>NC_133411.1:97125500-97455000 GCF_049350105.2 Macaca mulatta
CAACTCATAAGACATGAACTGGGTCGTGGGTGGGGAAAGTTAGAAAGAAAGAAGAGGACCCCTATTTTTATTAGGTACTCACTTGTGTCTTCACTTTCTTCAGATCTCTGCAAAATGACACCTTACCAGAGAGATCTTCATTGATGGAAAATTGCAGCTCCCCACCATCATTCTGTATCTTTTTATCATTATAAAAAGTTTCTTCTTTATGACACTTATAATTTCCTAATTTGTCTATCATCAAGGTGTGTTTTTTACAAGAATTGAAGAGTATGAGAGCTGGGATACTGCTGTGTTCACAGCTTTATCCCTGCACCCAGAGAAGTGCCTGGCACACATTAGGGGCTTAGGATGAACCTGTCATACCTGTCATTCTGTGGGAGAAGCACAACACTTACAAGGCCTTCTCAAGGCCTTGTACAAGTCTGTAGGGCAGAGTTGGGCTTCTTGGGGTGAGAACTGACATGCTCTGCTGTGTGGTTCCATCTTCTCACCCTGCAGCCTTGTGGCAGATGGAGAGCATGTGCTATTCCTCAACTGTTTGAGCATGGTAGATTTCCCTTTATGAAGCTTGTTCCAAAATTGTTCTGGAGACATAAAATTACTGTTAGTTAATACTTGCCAATAGATACTGAATTCTTTCAATCTGTTCAGTAGAATTCTTCATTACAGGTCTTTTATGTCTGGACAATCTCATTTCAAAATGAGATATAGTAGATAATGAGAATTTCTCAAATATTTTCTGGCTTCATGAAGTGCTTATTTTATTAACCCTCATTAATGGAGGGCATGGAGCCAGAGAGAGCTGGCTTTTTAAAAGGCATTGTCTTTTGTGAATAAATTATGTGCATATTTTAAAATCAGGGCATTTTATTTAGGAATGCTTGATTGCCTGGAGCAAGATTTTATTACTATGTAACATCTGTAACAACGTGTTAAAATACTGTGTAAAATATTGCTAAAGGATAGAACGGCTACTCAAATTAGCATTCTAAGTAGAAGCTCTCATAAGTTTTAAGAAATTAATGGGGGAATCTCTTTTCAGGTTATCATAGTGACCTGAATGGAAAGATTTTAAAAAATCTTTACACTCCTTATTCTTGCTTTAATGATATGAAAAATCCAGGGGTATTGCAAGAAGAGATTGCCTGAAGCATTCATTTTGAGGAACAGTTCGTGAAATGGCTGACAAGAGATGTTGTGTATGTTTGGTGAAGAATGTTGTAGTCACACAGAAATAGATAATTAGTTTGGGACAAAAGAAAGAGGCTAGGAAGCATAGATAAGAAGAACAAAGAAAGTAAGGAATTCCATCATAAGGGAAAGGGATATTTCAGGCAGGAAAACACAGTTGTAAAGGCCATGAGCTAAGGATAAAACACCATCAATGGAGACAGGATAGCCCACAGAAACATTTCAGAGGATATGAATTTAAGGATAAGAGACATTTGCGAATGATCAAGGAGAAAGCTCTAATTCTCATGGCATCGTTGCGCATGGATGGGATGTTGGAAACCATATAGGTCAAGCTTTTGTTTTACAAATAGGAAACAAAGACCTAGAGGGATTGCCAGAGGTTACAAAGGGGAAAAAGGCTTCCCTGCTCTCCTGACTCTATATCCTTTCTCTTCTACAAACTTTTTGCGTGGTATGAATACTTTTACAAAAGTACATGCTTTCTGAGTATTAATGTAATATATGTTCACTGAGCAAAATTCGAAAAATATAGAAACAAACAAAATAATCCTATAATAATAAACCTTTTTGTTTACTTTCACTTAGTCTTTTACTTATTCAAACATGTATGTTTTAAATCATGGTCATTCTATATGACTGTTTTTTAATTGTTGTTTTCACTTACTATGTCATGTTGCTTAGGACCGTGAAGTTTGCAAATTCATAATAATATGAGACAAAAAAAGAAATCTGATTATGTAATTTCAGGTAACCCCCTGTGACTTTCTGTGTACTTTTTCAGAATTCATTATATAAGCAAGTGGAAGAAATGGAGCAAGACAGCCTAGTAACCTTGAATGTTGAACGCTTGAAAGGAACATATGGTCGTATAACCGTAGCATGGGAAGCTGATGGAAGTATTAGTGATATATTTCCTACCTCAGGAGTGGTATGTAATTTACGAAGTTATAGGATACACTTTTAAATTATGGTTACTAGTGGTGTATGGGGCCAAATCCTGCCTTATGGATGAAGTGTTTGAGTTTGACCATGTCAACACTGGATTCCTACTAATCATCGTAGAGAGGGATACAATTTTAAGGTTAGTTTTCTTTTTGTGGGTATTGTTCTTTTTTTAAAATGTAAAACCAAAATTTTCCTTTAAAAGGTCATTCTTTTTGAGTTTCAGTACATTCTTTGGCCACATTGTGGGTGCATTACATTGTTAGATAAAATCAAAATGTGGTTTCCAGATTTAGGCACAATGGAAGTAGTAAGTAGGGAACAATTCTGCATAAAACAGTCAGACATATGAAAAAGTAGATCTGAGTTGTGGAGTGATATAGGTTGGGTTTCCTGTAAATAGACTCTGAGATTGAGAGTTGTGGACAGAAGGATTTTAAGGAGATAAATCTATGAGGCTATGAGGAAGGTGAGGATGTGCAGAAGGAGAAGTTGATCCACAGGCAATTGCAGTTGAGGTTGATTGCAACTGAGTTCAGGAGATGAGCTGGTCCTTAGGAGTTGTTCCCAGTTTAGAGCTGATCCATTGACATCCCCATTTTAGCAGTCCTTGGCTTCGGTCCACCCTCAGGGTTGGGTATAACCTTGAGTGAGACCTTTGCTGTAGCACAGGGTGATTCCCAATGTGGAGTGCAGAACTTGTTGTTCCTAGTAGCCACGGGGTGGGTACATCAGCCCCAAGAAGGGATGTGGCCAGACGACAAGATTATCCATTACTGGAGAATAGTATAAAGTTGCAGCTGAAGTTCAAGCATGGAATCAGAATGAGCCAAATAAGTACATGATTAACAACAAGAGGGATCAGAGAGCCTTTCGTTCCTAGCTGGAAGATGGGTTGTCTTCTTGGCTTGCCTTCGGTTTCATAGATTAGTCTGTGTATATTGCCCACATGCTTCTCTGAAGAGTTCTTTTAAAGGAACTCTCATGGAACTGTCTCAAAAAAAGGACAGGTATATATCATGGTTCATCATTTCGAGGTTACTGTATTATTTCAAAGGTGATTGGCGCTTCTGTATATTAAGAATGTTATAGCAAATTCTGTTGCATTTAATATTTACTTTAGGTAAGCTACCAAAACTGTAAGTTATGTCTGCCAGGTTCCATATGTTCTGATTTATATTTCCCCAATTGTCATTTCTTATATAAACATGATTACAATTATTTCTAATTTAAATATAAAATGGTACCTTAAACATAGACTATATTTTGGAAGAATTAATTATTTCATTCAGGTAGTTAGTACATTTTTTTTCTGTAAAGGGCCAGATAGTAAATATTTTAGGCTTTGTGAGCCATTTGGTTTCTTTCACTACTACTTATCCTTTGTAGTAGAATTGTGCTAGACAATATAAGCAATATCAGCAGACAATGTAGGCAGCAATAGACAATATGCAATTGAATGAGCTTATTTGTCTTCCAGTAAAACTTGATTTATGACAAATGGGTTTGGCCATTGGGCAGTAGTTTTCTGACCTCTGATTTTATTAATAAAGCTCTTGAATTTATTTTTGTAACTTTTATTTTAAGTTCTGGGGTATATGTGCAAGTTTGTTACATAGGTAAACTTGTGTCATGGGGTTTTGTTGTACAGATCATTTCATCACGCAGGTATTAAGCCTAGTACCCCTTAGTTATTTTTCCTGATCCTCTCCCTTTTCCCACCTTCCATCCTTGAATAAGCCCCAGTGTGTGTTGCTTCCCTCTATGTGTCTGTGTGTTCTCATCTTTTGGCTGCCACTTATAAGTGAGAACATGTGGTATTTGGTTTTCTGTTCCTGTGTTAGTTTGCTAAGGATAATGGCCTCCAGCTCCATCCATGTCCCTGCAAAGGACATGATCTTATTTTTCTTTTATGACTGCATACCTAAAGAAAGAAATACCATTCAATACAGCAATTCCATTACTGAGTTTAAAAGGCATATAAATCATGCTGGGATAAATACGCATGCATATGTATGTTCATTGCAACATTCTTCACAATAGCAAAGACATGGAATCAACCTAAATGACCATCAATGATAGACTGAATAGAGCTTTTGAATTTATATTCTCCATTGCCTTTTCCAGGTAGAAAGATGAATGTCAGCAAAGGTAGATAATAACATCAGCCTATAATGCTAGTTTGAATAATTATAAATAGTTTGTAGCTGCATTGCTGGAGAGTGGTGTGTGAGGTGAGAATCAGTGGAAAATGACATTCAAGAAGTCCTATCAGCAAGGATTTCAGATGCTTTTTAGCAAATTTGAATTTGACTTTTTAGACAGGAGAGACACAAAAGGAGAAGAGAGATGCTATGATTTGCATCTCTCCCTATCTTTCTCTCTCCACCTGTGTTTTAGTTGATTCATTGCTTAGTGATATATCTGTTCAGAGTTTAGTCAAAGGAAATAATCTGGGCAAAAGTTTTGTAGAGAAAAATCTTTAAGCTAGTATGCCACCTTATTTTATTTTTATGGATCTTTGTATAGGGTATCTAGAGCTTAGATTCTTAGACAGACTATGTACTTTATCTTAGAATGGAATTCAGGCTCCAGTATTTGACAATTTGGCTGCATGGGTTTTTTTTGTTTGTTTGTTTGTTTGTTTGTTTAGCTTAAAGTTTATAAATGGTTTGCTTTTTCCTTTTTCCTAACAATCTTCTGTTAATATGAAAGGCATCTGATTATGTAGAATCATATTATTATGTTGCTTAAATATCTCTTGCTATTTAAGTTATGGGTTTAATAAAAGAAAATCAAATTTTTAAATATTCTTGCTACATAGTGACAATTACAAAATAAGTAACATCTTCTTTCTTTAAAATTCTAGATTTCATTTACTGAAGGCCAGGTACTGTCAACAATCACTCTGACTATTCTTGCTGATAATATACCAGAGTTATCAGAGGTTGTGATTGTAACCCTCACCCGTATCACTACAGAAGGGGTTGAGGACTCATACAAAGGTGCTACTATTGATCAGGACAGAAGCAAGTCTGTTATAACAACTTTGCCCAGTGACTCACCTTTTGGCTTGGTGGGCTGGCATGCTGTGTCTGTCTTCATTAGGGTAGCAGAGCCTAAAGGTAAATATTGTTAAATATCTTTCAAGTTTTAATGAGAAGCTTCATTGGATAATTTAATTCTAATATTTATAAGGAATGTAAATTTCTCTTTTTATATGGCTTTTTCAGTTTGACAGGTCATACTCAATCCTTGTTGCTAAATTTGGTAATCATGTGAAATCACCTAGCAATACTGTTAAAGCAAATGTATCTTTTAAAAGATACATTATAATAGAAATATTAATATTTTAGTTGTGAGTGCAGTAGAGGTGACTTTTTTTACTTTTTCATCATTCATCTGTTCTCTTCACTCAGCTATACTTTCTGTAGATTTTCTATAGTTACAGAGAACAATGAGCAACACAGTGAAATGTACATGGCACTAAAGGTATTAATTGTTTAATCGAAAATAGTAATTAGAATAATTTTATCCTGGGAAGTGTACAGTGGCCAGTTTCTCTTTTGAGTATAAAATCATCACCCAAATAATTATTCATATTAGCTGCTGGTGAAGGTTCTAAACTTTTCACATGATAACATGGACATCCAGCTTTCCAGTACCTTTCATTTGAATAGTCAATGGGAAAAATACGACATGTAGTTATGTTCCTGGGTCTTTAATATGGCATATTAAGTTTTTAAAATCTAAACAATGAAATAAAAGTTAGGTGCTGTGAAATACTTTGAGTCTCGTGATAGGCACATCACTGTAAGAACAAAATCACTCTTAATGATTAGTCATTAAATGATGACTTTGTATACATAATTTTTCATTTTTTGAAGAATCTTTTGAGCATTTATAATTATCATCTCTGTTCAACCTGCATATCTGTACTTCCCTAAGACTTTGCAGCAATTTCTATTAATGTGTATGACATGTGCAACATAGAAGGGTGCTTAGAGAATCAGAAGTGGGGGGTTAGAACTGGGATATAATGTTAGGAGTGGGTGGTGATTCTCTGCCCAACTTTGGGGACCAGGAAGACCAAGCACAGAATAATCCTTGGGAGTATACATTGTCTTTGTTTCACTTCTTTTTCCTTAACTTTCTACAAGGGATAGAGTAGAGTGTTCCACTCTACGTGCTTGGAACAGCATTAGCAGCAAATAGAAAAGCCTATTTATTTGTGGCATGTTTCTCTTACAGAAAACACCACCACTCTTCAGTTACAAATAGCTCGAGATAAAGGACTACTTGGGGATATTGCCATTCACTTGAGAGCTAAACCCAATTTCTTACTGCATGTTGATAATCAAGCTACTGAGAATGAAGATTATATATTGCAAGAAACAATAATCATAATGAAAGAAAACGTAAAAGAAGCTCATGCCAAAGTTTCCATTTTGCCGGTAAGTCAAGGCTGCCATGAATGTGATCTCAAGTAAAGGAAAATGCTCTTAAGTAAAATTGTGATGCTCTTCTAGGTAAAAATGTTTTTCTTTTTTCATAAAAGGATGCTTTTAAGCATAAAAAAATGTAAGTATTCTAATGTACCCACCCACCTAAATATTTAATAATGAATGAATATTTTATAACTGGCTGACAAAAATGATGTCTATTACTTGTATTTATCCTTGAACTGGAATATTGTTTGAATGAATTTTGAAGCACTGAATTTAGATTAATTATATCTGATTGGATCCACTGTAATTTTGTTTTGTCAGTTTTTAAACTAATGACAACAAATGAAATGCCCAAATCAATCTCGTTATTTTTATTATTCATTTAATAGGACAGTATTTTTCCTTTCATGGTATGATTACTTGAATCAAGATTAGTCTTCAGATGGTTTAGATCTGGTTTTAGCTATCTGTATTTATCCATGTATGTCCGGAGAGAGAGAGAAAAACAGAGAAAGAGATGGGGAGAATGTGTGAATATATCCGTAATGATGCACAAGAAATTGAAAGTGTTTAATAGTGGATTAGTGTTAATATTATTACAAAATAATAACAAAATGTTGTTTTATATTATATAAATAGTATTAATCTTATATATTATATACCATAGAATATATTACGTTATTAAATAAATATATAATGTTAGTGTTACTAATAGTGATATTAGTGGTTTTAGGTAATAGTATCTTCTGAAGATTATAATTTGGGAAAGATATAAGGGATGGGATAGAAATGAGGGTTTTTTCCTCCTCTTTTTAGAGTATTTTTTATCTTTGGAAATTTTTTATTATGCGAAAACAAAATAAGAAATTTTAAAAAATTAAATATAGGCTTATATCTAGATTTTCAAGTCTAGAGCACTTTAAAAATGTATGTAGCATTTACCAGTGTTTCCTAAATTTTCTTTTGGGATATTAAATATGTAAAACATACAATAGAATATGGTCAAAATTTCAGGATAGATTTTTAAAAATTATTTTATTTGCTAATGAGTGTGAAGTTTCCATTGAAACATCACCAGTGAGCTAGGATATTCCATAGATTCTGAAGTTGTCAGTGGGAAGATATTAAAATATAACAAGAATCTTTTCTATGTGTGACAGATCTGCCCATTCCCATGAACAAAGTCAATTATTTCCTTACTGAAAAATATCCAGTATTCAATGCAAGTTAAATGTCTTTAAAAAAATGAAACACCATCTTTTTCCCCCATCCCCCAGGATGACATTCCTGAATTGGAGGAAGGATTTATTGTCACTATCACTGAGGTGAACCTGGTGAATTCTGACTTCTCTGCAGGACAGCCAAGTGTGCGGAGGCCTGGAATGGAAGTAGCTGAGATAATGATTGAAGAAAATGACGATCCCAGAGGAATTTTTATGTTTCATGTTACTAGAGTGAGACGAACTTTCATTTGTTTACAGTCACACAGAGGCCTCTCCCTGCTGATTTGGCCAGTGTTTTGTAATGTTTTCTGCAAAACATTTAGCTTTGTCTCTATTTTTAAATAGATAAGTAACCAAATTGCTCTTATAAACTAATTCTTAGATCTCTTTGGGCTAGACCAAAGGATTCAACAAGTTTACTTTCATTAAATTAAACGTAAGAGTTCAGAAGACCTTTTATGCATACTTACATCTGACTGTTAATTTCTACTTTGAAGGGTGAAGTATAGAAAGTTAAGTAGAAACAATACCTTTAGAAAGATGACTTATGAGAGTTACCATTTTATCTTGCCTTTCAACTGATATTCTTTACTTAAAGGGCGCTGGTGAAGTTATTACTGCCTATGAAGTGCCTCCACCCTTGAACGTTCTTCAAGTTCCTGTAGTCCGGCTGGCTGGAAGCTTTGGGGCAGTAAATGTTTATTGGAAAGCATCACCAGACAGTGCTGGCCTGGAAGACTTTAAACCATCTCATGGGATTCTTGAATTTGCAGATAGACAAGTATGCCAGTCACTAACATATTAGTCTTTTTGCATTGTACTTCAGACATTTTGTAGGCATCCATCAAATGAATGTACATTAGTGACTGCTAAATGCATTATACTCTAAATGTTTCTATGTTGAGTCAAACAAATATTATTAATTGAAATACAGTTTATTAATGGGCATGGGAAGAGACTTATAAAGATACAACAATCTTACCCTTTTCTGAACCCCCTGCCCCAGTTTTATTTAAAATAAATAGAAGTTACAAAACAGGATAATAATTAACTTAGAAATGCCTAACAATATATAGAAAACTGTCTGATGAACTAGACTATTCCTGTGGACTTTAGTTTATCTTTTATTTTGTTTCTTAATGCCAGTAAATATAGATATTTATTTAGAATTTGCACTAAAAGTATGGACAGTTTTTACTTAATATCTAAAATGCCCTTTATAATTTAAAAAAATGACTAAGAGAAAATGAAAAAAATAGTTAAAACTTGAAAAACTGAAAAACAATATTCTACATTTAGGCTCACCAGTCTTAAATGTTATGAAACATTCCCCAAGAATTACAAATTTTGTAAACTTGGCATTTTTAATATGTAAGAATAAGATGTTTTCATACAAATTTTTTTTTAATCAGTAAGTGGAAAAGGCTTATGAACAACCATGAAATGTTAGTAACTTCAACTAGCACCTCTGTCTACAGGTAGCCTTATTTTGGCTAGACAGATTACCAGAGTATGCGTCAACTTACTAGTTGCTCATGGTGAGCAGTAGTAAATGCTGTTAAAAGGTAAGCATACAGATCTAGATTTTCCTACACAGAAAAACATATTATTGTTAATATTTTTGAAATTCTGAGCTTTTAAAACAGTTTTAGAACTTGAAACATTTCCTAGTAAAAAGAGCAGAATGCAAGCCAATGAGATTCTTATGTTAAAAGCAGAAACAAATACATTGATTATTCATTGAAGCAGCCTTCCAACTTTAATGACATTATCAACTCTTTATCTGTGCATGAAGTTCAAGTTCCATCATTAACCAGCATCCTGAGGATCAGGTTTATTCTTAAAATTCACATCCTCTAAGGAAGGGACTCTATTTTACAGCACAGATTTGAGATGCAGGCAATTTAATTAGCTTCTATTTGAGCATTTGATTTTATTCATGTTTCCACCTGTCTGAGTGTGATATCCAGCCTTTTCACTTTTCTCTGTTGTTAAATTAAAGACTTTAGGTAGATTTAGATAGAAAAACTTCATTTTCTGATAAATGTCTGTGTCAGAAACATTGGAATATTTTTATGACCAATAGTCAAACTGCAAGCTGGATCAAGGTTTATTTATTTATAAGTTTATAAAAATTTTTAACATAGAAGATTGAACTAAATCCTGATTATAAACATCCAGGAATAGCACATTTGGGTCTTCTTTCTGCCTTTATTTTTGACTGCATTGCAAAAACAATATCTGAAACCATTGGGATTTATTTTAATTGTAGAAGACAATGGTAATTTTTATGTTAAGTTTCATATCATGTAATATTAATACCAAGCATACTGCATTTTATGTTTGTGCAATGATATTAGAACCTGCATGACATTAAAAAAATTTTCAGAATAAGGATTTATTGTTTTTAATGTATAAATAATACTATCTTATCACATCAATAATTTTTTATCTTGAAAGTAATAGACAGCAAATTTCTGATTTTAAAATACCATAAATATACACAACTTTAAAATGCCATAAATATATATGCCATAAATATATACAACTTTAAAAGTATTACGAATATTATAAGCAAAAGAACTACTTTTTTGTACCATGTTTCTAAGTTTTTTATTTTCAACTAAAAAATTAAAATATATATAAGCAAAAACTGTTACTACATTATTTCTCTCCTCATTTCCTATCTTCCTCCTCCTTTTCCTCCTTCTTTTTCTCCCTTCCTTCCTTTCTTTCATAGGTTACTGCAGTGATAGAAATGACCATAATTGATGATGCTGAATTTGAATTGACAGAGACTTTCAATATTTCCTTGATCAGTGTTGCTGGAGGTGGCAGACTTGGTGATGATGTTGTAGTAACTGTTGTTATTCCACAAAATGATTCTCCATTTGGAGTATTTGGATTTGAAGAAAAGACAGTAAGTTAAATATATCAGGGGGATGCATGCCTTATTTCAGGCTAGTGTTTCATGTAATTTTGAGTAGAAAGTGTCTTGCATTTTTGTTTTGAAAGTCTTGGCCAGGCGTGGTGGCCAGTAATCCCAGCACTTTGGGAGGCCGAGGCGGGCAGATCACAACGTCAGGAGATCAACACCATCCTGGCCAACATGGTGAAACCCCAGCTCTACTAAAAATCCAAAAATTAGCTGGGCATGGTGGTGTGTGCCTGTAATCCCAGCCACCTGGGAGTCTGAGGCGGGAGAAATCGCTAGAACCCAGAAGGCAGAGGTTGCAGTGACCCGAGATCACGCCATTGCACTCCAGCCTGGCGACATAGACTCCATCTCAAAAAAAAAAAAAAAAAAAAAAAACCAAATCCCGGCATGGTGGCTCACGCCTGTAATCCCAGCACTTTGGGAGGCCGAGGCGGGTGGATCACAAGGTCATGAGTTCGAGACCAGCTTGGCCAATGTGGTGAAACCCTGTCTCTACTAAAAAAATACAAAAATTAGCCTGGTGTGGTGGCTCATGCTTGTAGTCCCAGCTGCTTGGGAGGCTGAGGCAAGAGAATCGCTTGAACGCGGGAGGCAGAGGTTGCAATGAGCCAAGATCACACCACTGCATGCCAGCCTGGGCAACAGAGTGAGACTTCATCTCAAAAAAAAAAAAAAAAGAAAGTCTTTATTACCCTTCACGTATGAGTCTCTTCTCAAGGATCTTTTGAGTGGGCTATTGAATTAGGGGCCAATCCTCCAGCCTGTGCACACAATTTGATAGTAATGTGAGCCTTAATATCAGGAAATTACGAAGGGGAACAGATTCCTATTTATTGGGTGTAGTAGACCAAGATGTATTTTTTTTTTTTTTTTTTTTTTGAGATGGAGTCTTGCTCTGTCGCCCAGGCTGGGGTGCAGTGGCCGGATCTCAGCTCACTGCAAGCTCCACCTCCCGGGTTTACGCCATTCTCCTGCCTCAGCCTCCTGAGTAGCTGGGACTACAGGCGCCCGCCACCTCGCCCGGCTAGTTTTTTGTATTTTTTAGTAGAGATGGGGTTTCACCGTGTTAGCCAGGATGGTCTTGATCTCCTGACCTCGTGATCCACCCGTCTCGGCCTCCCAAAGTGCTGGGATTACAGGCTTGAGCCACCGCACCCGGCCCAAGATGTACTTTTCATCCACATCACCTATTCTCTGCCTGCTTTACTGCCAGACCACCATTCTGGTCACAGGCAGGATTCTGTCATGGGTCTGGGTGTTACATCCCACAATGGGTTTACCTGGTGAGGGATTTATATTACCCACTGTTATGCTAGTCTGTTGTGACTTATGTAGAACAAAGCACCACAGTCACCCCCCACCAGCTCATGTATTTCTCTGTATTTCTTCTCACTTCTCATTGGCTGTTTACTTCCAAGACTTGAAAGAAGGAACCCAATTATTATTGATTCAGCCACAAAGAGAGAGAGAGAGAGAAAAAAAAAGCCTAATTAATCATGAAAACTAAGTGTTTGTGCAGCCAGATTTGGTACCCAGTACTAAATTGTCACTACATCTTAAGTGTAAAACACTATAAATTCCATTATAATTATTATTACATAATTATGACATAATATTATGACCTTACCTTTCAAAAGAAATTCCAAGGTATGAATTAACCATAAAAGTACTTAGATAATCCCCATATACTCAGCAACTTTTCCGGCTCCATATGTCACCATTCCCTTCATTTAATCACTTATAGGTAGTCAGTAATTCACATAGATCGCTTTTAATTAATAAACCAATTGCCGTAATTTTCTACTGTCCTGTGGATGCAGGGCTAGACCCACAGCTTGCCTGCAAGGGCTGGAGTTCCCAGATGCTCTAAAATTGAAATATAACAAATAACTGCCTAATGATTTGGCTATTTAATTTCAATTTCATAAGAAAATGAAACCTGTAAGAGGGATAGAACAAACTTTCACTGTAGCCCAGTGAGCTCTTCCTTGAAAAAAAAAAATGGGCAGCTGTGTTTGTAAGGAGTGTTGGATTGGCAAAAGAGTAACTGAATATCTTCCAAGCAGCAGAAAATTACATAGGAATATGTAATTTATTTTTTATAAAATGATTAAAAGTTCAGGGTTTAGTGTTCAAATCTTCAATTGATGAAACTTCACAATAACGTTTTCCATCAAACTTTTGGACTTGGGCACTGGACAATGTGTTTATAATCTACTCTTACTTTTAGAGTAAATGAATACCTACACTAGTATTCATAAATAATTTTTATTCATTTTATTGTAACTGCGATCATAAACTCTAGTGTTTTAAACCTAGTGTTAAGCACACTTGGTCTGGGACATAATATCGTTACAGCTACAAATTTTCAATTTGTCTTAGAGTCTAAAGGAAAGATTTAGGTTACCCAATTCCTACTGTATTGTTGAGTATGTAAAGCACACGTGCTTGGGCTTTAATTCATTAGATGTTGATGGCTATTTTGATTGTTGGTGATAATATTAGCTGCATGATGCTCAGCCCTTTGTGACTGCTTCCGTTGCTTATATCTATCTTTCCTATCACAAAAGTTTCTTGGTAACATGGAGTTTATCTTTTAACCTTAATGAGATATACAATATTGTGCACACAATAAACATTCTGTTAGCACTATTTGGTGACACAGATTAGATTCACAGCTGAGGTACATTGAGAAAAGACTGTTAGTATAAATCCATCAAAATTAACAAGCTGTTCACAAGGGCAATGTGGTAAGTACACGAAAGCCCTGGGAATAGCAGAGACCCATGGAAATCTACCTGTGAAACCTAAACTAAAATGTTACATCTATAGAATCAAGAAGACTTATATAATGGATTTTCTCTATTTTTTTCTTGCTAAATATCTCTAGTCCCTGAGGAGTGGTATGAACAGTTTGGAGTCAAAATATCCTAATTAGATTCCAGGCTCCTCATCTCCAAATATATGTATATATCTGGCCCTCAGATTTCTGTGAGTTTCTGTGAGGCTTAAATAAGATAAGGTATATGTAAGAACTGACACACAATAGAAGCTCATTTCAGTTTGTTCTAAATCTGTGCTCTTGACATCAATGCAAATCTCATGAAGAAAACAAAACAAGATTGTATTGCATGTTAAGCTTCTATCTGTCTTGAAAGTGGAAAGCATTGTGTTATGTTTTCTATTTATATAGCAGATGGATGATATAGGTTCAATGAGGACTTTGCTTCACAGAGTCAACATATGTACTTCACTTAAACTAGATCTGTTAATAAGGACTTGTATAAAAAATAAATAGTGCTGGTAAATGAATGTATTGAATCTCCTCTCTTTATCTCAGATTAATAAAACCACTTTTAAACTTCGACTCACTAAAGTAGGTACACTACAGATAATTCAGAGGACAGTTTAGGTCTGTATTATGTATACATAGGTCTGTATGGGGAGCCTCATGGTAGTAACAAAGATCCCCCCATATCCAGTTTCTTCATATAGTAAATGTGCATTTCTTCTTCATGCAGGAATCCTGCACCAGAGTGCCCAGTCGGCTGATGCTTATGGACACCTCTTATTCAGCTGGCAACTCTCAGGCCCTAGACTCTGTCCATTTTGGGGTTCTGTCCTCTTCTATGTCCTGGGCATCCTCTCTGTTCACCTGCCAAATGGAAAAGTAGAGGATGTGGGGTCTTGTGTGGAAGTTTATGGCAAGAATATTAGCAGCATAAGTCATTTCTGCCTCTATTCTCTCGGTCAAAATTCAGTCGCATGCCCTACCTAATTGCAAGAGAAGACAGGAAATGCCAACTAGTTGAGCATCTAGGAATAGAAAGTGGGATTTGGTAAAAAAAAAAAATTTCTGCCACACGATCATAACATGTAACATTCATTCTAAACTTTAAAACTGCAGTCATTGTAAACAGAAATAAGATTCTTTTTGTTTATCCTGCTCTTTTTGTTTGTTTCTTTTGCCTTACTGGATTTTCTTCTTTCAGGTAATGATTGATGAATCCCTTTCATCCGATGACCCAGATTCATATGTGACATTGACGGTTGTCCGGTCCCCAGGAGGAAAAGGAACCGTACGACTTCAGTGGACCATAGATGAGAAGGCTAAACATGACCTTAGTCCTTTGAATGGGACCCTTCATTTTGATGAGGTATAGTCAGCATTAGGACTCGTGTGTTTTTTCCCTAATTTGTCTTTGAGTTTCTTTTTCCTTTTTATTGTAAATTCAGGGAGCACATGTGCAGGTTTGTTACATGGGTATATTGCATAATGCTGGGTTTTGGGCTTCTGGTGAGCCCATAACCTAAATAGTGAATATAGTACCCAGTAGGTAGTTTTTCAGCCCACACCCCATTCCCACCCTCCCACCTCAAATAGTCCCCAGTGTCTGCTGTTTCCATCTTTATGTCCATGTATATTCATTGTCTAGTTCCTACTTATAAGTGAGAACACATGGTATTTGATTTTCTGTTTCTGCATTAATTCATTTAGGATAATGGCTCCTAATTGCATCTATGTTGCTTTAAAGGACATGATTTAATTATTTTATATGACTGTGTAGTACTTCATGGTGTATATCTACCACATTTTCTTTATCCAGTTCACTGTTGATGGACACTAAAGTTGATTCCATACCTTTGCTATTGTGAATAGGTTGACAGATATCTGACGTTGAGTGGAAGCACCTGCCCTGGTGTGGGGTGCAGGCAGGGAAGGATGGTAAGAAGCGATCATGTTGGAATGTGTTGGGGTCTCTTGGGGAGTGGTAAGGGGGTACACCAGCTTCTAGTCCTGAGCCAGCAGGAATGAAGTTTGCTTCCCTCTCGTGCCCCTGTTTCAGGACTCATGACTTTCAATTCATATAGACTGTCCTTTGGCTCCGCAGTGCAGCTGCAGGCCACAGATGTGCCCCTCTAGAAGCTGCTACCAAAATGGGTTCAGGGCAGGCCTCTTCCCCTGCTCCAGGGCAAGCAACTTCACAACTTGTCTGTCCTCCATTGCTGGGACACTGTTGCTCTGTGTAAGGAGGGGGAGTTGGGCCCTGTTCTTCCTGTAAGCCCAAGTGGCACAGGCTCACTTTGAGCAGGGATAGAGTCACTGAAAAAAAGCACACAAAAAAGCTTTCTTTGTATGCATACATTAACTCCCAGTGGGAAGAACCACAGCTGTGTCTGCAACAGTCTAGAGTGGGAGATGACCACCTCTCTACCACTGTCCCTAGGCGTTGGTGCTGCCCTTTTCAGTGACTGGCCCTATGCCTGCATTTCCTTTGTCCCAAGGAACTTTGGTGGGCTGTGCTCCCCCTCCCTTATGGGCAGCCTGTATTGTTTATCTTAGATCTCCAGAAGTCCTTTGGCTCCCTGGCACCCACCCGTCCTCCGTGCTTCCCAACGTCAGAGCCAGTTGTGGGGTGTATTTGCAGGAGATCTGGTGGTGCAGGGACTCTAGAGCAGAGAGGTCTCAGGCAGGGCAGTGGCACTACAGGTACACAACCACTATGGCACCCTCCATCTCATTTTGGGTCTCAGGGGAACATAGACATGCCTGCACAAGCTAGCAACCCGGTTCTCTGTCCCTGGGAAGTTCCTGAATAGCCACTTACAGCATTGTCTTGTGTCATGAGCACAGAGTGGCTCCTCAGAAGCTTGACAGTCAGGAGATTGTCAGAGGAGTGAGGAGAGGAGAGAAGCACTCCCACCTACTTTCCATGGGGTTCCGAGCTCCTTGGGGTCAATCTCTGCGGACTCTTGCTGCTTCCGTTTTCTACACCCCAGCTTCTTCCCACTGGCCCTCTGACAGATCCTGGCTCTCTTCCACCGGTTTTCTGTTCAGAACTTGTCCTTTCACCAGTAACTTTGGTCATCTTCCTGAGGAGAACTGGCACCTGATGTCCCTAGAGAGTCATTTGCTAGAGGCAGTGGGCACTGTGCTGTCGCTGCTGAGGGGAATGGTGACTGTAGTCACCCTGTGTGGCCACACCTCGCGAACTGTCTTTGATTTTCTTTTGCATAGTATTACTTGTGAATGCATGCGATAATATTTACTATGGAATTTTTTTGGAAATCTATATGCATGATGGGGGGAAGAAATCACACACAACACACACACACACACACACACACAGAGAAACTCTAGATATCTGAAATCAAATTCTTTTTTTTGAAGTTTTTATTGATACATAATTGATATACATATTTTCAGAGTACATGTGATAAATTGATACATTCATATAATCAAATCAGAGTATTTGAGATATCCATCACCTTAAGTATTTTTTCTTTATGCTAGGAACAGTCTAATTATTCTGCAGCTGTTTTGAAATGTACAATAGATTATTATTACCTATATCAAAAATTTTTTTTTTTTTTGGAGACAGGGTCTCGTTCTGTCACCCAGGCAGTAATGCAGTGATGCGATCATAGCTCGTTGAAGCTTCAACCTCCCGGCTCAAGCAATCTTTCCACCTAAGCCTCATGAGTAACTGGGACTATAGGCTTGTGCCACCATGCCCAGCTATTTTTAAAATTTTTAAATTTATTTTTTTATGTTTTATTTATTTTTTTTGAGACAGAGTCTCACTCTGTCATTATGGCTGGAGTGCAGTGGCACGATCTCCACTCACTGCAAGCTCCACCTCCCAGGTTTACGCCATTCTCCTGCCTCAGCCTCCTGAGTAGCTGGGACTACAGGCACCCGCCACCACGCCTGGCTAATTTTTTGTATTTTTTAGTAGAGACGAGGTCTCACCGTGTTAGCCAGGATGGTCACGATCTCCTGACCTCGTGATCCACCTGCCTTGGCCTCCCAAAGTGCTGGGATTACAGACGTGAGTCACTGTGCCTTATCTATAGTCAAATTTTAAATTCAGACTCTGCCCGCATTTTACCATCAAAACTACCCCTCTCTCACATTTTTCCTCTCCTGATTGAAGGCAAAGCCAATCAACCACGCTGGATGTCTGGGTGTCATTCCCAGCTGCACCCTTTCTGTAATTGTTACATGTATTTGATTACCAAGTCTAGTCAGTTTTCCCTTTAAGTGTGTTTTCTGACTATTCTGACTGTGCAGAACTTCTATCCTGACTCAAAATACTGATTGTGTAACATAATAAGACAATGTCAAACTTACAAAAACTCATAGGTTGTAACATCCATGTACACTTTGAAAAGAAATTAAGGAAGTATTTCAGCCAATCAAAAAAACTGAAACACAATAAGTAGTTTGAGAATAGCAAGCATATTGCAGTCCATCTGTATGTGTCTCAGCCTCCCACACTGATAAGAAGTGAAGGTGCAAGGTCCTATCTACTTTGAAGTAGGAACATAATCTTTTGGCCCATACAGTTGGTTTCTGTAAGTTGTAAGAATGACTCCCCTTTTCAAAGTTTGGTCGGACATTTACAGATCTGTTTCTGTTTCTTTATGTCTTCATCAACATGAGCCTGAGAACCTTGGCTGGAGTATCAACCAACCCACCGTAGGATGTGATTTTTCTGGTTGCCTGTGTTCATTCAGTTTCTTCCTCCTCTTTCCATTCTTTGGCTAGTTTTAATAATCAAAAGAAGTGAGGAAGCAGCATATGGAGCCCAGTTAAGCTGAGCACAGAGTTTTTTGTTTTTGTTTTTTTAAATGAATAATTCCAACCTAACCACAGGACAGTGGTATTTACCAGTCAAACTCCTAAGTCTTTTTCTGGAAGAGAGGATGTGGAGGTGGAAGAGACAATCTGATTCTAAAATATACATGGAAATACAAAATGCCAAGAATAGCCAGCAGCTCGCAAAGAAGAATATGGAGGGTGGCCCTACTTAGCCAGTGTGTCATATAATACACAGTTAAAGTAAATAAGACAGTGTGATATTTGCTCTGGGATGAACAAACAGGCCAAAGAGAAGAAACTAGTCCAGATTTGTCAGTCTTTTTATAGTTTTTGCTTTTAGAATCATGTTTAAACAGTTTTCTTAATTTAATATCTAAACAGCTTTCTTAAATTAATAAAGATGAAACCAGAAGGCAATTAGTTAAAAAACAAAAATACCAATAAAACCTGATTCATAAATTTAAAAAACTTAGAAAATAAGAATTGACAAGAAGGAAGTAATTACTAAAAGAAAATATTGAAAATTGTAAGAGATTATATAAATGTAGACAAATAAATTTTTAAAACCTATGTGAAATTGGCTCTAGCAGATATACAGCAGATATAGAAAGTCTAAACCTATGCACTTTTGAAAATGAATAGAGAATAAATATTACAAACATTAAAATATCTGTAGGGGGTTTTCCAAAGGAATTCCAACAAATATGCTTACATTGTCCATGTCTACATTTTTTTTTTCAGTCTAGTGACTCTTCTTCAGAGCCTGCAACATGAGATGGCACAGAAACAAATACCTTTTTGCCCTTCAGTATTGCAATATGTGATTAAGGAGGTCATCAGTGATGCTCTCTGGCAGTCTGTTTGCCATGCACCTGTTCTGCCATCATTTTTGAGGTGTGATTACCCTGATGGCATTAAATCTCAAGGCAGATGTTGCAAGTATATCATCCACTTACTTCTCAGATTCTGACAAATTATGACTCATGAAACATCTAGGTTGTGTGCCCTAGCCATGATCTGAAAACTTCTCACCTGAGGAGCATTTAGAATTTAGAAATTAGTTTCAAATATCTATAAAGATTTTCCTCAGTAATAAGAAGCAATAATTTTCTGGTTACCAGATTCTTACTGCTATATACACTTCCCAGGTGATTAAAAAGGTTTTCTTGTTTTGAGCATAAAATCTACACTAAAATGGCAAATAGTCTGATCTTTTCCTCCAGCGAATAAGGTCATTCGTTTTTAGAGTACTGCATTAGGAGGGATGGTGTTGTTTCTAGATTCCACTCTCTCCATCTACTTGTTTAGTCATCTGCCTGGTATATTTCATGTACAACTGTGTAACGGCTCCATTGTTTTTGTATGTCTATGTCTGAATATGTGCAAAGATCTGTGTCTCCCACAGGTTCTAATTGGTTTTGAGGATGCCTTTCATCATCTCTCAGTTCTACTCATGGCTAGTGGTATCCACTGCATCAGTAATGCCTAGGTGGATCTCCATTCCCACAAATCGTTCTCATAGCAACTTAGTATTCACATTGGCAATAGGGAAACCTAGTCTACAGAAGCTGTTGTACCTACTGTACATACCAGGTTGTACCAATACTTACTGTGTAAATATTTCCTGGACTTTCTCAAAATGTAACAGTGACTGTAGATTCACCATTGCCCATCTTACAGGGAAAGTCTCACAATAATTCTGTTCAATCCTACCTTTGGTAACAGGGCAAAGTTCTTCTTTCCTATTTCTACTTTATGCAGGACAACTAAGCTCCATACTCTGTTTATAGAAACATACAACTCTCTGGAACTGATGAATGGTCCATAGGTGATAAGTCAGGGGGATATTGCACTTTACCTTCCTTGGGGAGAAAATTATGAAGTGGAGATTGGTGTCCAGAGGCTTTTTAGGAAGTACTCTTGAGGTCAACACCTGTGTAAGTGGAAGAAGCAGGATTGGGCAGGGATGAAGGCAAACCATGAGGCAGTTGAAACTGACACTATAGTATACTACAATTTATTTTGAAATGGGACTGACCCTTCAGAGCTGTCTGAGTTAGAATGATGTTAAGTTTTATAATCTTGTGTTGAGCAGTCATTGTGTGTGGAGCATGCCAGGAAGAGCATTTGACCATGTGGGAAGGGGTTGTCTTCAGATGAGGCAATTTGCAAAGGAGCCTGACAGATGAGAGTTGTCTGCTAGAAATGCTTCCAGCAGACAGGATAATGAGTCCTTTCCAGGAGGGGAATCTTAGTGAACATCAACGCGTCCACCACAGAGATGCAGGGTAGGTCCACGTTCAAGAGAAGATTGTTCTGAAAAGTTCTCCCTCTCTTTCCCTTGGTCTTTTATGATATAACTTATTCTTTCACTGCCCACTTTGACTCTTTGCCTTCTACCCATTCCTGCTTCCTTCCCGCCCCATCCACTTTTGTTGGTCCCAAGAGTATTCCCTATTATGTCTTTCCTCTCTTGTCTTTCTCTTAGCAGAGTAACTTATAGAAACTTTGTTAAGTATCACTGTAGGCTGGTAAAAATAAAATGGTCCTGGGAAGATAAGAGGAAAGGAAATATACAGAGAACAACTACGCCAATACTTTGAGAATCATGATGCTTATCATTTTTATCTCTACCTTTTCCTCCACATTCTAAAACAACTTTAATTTGTCCTATGCATCACTGATTAAATTTTCTGCAGTTTGAATTCTGCGTTTTATTGTTTCTCATGAACATTGTAGTTTTGCAATTGCATTTTTTCTTTGAGATTTTTATTATTAAATAGTGTTAATCTCTTCACTTAAGCTTTTGTTTCTTCATATTTGCTTATTGTTAAGCTTTTGTTTCTTCATAGTTGCTTATTGTTATTTTTACAATATATGCATTTTAAAAAATTTTGTAAGGGCTTCTAGGAAAATATGTACTCCCTGCCTGAGACCTCATTAGATGTACTTATGAAAAATCCGTAATTCTGGGATGCAGTGCATCACTGTCATTCCTTTTACTCTCTACATATTATGAATTGGAAACTCAGAAGCGATATAAGGAGGAAAGAGCTGATAACAGTGGGAACACTAAAGCTCTGAGGTAGGTGGCAACCAGTTATTCTTGGTTAGTGTAGTCTCTGTGGCCTGGAGTTCAAAGAAGTCAGGAAATGGGTCTTACCCCCAGTATTAGTTTGTTCTCACACTGCTAATAAAGACATACTCAAGACTCAATAATTTATAAAGGAAAGGAGGTTTAATGGACTCACAGTTCCACATGACTGGAGAGGCCTCACAATTATGGCAGAAGATGAAGGAGGAGCAAAGGCATGTCTTACATGGTAGCGGGCAAGAGAGCATGTGTAGGGGAACTGCCCCTTATATAAAACCATCAGATCTTGTGAGACTTACTCATTATCATGAGAACTGCATTGGAAAAAACCCACCTCCACGATTCAACACCTCCCACCAGGTCCCTCCAATGACATGTGGGGATTATAGGAGCTACAATTCAAGATAAGATTTGGGTGGGGACACAGCCAAACCATAGCACCGCCTCTGTTGTTCTTCCTGTTATTTAGGTTCATGGCATGAAATGTGTATCCTGTGGTCTACTCCAAATTGATTCCTTCATTAGTGAAATTGTACCTATATTTTAGAAACATTTTAATCTTTAGTTTCTTTCTTTCTGTCAGTCTTGGCCCTTTATGGTGTTTACATGTGCGTTTGAAGAAGACATAATTCACTCAACCAGTCTCTGCCAGTTTAACTCAGAAGTCTCTTTCCTCCATCTTTGTTTAAATTTGCTATAAAAATATATGTGCTCATGGAAAAAAATAAAAATAAAAATAAACACCTCAATCAGTACACAAGGATGTAGAAAAACAAATAAAATTCTCCTGACTCCTTCTGAATCTTGCATTCCTACTTCCTAGAGGTAACCGCTATTGACAGTTTTTTATATACCCTTTGAAAAATTTTCTATGCGTATCCAAACATATGTATCTTATTCTTACACAAATGGAATTTTACACTGCAATCTGTTCAGTAGCTTGCTCTTTTTACTTTATAATCTATCTTAAACATTTATTTTTCGTACTAGCCAAAATCCATTGCACTAAAAAAATTGGTTACATGTTTTTCATTGCCTAGATTCCCCTTATTATTTGATACTATTGACATTTCTTCATGAGCACTGGTTTACTGTGGTGTTTATAGTTCTCTTACATTTTTTCTGTCTTTCTGGGATTCATATTTCTTGTTTAGTATTTAATTCTGTCTAGTTCTCCTTTCCCGAATGTTTATATACTTTCGCAGACTTCTATCACCTATAATTTGTATTATTTTCCTCTCCTTTACTATCTTCACAATCTTGGTTCTCTTGAGATATGGGAAGTAGCCACTGAAAAGTAAAAAGGATATAGATTTTATAGCGAGCTAGACCTTAATCCATATCTTCACTCTATTATTTAATGCCATGTGACTTTAGGAAAATTAATTTATCTCACATTTGGGTTCTTAGTTGCAAAATGGCGATAATAAGGCTTAATCTAAACAAAGGCTCTGAGCATTGCATGAAATAATATTTGTGAAGAAACTAACCAATTTACACACATTTAGAAAGTGTTTGATACAACAACTGTAATTTAGAAACATTTTAATGAAATAGCAGGCTGCTACCTCAACTTAATATCTACATCATAGGATAAAAACTAAACGCTTTAAATTTTTGAAGTTCAACACCTTTTCTACACCATAGGATAAAAAAATAAAGGTTTTAAATTTTGTAAAAATAGGAAGACTTTGTATTTCTATTTTCCTGAGATAGCCTATATGTAGTGCCATTTCTCAAACTATTGCTCTGCACTGCTATTCAGCAGAACAGAAATAATTGTTCTGAATTTTAAAGAAAAAAAGGGATTCCAGGTTCACATGGATTTGGGAAAACCTTGATTGAACTAAGTAGGCTCTTTTTATGCAGGATTATTTTTAGATACTTTAATGTACTTAAGTCCATTTTGAATCTCTAATAGAAGAAATATTCTGAATTTATTCCTCTGTGAAACTTCCCCATCACCTTTTTATCCGAGAACATTTATTACTATCTTCTATAACCATTGGCTGGAATTTTCCACCTGTAGTCACCCTTTTCCCCCTCTTACTGGTCGTAGATTTCTTTGAGAAATGAAGAGCATATGGTATGAAGAGCTGCCTTACATATACAGTAGATAAGGTGGAGGGCAATATAAACATAAAATATAGTTGATTATCATGATTCACAGTAGCCAATCCTTATCATTCACAATCCCCCACTTGTGAATTTCCCTACTCACTAAGGTGTATTTGCAACCTTCAAAGTCGATACTCCTGGTGTTTTCATGGTCATTCAGGGACATACAGAAAGTGTTGGAGAATTTGATTCACCTGATTTGTACATTTACAGCCGAGGTTGAACAAGTCAACACATTGACTTTTTGTTTCAGCTCTCATGTTGCAAACAAATGTTCTTTTTACAGTCCATTTATTATCACTTTTTAAAATTTTTGTGCTTTCTGTTGGTGAGTTTACTGTTTAAATTTGCCCCCAAGTATAGTGCTGAAATATGGTGTTCCTAAGCACAAGAAGGCTGTGATGTACCCTAAGGAGAAAATATGTATATTAGATAAACTTTATTCAGGTGTGAGTCATAGTGCTTATTAAACATGAGAAATGTATTTGAATGATTCTAAGTTTTTGCTAATATGCACATGTCTGCAAATGACCACAAAAGTTCTCAATATTGATTTTGGAGTTACAAAATTGGGTGAGTAAACAAATGTGCAAATAAGGAATCCAAGAATAGAGGAACCAACTGTATATAAAATCAGTAGCACCTTGGAGAAATTACTGTACATATAAATACGTATGTAAAGATGTTCATGGCAGTATTATTTGTAAGAGTAAATAGCCATTGTCAGATAAATCTTGCAAATAGTTTAAAGGCAAACAATGGAATCCCCACAGCAATGAAAATAATACATTGAGTCTGAGAGCGATGGCTCACGTCTGTTATCCCAGCATTTTGGGACGCCAAGCCTGGTGAACCATTTGAGGTCAGGAGTTTGAGACCAGCCTGGCCAACATGGCAAAACCTCATCTTTACTAAAAACACAGAAATTAGCCGGGCATGGTAATGCACACCTATAGTCCCAGCTACTCGGGAGACTGAGGCAGAAGAATAGTTTGAACCTGGGAGGCGGACGTTGCAGTGAGCTGAGATCATACCACTGCACTCCAGCCTGGGTTACAGAGTGAGACCCTGTCTCAAAAAAAAAAAAAAATACATTGAATCTACATATGAAAATATGGGTAACCTCAACAGTGTGCATTGAAGGAAAAATTAAGGAGACATAATGCATTTTAGAGTGAATAATAGGATGGGAAGAGTTTTGAAAAGGGAGATTGAAATGGGCTGATAAAGGGGACAAAAAGAATAAATTATAATAAAAGACCATTTGTTGTCCAGTAGAAACAATGCTGCTGACAGAAGGACCAATTCAAACTATACACTTGAGATCCAAGAAAAAAAAGTAAGAAAAAATAAAATCATTAACATTCTTATGAATTACCAGTAATGAAAAACAATGTACTATGAGAAAGAAGTATAAAATACCTAGGAATAGATTCAGCAAGAAACAAGTGGAACTGATTAATAAATAAAGATAAAAACAAAATCTTAAAGGTGAAGGTAAAAGAAAACTGAAACATGCATATAAAATACCAAGTTCCTGGATAGAAAAACTACATTTTCATATGAATTAGGCCCTTTACTGCTACCTTTAGATACTTTTGTTAGCTGGAAGGTGCCATTACTAATTTAACATCAGCAAAATATACTATGAGTTGGATATCCAGTGATGATGAACAACGGCTGACATCTCAGGACTGTCGGTTGTCCCTACAACTGTAATCTAATGTCATTCACACTTTTTTTCCTCCTTTGAATGGAGCTGTTTCTTATAAATATTAAGTCTGTGGCCTTTGTTTACATAATTGTGTGATCATTTAGCTTTCTTTAAAGATTGGATTTTCAACGGTTAAAATTTTTCAGTAAATTTAATGGTTGTATTCTTTTCCCATTTTCCCCATAAAGAACCCAAATGGAATTTGTATTCAGAACTGATTTTCGTGGAGTAATTCTTTCTAGGTGCAACTTATAAGTCTAGTGACAAAAAAGACACCCTTAAAAGTGATTATGGACATAAACATTATTCTGCTAATGACAACATTCAAACTTTGGCTTTGGTTAATCTGGAAAATGCACTGTTTCTGTCATTGGATGTAGACTGAGTCCCAGAAGACAATTGTGTTGCACACACTTCAAGACACAGTGTTGGAGGAGGACAGGCGTTTCACCATTCAGCTGATATCAATTGATGAGGCAGAAATATCTCCAGTAAAAGGTAAGAGAAATTCACATTTTTGGAAATTAAAAAGTAAGTTCTCAGAAAAAAATGTAATAAAATAACCCATAGTTACAAAAATGGGCAGTGTTAGGTTTTATAATTCCTAAAACATAAAGATACCATTTTCCACATGTATTAAAGGTTAAGAATGTTTTAAATTAAAATTACAATACCCAATCTTGGTAAGATCATAGGTCAAAGATTTCATACTGCTTAGTTGTGTAATTTTTTTTTTAATGAAGATGTTTATTGTAGCAGTGTTTATAAAATGTAAAATAAAATATGTCAGCTTCCTAAGTGGTCCAATAGTAGGAGACTAGTTAAATGTGTTAGAATACTATGCAGCCATTCAACATGATGTAACAGGAAAAACTGTTAATTACATTAAAAAATAAGAACACATAACTACATGGATAACAGTCACATTAAGAAAACAGATTTTACAACAACATGCTAAATGTAATCTGTTTTGTCATGTGCATGTCTTACATGAGGTTGGAATTATTGATTTGAAATGTTAATAGTGGTTTTTGATTACCTGTATTTTTAAAACATATTTACAATTATCACACATTATCTTTGTAATAAAACATTATTTTTAAACGTTTCATATTATGTTTAGCATTATAGCCTATGTACATCTATTTTCATCTGAAAGTAGTTACTCAGATATTTTGACATTTCAGAAACAGGCATTTTAATTCTCATTTGCCTCCAGTTGATATGATGATTTGTTTCTTGGATCCATAGAGAAAAAATTAATGATTCTAAAATGGTTTTATTGTGCTATAAACAATAATAACCAACCATAAAAAACTGGTTCAGAAACTTTTAGCATGAAAATTTGGTGATTGTTACATTTCTTTTTTGCCATCAAGAACTCCATTCTATGCAAGGGTCTGTGGCTAAAAGCAGTTTTCATGTCCAAGGAAATTTTTAGAATTGTAGAGTATCTATCACTATATATACTTAGGGTAGTTATTCTTTCTGCATTTTTGTTTAGGATATTTTCCAACAAGGGAATCATATCATTGCACCATATTCTTTTATAAGTCTTTAGTTAGCTTTAGTTAACTCTTTCATAGATCTTGTTATCCATATCATGTTAAAATGACAGATGTCACATCGGCTAATCAAACATAGAAGAATATATCATTGGATCAGGATAAATCATTTACCATACTAAAAAATATTTTTTGAGGCAAGATCTTGCTCTGTCACTCAGGCTGGAGTTCAGTGGTGTGATCACAGATGCCTGCAGCCTTGAATTCCCAGGCTCAAACAAACCTCCCACCTCAGCCTCCTGAGTAGCTAGGACTACAGGCATGTGCCACTATGCCCAGCTAATTTATTTTTATATTTGCAGGGATGGAGTCTCCCTATGTTGCCCAGGTTGGTTTTGAACTCCTGGGCTCATGGGATCCTCCCACCTCAGCCTCCCAAAGTGTTGGGATTACAGGTATGATCCACTGCACCTAATTCTTAATATACTTCTGTCTGACTGTGACACTTGCTGTGACAAGCCACTGTTGATTCCATTAATCCATTGTCAAGCCAAATGAGAGTATAATGATCTAGCTCTTTGTGTCATGAACCCCTAATGTGTGTTTCTGGAAACAATTTTCTTTAAGTTTCTGCTAAGTTATATGGATACTCAAATACTTGATACAGTTTTTTATTTCATCTTAGTAGAAATATTTGACACAGGTTTATAAATGCTTACAGTCAAATGATAGAGTCAGAAAATTAAAAATGAAAAAGTGCCCCCAAGAAGTCTTGCTTTTGCCACATAGCCAGTTGACATAGCTGTGTAGCCAATTGCAGTGAGCTGCAAAATGGTTACTATAGAAGCAAATTAATGCCAATGGTAGAGGAGCCCTTGCTTTTCATGAGAGTGATAGGGAAATTACTGCCAATTTTCTTTCTGCCCCTTTCATTAAAATGTAATCTTGGGCAAGTGATTTGCATCCATGTCTTCAAGACCTCATTGTGCTTCAGTGTCATCACAGGTAAAATGAGGATTTTAATATCTAACTTACATGAGAGTCATGAGAATGAACTAGATTCCTGTGTGTAAAGTGCTTAGAAAGTTGCCAGGCATATACTAAGTGCTTGTGTGCATCTGCTACAAAGCGGTCTATATCATCTTGAATTTAGGTAGTGCATCAATAATTATTCGGGGTGATAAGCGAGCATCAGGAGAAGTTGGGATAGCTCCGTCATCTAGGCACATCCTCATCGGGGAACCCTCAGCAAAATATAATGGTACCGCTATTATCAGGTAAGGACTTCATGATTTTTCTTTGCCTATGTGGAGGTTACAAAGTTTTATTTAAATAATTAGTCTTAAATCCATCATTCTCAATACATACATAGTCTTCAAGCATTAACATCCTATATACTGTTAACATGCTGTGGAGAGGAGAACAAATTTTGGGCAGAAATTGAAGTAATATCCTGACCTATCTTGATGTTAGATCATGAGAAGGTTTCTGACTCTTGAGTGATTTGCACAAATTATACCAAGGAAAACACATGGAGTTCAGATCAGAAAATCTATGCTTTCACCTCTGTTCTGTTACTAAACATGTGATATAAAGGAGTTACTTCATCTCTGCAAGCTTGTGTGTCTTAGCTACAAAATCATTCCTTAGAAAATCATAAGGGCCAAACATTTTGCTTCCAAGTGTTCTAAAATCGGTCTGTATTAGTCTGTTCTCACACTGCTATAAAGAGCTGCTTGAGACTGAATAATTTACGAAGAAAAGAGGTTTAATTGGTTCAAGGTTCTGCAGGCTGTACAGAAAGCATGACTGGTGAGGCCTCAGGAAACTTAAAATCATGGCAGAAGGCAAAAGGAGAGCTGACACGTCCTACCTGGCTGGAGCAGGAGGAAGGGGTGGAGGGGTGCTACTTACTTTTCAACAACCAGATCTCGTGATAACTTGATCACGAAAACAACAAGGAGGAATTCCGTCCCCATGATTCAGTCACCTCCCACCAGGCCCCACCTCCAACATTTGAGGTCACACTTCAGCATAAGATTTATGTAGGGACACAGAGCCAAACTGTATCAGGGCCTATCATATAACTAAATTAGTATGATCATAGGCTAGTTTGTTTCTCGTAAATTTTCTTATAAGGGATGGGAAGCAACTATCAATGGCATAGCTGAGTTTGACTTTATACTTTATCCTCATGGTAGTTATCCAGAAGTAAGGCTATCCCTTCCCATCAGCATGCCCTTATGTGAAGGGTCTTCCAGTCTTTAGATAACTTAAGACTTTTCATATTTTGTACCTTTCGTGTTAAGTGAAAAGCCTATAAATATTAATACTTCTTTTTATTTCTTTAAACCTTCTGCTTTTAGTGATAAATTTTTGCCTGTATTCCTGTCAAGATAGATTTACACTAGCTTAATACTTTGGATGTTACTGTCTTGGAACTTTAAGACTTTCTTTGGTTTATAGTTGGTAGATGAGGTTATGTAAAAGAGAACTGTTACTGAAATGGATGAAAATTGATTATTGTTAAAAGAGAAAATGTTTAAGAAAAGTACCTTCAACTGAAATGTATTGGATATACATTTGTTTATTGTTGTAGCCTTGTTCGTGGCCCAGGAATTCTGGGGGCGGTCACAGTGTTCTGGAGGATATTCCCTCCTTCCATGGGGGAATTTGCTGAAACATCAGGAAAACTGACAATGCGAGATGGACAGTCTGCAGTCATTGTAGTAATACAGGTATCAAATTAGCTGGTTTCTGTTATGCCCTTTACTGTGTGTGCTGGTGTGTGTGCAGGTGTGAGCATGTGTGTGTGTGTATGTGGGTGGGGGGGTTAGAAGTAGGGAATGGGAAGGAGGTAAATATTCCAGCATTTATGGTTGTTGGCATGCACATGCGTGTGTGTGTGTGGATGACAATGGGGACTGGAGAGAAGGTTAATATGACAGCATTTGTTGTTGTGGAGGCACCTGTGTGTGGGGTTAAGAGTGGGAATGGGGAGGAGATTAATATTCCAAAATCTGTTATTATTTAGAGGTTAGGAGTTTTTTTTGAAATTTCACAGATTCTACTGTCGATGACTCTTTGTCTTTCTCTAGGCTTTGAACGATGACATTCCCGAGGAAAAAAGCTTCTATGAGTTTCAGCTCATTGCCATCAGTGAGGGAGGAGTTCTGAGTGAATCCAGCAGCACTGCCAACATCACGATGGTGGCCAGCGACTCTCCCTATGGCCGATTTGCCTTTTTACATGAGCAACTTCAAGTGTCAGAAGCACAGAGGGTATAGTATGAAATGCTTAAGACTTTAATATCATTTTTATTTTTACATATTAAAATGCTTTCTTAGCAAGATGGCCGAATAGGAACAGCTCCAGTCTCCAACTCCCAGCGTGAGCGACACAGAAGACTAGTGATTTCTGCATTTTCAACTGAGATACTGGGTTCATCTCACTGGGGAGTGCCGGACGATCGGTGCTGGTCAGCTGCTGCAGCCTGACCAGCGAGAGCTGAAGCAGGGCGAGGCATTGCCTCACCTGGGAAGCGCAAGGGGGAAGGGAATCCCTTTTCCTAGCCAGGGGAACTGAGACACACAACACCTGGAAAATCGGGTAACTCCCACCCCAATACTGCGCTTTAAGCAAACAGGCACACCAGGAGATCATATCCCACACCTGGCCGGGAGGGTCCCACACCCACGGAGCCTCCCTCATTGCTAGCACAGCAGTCTGTGATCTACCGGCAAGGCAGCAGCGAGGCTGGGGGAGGGGCGCCCGCCATTGCTGAGGCTTAAGTAAGTAAACAAAGCTGCTGGGAAGCTCGAACTGGGTGGAGCTCACAGCAGCTCAAGGAAACCTGCCTGTCTCTGTAGACTCCACCTCTGGGGACAGGGCACAGTAAACAATAACAAACGGAGCAGAAACCTCTGCAGACGCAAACGACTCGGTCTGACAGCTTTGAAGAGAGCAGTGGATCTCCCAACACGGAGGTTGAGATCTGGGAAGGGACAGACTCCCTGCTCAAGTGGGTCCCTGACCCCTGAGTAGCCTAACTGGGAGACATCCCCCACTAGGGGCAGTCTGACACCCCACACCTCACAGGGTGGAGTACACCCCTGAGAGGAAGCTTCCAAAGCAAGAATCAGACAGGTATACTTGCTGTTCAGAAATATTCTATCTTCTGCAGCCTCTGCTGCTGATACCCAGGCAAACAGGATCTGGAGTGGACCTCAAGCAATCTCCAACAGACCTACAACTGAGGGTCCTGACTGTTAGAAGGAAAACTATCAAACAGGAAGGACACCTACACCAAAACCCCATCAGTACATCACCATCATCAAAGACCAGAGGCAGATAAAACCACAAAGATGGGGAAAAAGCAGGGCAGAAAAGCTGGAAATTCAAAAAATAAGAGCGCATCTCCCCCAGCAAAGGAGCGCAGCTCATCGCCAGCAACGGATCAAAACTGGACGGAGAATGACTTTGACGAGATGAGAGAAGAAGGCTTCAGTCCATCAAATTTCTCAGAGCTAAAGGAGGAATTACGTACCCAGCACAAAGAAACTAAAAATCTTGAAAAAAAAGTGGAAGAATTGATGGCTAGAGTAATTAATGCAGAGAAGGTCATAAACGAAATGAAAGAGATGAAAACCATGACACGAGAAATACGTGACAAATGCACAAGCTTCAGTAACTGACTCGATCAACTGGAAGAAAGAGTATCAGCGATTGAGGATCAAATGAATGAAATGAAGCGAGAAGAGAAACCAAAAGAAAAAAGAAGAAAAAGAAATGAACAAAGCCTGCAAGAAGTATGGGATTATGTAAAAAGACCAAATCTACGTCTGATTGGGGTGCCTGAAAGTGAGGGGGAAAATGGAACCAAGTTGGAAAACACTCTTCAGGATATCATCCAGGAGAACTTCCCCAACCTAGTAGGGCAGGCCAACATTCAAATCCAGGAAATACAGAGAATGCCACAAAGATACTCCTCGAGAAGAGCAACTCCAAGACACATAATTGCCAGATTCACCAAAGTTGAAATGAAGGAAAAAATCTTAAGGGCAGCCAGAGAGAAAGGTCGGGTTACTCACAAAGGGAAGCCCATCAGACTAACAGCAGATCTCTCGGTAGAAACTCTCCAAGCCAGAAGAGAGTGGGGGCCAATATTCAACATTCTTAAAGAAAAGAATTTTCAACCCAGAATTTCATATCCAGCCCAACTAAGTTTCATAAGTGAAGGAGAAATAAAATCCTTTACAGATAAGCAAATGCTTAGAGATTTTGTCACCACTAGGCCTGCCTTACAAGAGACCCTGAAGGAAGCACTAAACATGGAAAGGAACAACCGGTACCAGCCATTGCAAAAACATGCCAAAATGTAAAGACCATCGAGGCTAGGAAGAAACTGCATCAACTAACGAGCAAAATAACCAGTTAATATCATAATGGCGGGATCAAGTTCACACATAACAATCTTAACCTTAAATGTAAATGGACTAAATGGTCCAATTAAAAGACACAGACTGGCAAACTGGATAAAGAGTCAAGACCCATCAGTCTGCTGTATTCAGGAGACCCATCTCACATGCAGAGACATACATAGGCTCAAACTAAAGGGATGGAGGAAGATTTACCAAGCAAATGGAGAACAAAAAAAAGCAGGGGTTGCAATACTAGTCTCTGATAAAACAGACTTTAAACCATCAAAGATCAAAAGAGACAAAGAAGGCCATTACATAATGGTAAAGGGATCAATTCAACAGGAAGAGCTAACTATCCTAAATACATATGCACCCAATACAGGAGCACCCAGATTCATAAAGCAAGTCCTTAGAGACTTACAAAGAGACTTAGACTCCCATTACAATAATAATGGGAGACTTCAACACTCCACTGTCAACATTAGACAGATCAACGAGACAGAAAGTTAACAAGGATATCCAGGAATTGAACTCATCTCTGCAGCAAGCAGACCTAATAGACATCTATAGAACTCTCCACCCCAAATCAACAGAATATACATTCTTCTCAGCACCACATCGTACTTACTCCAAAAATTGACCACATAATTGGAAGTAAAGCACTCCTCAGCAAATGTACAAGAACAGAAATTATAACAAACTGTCTCTCAGACCACAGTGCAATCAAACTAGAACTCAGGACTAAGAAACTCAATCAAAACCGCTCAACTACATGGAAACTGAACAACCTGCTCCTGAATGACTACTGGGTACATAACGAAATGAAGGCAGAAATAAAGATGTTCTTTGAAACCAATGAGAACAAAGATACAACATACCAGAATCTCTGGGACACATTTAAAGCAGTGTGTAGAGGGAAATTTATAGCACTAAATGCCCACAAGAGAAAGCAGGAAAGATCTAAAATTGACACTCTAACATCGCAATTAAAAGAACTAGAGAAGCAAGAGCAAACACATTCGAAAGCTAGCAGAAGGCAAGAAATAACTAAGATCAGAGCAGAACTGAAGGAGATAGAGACACAAAAAACCCTCCAAAAAATCAATGAATCCAGGAGTTGGTTTTTTGAAAAGATCAACAAAATTGACAGACCACTAGCAAGACTAATAAAGAAGAAAAGAGAGAAGAATCAAATCGACGCAATTAAAAATGATAAAGGGGATATCACCACCGACCCCACAGAAATACAAACTACCATCAGAGAATACTATAAACACCTCTACGCAAATAAACTGGAAAATCTAGAAGAAATGGATAATTTCCTGGACACTTACACTCTTCCAAGACTAAACCAGGAAGAAGTTGAATCCCTGAATAGACCAATAGCAGGCTCTGAAATTGAGGCAATAATTAATAGCCTACCAACGAAAAAAAGTCCAGGACCAGATGGATTCACAGCTGAATTCTACCAGAGGTACAAGGAGGAGTTGGTACCATTCCTTCTGAAACTATTCCAATCAATAGAAAAAGAGGGAATCCTCCCTAACTCATTTTATGAGGCCAACATCATCCTGATACCAAAGCCTGGCAGAGACACAACAAAAAAAGAGAATTTTAGACCAATATCCCGAATGAACATCGATTCAAAAATCCTCAATAAAATACTGGCAAACTGGATTCAGCAACACATCAAAAAGCTTATCCACCATGATCAAGTGGGCTTCATCCCTGGGATGCAAGGCTGGTTCAACATTCGCAAATCAATAAACATAATCCAGCATATAAACAGAACCAAAGACAAGAACCACATGATTATCTCAATAGATGCAGAAAAGGCTTTTGACAAAATTCAACAGCCCTTCATGCTAAAAACGCTCAATAAATTCGGTATTGATGGAACGTACCTCAAAATAATAAGAGCTATCTATGACAAACCCACAGCCAATATCATACTGAATGGGCAAAAACTGGAAAAATTCCCTTTGAAAACTGGCACAAGACAGGGATGCCCTCTCTCACCACTCCTATTCAACATAGTGTTGGAAGTTCTGGCTAGGGCAATCAGGCAAGAGAAAGAAATCAAGGGTTTTCAGTTAGGAAAAGAAGAAGTCAAATTGTCCCTGTTTGCAGATGACATGATTGTATATTTAGAAAACCCCATTGTCTCAGCCCAAAATCTCCTTAAGCTGATAAGCAACTTCAGCAAAGTCTCAGGATACAAAATTAATGTGCAAAAATCACAAGCATTCTTATACACCAGTAACAGACAAACAGAGAGCCAAATCAGGAATGAACTTCCATTCACAATTGCTTCAAAGAGAATAAAATACCTAGGAATCCAACTTACAAGGGATGTTAAGGACCTCTTCAAGGAGAACTACAAACCACTGCTCAGTGAAATCAAAGAGGACACAAACAAATGGAAGAACATACCATGCTCATGGATAGGAAGAATCAATATCGTGAAAATGGCCATACTGCCCAAGGTAATTTATAGATTCAATGCCATCCCCATCAAGCTACCAATGAGTTTCTTCACAGAATTGGAAAAAACTGCTTTAAAGTTCATATGGAACCAAAAAAGGGCCCGCATCTCGAAGACAATCCTAAGTCAAAAGAACAAAGCTGGAGGCATCACGCTACCTGACTTCAAACCATACTACAAGGCTACAGTAACCAAAACAGCATGGTACTGGTACCAAAACAGAGATATAGACCAATGGAACACAACAGAGTCCTCAGAAATAATACCACACATCTACAGCCATCTGATCTTTGACAAACCTGAGAGAAACAAGAAATGGGGAAAGGATTCCCTATTTAATAAATGGTGCTGGGAAAATTGGCTAGCCATAAGTAGAAAGCTGAAACTGGATCCTTTCCTTACTCCTTATACGAAAATTAATTCAAGATGGATTAGAGACTTAAATGTTAGACCTAATACCATAAAAATCCTAGAGGAAAACCTAGGTAGTACCATTCAGGACATAGGCATGGGCAAAGACTTCATGTCTAAAACACCAAAAGCAACGGCAGCAAAAGCCAAAAATTGACAAATGGGATCTAATTAAACTAAAGAGCTTCTGCACAGCAAAAGAAACTACCATCAGAGTGAACAGGCAACCTACGGAATGGGAGAAAATTTTTGCAGTCTACTCATCTGACAAAGGGCTAATATCCAGAACCTACAAAGAACTCAAACAAATTTACAAGAAATAAAACAAACAGCCCCATCAAAAAGTGGGCAAAGGATATGAACAGACATTTCTCAAAAGAAGACATTCATACAGCCAACAGACACATGAAAAAATGCTCATCATCACTGGCCATCAGAGAAATGCAAATCAAAACCACAATGAGATACCATCTCACACCAGTTAGAATGGCAATCATTAAAAAGTCAGGAAACAACAGGTGCTGGAGAGGATGTGGAGAAATAGGAACACTTTTACACTGTTGGTGGGATTGTAAACTAGTTCAACCATTATGGAAAACAGTATGGCGATTCCTCAAGGATCTAGAACTAGATGTACCATATGACCCAGCCATCCCATTACTGGGTATATACCCAAAGGATTATACATTATGCTGCTATAAAGACACATGCACACGTATGTTTATTGCGGCACTATTCACAATAGCAAAGACTTGGAATCAACCCAAACGTTCATCAGTGACAGATTGGATTAAGAAAATGTGGCACATATACACCATGGAATACTATGCAGCCATCAAAAAGGATGAGTTTGTGTCCTTTGTAGGGACATGGATGCAGCTGGAAACCATCATTCTTAGCAAACTATCACAAGAACAGAAAACCAAACACCGCATGTTCTCACTCATAGGTGGGAACTGAACAATGAGATCACTTGGACTCAGGAAGGGGAACATCACACACTGGGGCCTATCATGGGGAGGGGGGAGGGGGGAGGGATTGCATTGGGAGTTATACCTGATGTAAATGACGAGTTGATGAGTGCAGCACACCAACATGGCACAAGTATACATATGTAACAAACCTGCATGTTATGCACATGTACCCTACAACTTGAAGTATAATAATAATAAATAAATTTTAAAAAATAAATAAATAAAAATAAAATGCTTTCTTGTTTCTATTCCAAACTTTTCACAAACTGATTAATTTGCTCCAAACATCATTATTTTAGCAGATAATGTATATAATTTTACAACCTTATATTCAATTTTAACACAATCCTGGTAAATAGAACCTTTAGTTAGAGATAGTATTGTCTGGTAGATTAAACATCCAAATCAAATAAGAAAATGCTTTTTGCATAGGTTAACATCACAATTATCCGTTCCGGTGGAGCTTTTGGCCGCGTGCGACTCTGGTACGAGTGGATGAGCGGGACAGCGGAAGCAGGCTTGGATTTTGTTCCTGCCGCTGGGGAACTCCTCTTTGAAGCAGGGGAGATGAAGAAAAGTCTGCAAGTTGAAATCCTTGATGATGACCATCCTGAAGGCCCAGAGGAATTTTCTCTAACAATTACAAAGGTGGAACTCCAGGGAAGGTAAAGTAGAAAGGAAATTAGGAAAAAGAAAGCAAAAAGCAGAGAGAGAGAAAGTTCTATGGTGTAGAGATTGATACTGAGGTCTAAAGCAGTTCTTTCCCTACTGTTTCTCAGATTTGTGTTACATTAGAACAGGTCATAAAAGGGAAATTACGGCAATGACTGCTTTTTTTTTTTTAATTTTCTCAAATATAACTTCCCTCTGAAAGTTGAAAGTATGTGTTTCTATTGTGTGGACTCATTCTGGGTGGCCAGGAAGTTGAATATGATATGGGCTTCTAATTGGTGAAGAAACAGCCTAACAGCTCTCTAAATCAGAGGTCAACTGGTGTGGCTGAATTTGCTGCTTTTGATTTCCATACTTGTGAAAGGGCTAGAGGGAGGGATTTCTTTCCTTGGTGAATCTGAAGGCTGCATTGTTTTCTCTGTGGGTGAATGACATAGATGCCCCATAGTTTTAAAGTGGGGAAAATTTTGAGTGAAAGCTAGTTGGCCATTAATGTGCACCATGTTTTCAAGGAAGATCATGAATTAACCATAATGAGTCTCTTTTATTCCCTGATTTAGTGGGGCAGATTTGATGAGGTGGAAAAACATCTTTAGCATGTTTAAATACTCACAGGTTCTGCAGCGCACAGGTTGAGAGAGACCTACCAGCACCTCTGCCCGGATAGCAGATAGGTGGGCCCTTCAACTAGAATAATGCCTGCGTTTAGAAGAATCACAAAGACATTTTTCTTGTGCGTGAAAATATTTTTGCATTTGTAATGTGACTATCATGCTTTAAAAACTTTTTTAAACTAAAATATGTCACTCAGTGACTTAAGTGTATATCATCCCATCTGGGAAAAAAATATATTGTGGGCTCACATACCCTTCAAATTTTAAATTTCCCAAAAATGCTTCTGTGCCTGGCAATGAGAGTGAATTTGTATTCCTAGTAAATATAGTAAAAAGTTTGAGCTGATCACTGACTATTTTAATTAAATAAATGCAATTTGGTAAAAGCTCATTTAGTGTGAGATCATATTTGTGTTATTAACCAGCTAGAGCTTGAGGATTTTGTCTTCTTTGCTACTGTTTTTTTAAAAAGCAGTTTCTATGTAAGTTTAATTCTGGGGAAACAAGTTTTGCCTTCTAGATAAATTTCTAGGTTTTCTTTGATCTCAAAAGGTAAGTAGTACAACTAGCTAATCTACAACCCATCTCAGACTACTGATAACAGTTACTCATCATTTAATAGTCCAAACCTCAATTTTCTGATTTTGCCTTATATTTGATTCACCAACTAAACCTTTCAACACTAGGTAGCATATAAATACCAGAATAGAATTTGGGAATTGAATGAAGGACTAAAATGGTTTATTGCCATTTTTTAGCATCAGGAATTAAAGTCGTATTTTGAAGCCCTGGAAGTCGATGCTTTGATGGGAATAATATTAATCTAAAAAAAAAAACTTCTTTTGCAGAAGTATCATTACAGAAGTAAACTACCATCTATATAAAGATAGAGGAATTGGTTATGATTGGTTTCTGTAGAAATTGAAATACTTTTCTTTCTTATTTTTCTTTCTCCTTCCTTCCTTCCTTCCTTCCTTCCTTCCTTCCTTCCTTCCTTCCTTCCCCTCTCTCCTTCTCCTCCTTCTCCTCCTCTTCTCTTCACTTCTCTTCTCTTCTCTTCTCTTCTCTTCTCTTCTCTTCTCTTCTCTTCTCTTCTCTTCTTCTCTTCTCTCTTCTCTCTTTTCTTTTCTTTCCACAGTCTTGCTGTGTCACCCAGGACAGAGTGCAGTGGCATAATCATAGTTCACTGCAACTTTGAATGCCTGGAATAAAGGGATCCTCTCACCTCAGACTTCTAAACAGTTATGACTGCAGACATGTGCCATCATGTCTGGCTAATTTTTTAAGATTAGTTTTTTTTTGTTTTTTTTTTTGTTTGTTTTTTTTTGAGACGGAGTCTCGCTCTGTCGCCCAGCCCAGGCTGGAGTGCAGTGGCGCGATCTCGGCTCACTGCAAGCTCCGCCTCCCGGGTTCACGCTATTCTCCTGCCTCAGCCTCCCGAGTAGCTGGGACTACAGGCGCCCACAACCGCGCCCGGCTAATTTTTTGTAATTTTTAGTAGAGACGGGGTTTCACCGTGGTCTCGATCTCCTGACCTTGTGATCCGCCCGCCTCGGCCTCCCAAAGTGCTGGGATTACAGGCGTGAGCCACCGCGCCCGGCCAAGATTAGTTTTAAGTAGAGATAAGGTCTCACTATGTTGCCCAGGCTGGTATTGAGAGATATTTTTTTCAATCTTGATGTTTTCGTTTGAAATTTAATTAGTGTCATGACACTCACTGTTTCTTTAAATAAATCATCTTAACCTAACACTATAAATCTCAAGGCCTCCTGCTTACCTATCTCTGAGTGCACTAGGTCTATTACTGCACCTGTATTCAGCCGTGATTCCCAAAGGTTCATTTTACGACAGCATCTTTCCGATTTTCTCACAGTTTATTATCTTCCCATTGCCCACGTTTAGTAACTTTATATTAGTTTTGGCTTCGTATAGGCACCAATAATTGAGAGCAGTACAGAAATCTGTTTCAAAGTATCATTTCAGAAAAAAAAACGAGTATTTTAGTGTTGAAGATCTTTAAAAGTATTGCAGTTCTTTATAGAACTAAGTTGTAAGAGCTAAGAGGACCTTTTAATTCATGCTATGCAATTATGTATTTTTTGTTTTGTTGTATTTTATTTTATTCTAATTCGTATGACTTTGGAAGAGGGTATGATTTTACCATCCAAGAAAATGGACTTCAGATAGATCAACCTCCTGAAATAGGAAACATCTCCATTGTTCGAATCATGATAATGAAAAATGATAACGCAGAAGGCATCATTGAATTTGACCCGAAGTATACTGCCTTCGAAGGTAGGTTCAGTTAGCTAGCTTGTAAGTAAGTTTACCACCACTTTCCAAATTACATTAGTTTGAATTTCAGTGTGTACATTTTTTTTAGTTTGCTGTGGGTGTGTGTGTGTTTACACATATGCACTTTTATACTTATTTACTTATTTGAAGTACATTTTCAGTTACCTTTGGGTGGTCTTGAACTTTGCTGTGCATGGCAATGTTAGGAACAAGGCTATCTAGAAAAACTGTATTTAACATTAGGATTATTAAAATGTTTCTGTTTCAAACATTTTAATGAAAGCCTTTGTAATTTGTGCATATTTAATTTCATATATGACTAGAAATCAGTGAATATTCACTTCCTAATTAATAATCATCTTTGAAATGAACATTTTACTGGCCTAGAGATGCAGGTAGTATCTGAATCCTTGATCTTGCTTTCTCGAAACAGTCCCCAATAACAGGTTGCCTGATATTCCCAATCCTTCTCCTCTTGTAGAAGCAGAATACAGAATATATGGTTATATTCCTTCCCAGGTAGGAAGAGATGGCTGCCTTTCTAGGAAATGATTTTATTAAAATACAGAATACGAATATGACTTTAAAAATAAATATCTTATTGCTGCAATTAACCTGATTGGCTTCATTGCCTCTACCAAAATTCTTTGGTTATCTAGCCATTTTTAAAGTTCATAAAAAATTGCCTTAGAGGCTGGGCGCGGTGGCTCAAGCCTGTAATCCCAGCACTTTGGGAGGCCGAGACGGGTGGATCACGAGGTCATGAGATCGAGACCATCCTGGCTAACACGGTGAAAACCCGTCTCTACTAAAAAATACAAAAAACTAGCTGGGCGAGGTGGTGGGTGCCTGAAGTCCCAGCTACTTGGGAGGCTGAGGCAGGAGAATGGCATAAACCTAGGAGACGGAGCTTGCAGTGAGCTGAGATCTGGCCACTGCACTCCAGCCTGGGCAACAGAGCGAGACTCCGTCTCAAAAAAAAAAAAAAAAAAATTACCCTAGGCATTGGTTTATAATGACTTTATGGGTAAGTCATGGAATGCATCACTATTTGTGAACTTCAGTCTCTACCTGGTAAAAATCTTATTACATTTTTGCATCAAGAAATAAATGAGACTTAGAATTTTTTCAGTTCATTGTTTTCTGTTAGATTCATTGTCTTTGGGGAATTTTGGTCAGTGCATATTTATATTTATAATGTACATTGGGTATTGTTTAGTCATAGCTCATATGAACCCTATTAAATTATATTTTAATATGCAGAATTTAGCATAGTTTAAGAAACATATTTTTGAAAATAATGTTTAAGTTGAAATCAAACACTGTAGATGCATTTTCAGATTCACAAGTAGATTTCATGGGAAGTGAAAATGTAATCAAATTGTACTTATATCTAGACTTTTAAAAAATTCATATGATATACATATCATAAACCTCATTTATTTATATTACCATGTTTATATTTCAATTGAATGTGTGGAAGCAATCCAGAGTGGTTTCCTGTGAGCACAACCAACTTAAATGTTTCCTTGTGTCCATCTAACATTGTCTTAGAAAGCAAGGATCATTTATTGGTATGTAGTACACAGAGGGAGAATGCCAATGCTACCGATTAAATAGGTTATTTAAATGCTAATTGTACTGCTCACTGTAACTTCCAACATCTCATAAACTATGTTCCTCCTAAAAAATAAGTCAGGAGGTTTTTCACTAATCCCCTTTGAAAATGATAAAAGAACTATGAAAACATAGAGTGCTTACTTTGTGCCATTATATTTAATTGCCAGGTTTAATTTGGCTGAATCTTATAAGTTAGTTGCTCTGTCTGGCTTACCAGTTAATTCCAAGTTCCCATTACAGTGGAGGAAGATGTTGGGCTGATCATGATTCCAGTGGTGAGGCTACATGGAACTTATGGCTATGTGACAGCTGATTTCATCTCTCAGAGCTCCTCTGCCAGTCCTGGAGGTGTGGATTACATTTTGCATGACAGTACAGTCACCTTTCAGCATGGGCAAAATTTAAGTTTTATAAATATCTCCATCATTGATGACAATGAAAGGTTGGTATATAGAAAATAATGTGGGCATACATCAGACATAAGTATTGTGTTCTAACCCTTACATATGTTCCGCACTGACAATAGAACTTTAGATAATATGTGTCCATTGAGAAACAACAGGTGAAATACTTTTGGGGTATAGGGGTAGGGAAAGGGGCTAGGAGACAATGTGGTTGCATATGTAACTTCATTTCAAATAAAGGAAATAATATTTTCTGTTTCTCTAGACTTAAAAAAATCTAATCAGAATGTGGAAACATCCTTTAATTCGCTTGCTTTATGCATTAAGCAATTAAAAAGAGGGCAAGAAAGTCCCTACGACTGCCCTAGGTCATATAATATTGATGTTAATCATTCATTCTTTTAGCTAAGCACCCACTTCTTACCACTTGATGTGTGACTACTGTGCCTTGAATATGTATGACCAATTTGGAAAATGACTGGTTATTGGGATTTTACAAGCACTTTAATATGTTTAGACTCACAGAATTGCTCCTTCTTGCCATGCAGTGAATTTGAGGAGCCCATTGAAATTCTACTCACTGGAGCTACTGGAGGAGCGGTCCTTGGGCGCCACCTAGTGAGCAGAATTATAATAGCCAAGAGTGACTCTCCCTTTGGCGTTGTAAGGTTTCTCAATCAAAGCAAAATTTCTGTTCCTAATCCCAATTCCACAATGATTTTATCACTGGTTCTGGAGCGGACTGGAGGACTCTTGGGAGAGATTCAGGTAGATTTATTTTACCCATGACTTTAAATATTTTTGATAGACTGAGTATGGTGTGTTTTTTCATTCCCCAAGTATATTTATTTCTTTATTCACAATCAATCAATATTTATTCATTACCTTTTATGTGTACAGCAGCTTTTGAGCCAGATGAAGTACATAAAAATGTATGAGGCATACATCTGTCCTCAGAGAACCTTGAGGGCTTGTTAGAAATGAAGTAAATGATTCTGATAAAATTCAGTAATTCAACAAGTATTCGTTGAATGCTTTCTGTGTGTCACACCCTGTTCTAGGTACTGAGAATATACTGGGGAACTAGACAGACCTCCTCTCCATTCTTACAGAGTTTTCATTTTATTAAGCAGAGCTGAGCAATAAACAACTAAAAATAAATTGATCTGATAACAGTAAGGGCTCTGCTTGTAAAACTGGGAGACACAATTGCGAATGCTGTGCTGGATGGTGAGGATGTGATAATTCAGCTGAAAGATGCGTTATGAGAAAGAGGTTAGAAGAGTGAGCATTTGAGCAGAAGGAATAATAGCTTCTGCAGAGGCATAAGCTGGCATGTTTCAGGCATGGAGGGGTTCATGTGGTTGGGACCTGGAGGTAAGGGGATAACAGCACAGGATAAATCAGAGAGCCCAACAGATGTTCGATCACACAGAACTTCCTAAGCCGGGTTAAAGATTTCATTGCTTAGCGAAATAAAAGTGGACACAAACAAATGGAAGAACATTCTGTGCTCATGGATAGGAAGAATCAATATAGTGAAAATGGCCATACTGCCCAAGGTAATTTATAGAGTCAATGCCATCCCATCAAGCTGCCAATGACTTTCTTCACAGAATTGGAAAAAAGTACTTTAAACTTCATATGGAACCAAAAAAGAGCCCACATTGCCAAGACAATCCTAAGCAAAAAGAACAAAGTTGGAGGCATCATGCTACCTGACTTCAAACTATACTATAAAGCTCCCATAACCAAAACAGCATGGTACTGGTACCAAAACAGAGATATAGACCAATGGAACAGAACAGAGCCCTCAGAAATAACACCCCACATCTACAACCATCTGATCTTTGACAAACCTGACAAAAACAAGCAATGGGGAAAGGATTCCCTATTTAATCAATGGTGTTGGGAAAACTGGCTAGCCATACGTAGAAAGCTGAAACTGGATCCCTTCCTTACACCTTATATAAAAATTAATTCAAGATGGATTAAAGACTTAAATGTTAGACCTAAAACCATAAAGACCCTAGAAGATAACCTAGAATACCATTCAGAACATAGGCATGGGCAAGGACTTCATGACTAAAGCACAACACCAAAAGCAATGGCAACAAAAGCCAAAATTGACAAATGTGATCTAATTAAACTAAAGAGCTTCTGCAAGGCAAAAGAGACTACCATCAAAGTGAACAGGCAACCTACAGAATGGGAGAAAATTTTTACAATCTATCCAGAAACTATAAAGAACTCAAACAAATTTACAAGAAAAAAAAAAAAAAAAAAAAACACCATCAAAAAGTGGGCAAAGGATATGAACAGACACTTCTCAAGAGAAGATATTTATCCGGCCAACAGACACATGAAAAAATGCCATCATCACTGGTCATCAGAGAAATGCAAATCGAAATGCGATGTAATACCATCTCACTCCATTTAGAATGAGGATCATTAAAAAGTCAGGAAACAACAGTTGCCGGAGAGGATGTGGAGAAATAGAAACACTTTTACACTGTTGGTAGGAGTGTAAATGAGTTCAACCATTGTGGAAGACAGTGTGGCGATTCCTCAAGGATCTAGAACTAGAAATACCATTTGACCCAGCAATCCCATTACTGGGTATATACCCAAAGGATTATAAATCATGCTACTATAAAGACACACACACACGTGTGTTTATTGTGGCACTATTCACAATAGCAAAGACTTGGAACCAACCCAAATGTCCATCAGTGATAGACTGGATTAAGAAAATGTGGCACATATCCACCATGGAATACTATGCAACCATAAAAAATGCTGAGTTCATGTCCTTTGCAGGGACATGAATGAAGCTGGAAACCATCATTCTCAGCAAACTAACACAGGGACAAGAAACCAAGCACCACATTTTCTCACTTATAGGTGGGAATTGAGCAATGAGAGCACTTGGACACAGGGCAGGGAACATCACACACTGGGGCCTGTTGGGGGGTGGGGAACTGAGGGAGAGATAGCATTAGGAGAAATACCTAATGTAAATGACGAGTTGATGGGTGCAGCAAACCAACATGGCACACGTATACCTATGTATCAAACCTGCACATTGTGCACATGTGCCCTAGAACTTAAAGTATAATAATTAAAAAAAAATTTCATTCGAAGTGGAAATAGGATGCCATTAGAAAATCGTAAGCCAGAGAACAATGTCACCAGATTGTCTTTTAAAGCAGCTATTTAAGTCTACTGCAAGGAAAACAGATTCAAGAAGTTGGTGGGGCAGCATAGGAGCAGGAAGGATGGCTAGGAGGCTATTTATTTCCCTCTACCGTCCAAGTCAAAGCTGACAGTGGCTCCGACAAGGTGGTGAAAATACAGATGGCGAGAAATTGGTATACATTGATATTTGGAAGAAACATTCACTAGGTTGGAAGTAGAGGCTGAGGAAAACACAGGAATCAAGGATAACTCCTTGAATTTAAGTTTGAGCAGCTAGATAATTTGTAGGGTTGTTTACTAAGATGCAGAAGCTCAAGGAGAAATTAAAAGTTCTGTTTTCTTCTGTTCTTCTGAGATACTACTGGACATCCCAGGGGAGCGTGGTCATGTAGGCAGGTCAGCGTGCGAGTGTGTGTTGTGGTTTGGAAGGTGTTGACACATGGAGAGGTGTTTGAACACGTGGGGCCTAAGGTGTATATCTGGAAACGGGAAGGATATGGCGCTGAGTCCTGAGCTTCCACCATGTAGAGATCAGAGGAAGGAGAGCCAGCAGAGAAGCTTGAGAAGTAAAGGAGGAGGAAAACTAGAAAGGCAGGTGGCACATTAAGTATCATGTAAGCCAAGAAGACAGGACATGGTGTTTGAAGGAGGAAATAGTCAGCTGGCACGCTGCTGATGAAAGATCAAGTAAGAAGCAAAAACAAGTGCCCAATGTTCTTTGTAGACTGTGTGAGAGGCATACCATTTCAAATCATAGAAACATAGAAATCTTCGTTTCTTATAACAATGTATGAAGATTTCTGTGTCTTTTACACTAGGAATGTAAGTATCTTTAACGTTTTCGCATGGTCTACAGCAGAGTTTTTGCATGGTTTTGTTGTCTTATTTATATAGGTTTTGATTGGCACAGCCTGTGCACACAGCAGGACAGTATTGTACTTATATGTTTTTAAAATGTTTATATTTCTCCAATATGTATTTTAATATAGATTATTACATGTTTTTTATCCTATGTGATGACAAATTACTGGTTATTAATACTTTTCTTCTGTTAGACAATTTTATTCATGAATATTATAGGTATGTAGTTTATGTTTGCAAATATCTTTTTTTTTTCTTTTTTAGATGGAGTTTCACTCTTGTTGCCTAGGCTGGAGTGCAGTGGCATGATCTTGGCTCCCTGCCACCTCGGCCTCCTGGGTTCAAGCAGTTCTCCTGTTTCAGCCCCAAGTAGCTGGGATTACAGGCATCTGCCACCACGTCCGACTAATTTTTATAATTTTAGTAGAGACACGGTTTCACCATGTTGACCAGGTTGGTCTCAAACTCCTGATCTCAGGTGATCCGCCCACCTCGGTCTCCCAAAGTGCTGGGATTACAGGCGTGAGCCACTGCACCCTGCCGCAGATATCATTCTTTTTAACAACAAAAAACAGTTTATGAAACAGCAATTTGATGGAATTATCCTAGAATAATTTTCCTGTATGTGTATATATTTTCTTAATACTAGATATCCTGAAATAATTCTTTGCTTAAAATTGATCTCTATTAAATACCAAAACCAAAAACATCCTATAGGTGAACTGGGAGATAGTAGGACCCAACTCTCAAGAAGCCTTACTGCCACAGAATGGAGACATTGCAGACCCAGTGAGCGGGCTCTTCTCTTTTAGAGAAGGAGAAGGCGGAGTGAGAACCATAATTCTGACAATCTATCCTCATGAAGAAATTGAAGTTGAAGAGACGTTCATTATTAAACTTCATCTTGTGAAAGGAGAAGCTAAATTAGACTCCAGAGCTAAAGATGTTACATTAACCGTATGTATGACTTTATTTTTCTCACAAAATGTGGATTTAATGGATTTATCAGAAAATACATTTACATTTGTTGAAACTCTACATACTTGTGATGAATTGGAAATTATAAAACCAAATAAAATCATAATAATTCTGAAGGGTCAAACTTTTTGGTTTTCATGTCAGCTCATTACATAGCCTGACAATTGGTAATTAAAAAACATTTTAATATATGATAAGTACTTATTTTACAAGCTTGGAGAAAATTTGGTGTTTTTGGAATATTTGGCTGTTTTAGAGCAGAGGTATTTGTTATAGCATACCAGAGGTATTTGTTATAGCATACCAAACATTGGATATCTTTGTCATCAGAGAATGTAAAAATTATTAACTAGTTGTATTCCAGATGGTTTGAAGGAAAAATGGTACTTGTTCAGTTAAGGCAAAAAGTGCTGGGACCAAGACTACTGAAAATAATGCAGATGGATGACCCATTTTTTAAAGTTTATAAAATACTTGTATTTGGGATCTGTATCATTCAGAGTTTTCCAGAGACCCAAAACCAATAGGACAGACATGGCGCGCGTGCGCGCACACATACACACACACACACACACACACACACACAGCGGGGGGTGGGAGAGAGAGAGATTTGAAGGAATAAGCTCACATGATTGTGAGGGCTAGCAAGTCCAAAATCCATGAAATAGGCTGGCAGACAGGAAACTCAGGAAAGAGTTGAAGTTGCAATTTTGTGGAGCAGTTCAATAAGCTAAAAACTCAAGCAGGATTCCTAAGTTACAGTCTTGAGGCAGAATTCCTTTTATTCCAGGAAACCTCAGTTTTTGCTCTTAAGGCCTTCGGTTGTTTAGATGAGGCCCATTCACATTCTTGAGGGTGATCTCCTTTACGTATAGTCAGCTGATTGTAAGTGTTCATTGTATCTCCAAAATACCTTCACAGTGACATCTAGATGAGCGTTTGACCAAACAACTGGGCACCATAGTCTTGGCAAACTGATACACAAAATTAGTCCTCACAGGACCTATTTGCTTCGCTCCATGTATATCATAGCTAGTAGGAGGAATTTAGCTAAAATTAACTGATTAAATGTAGTAAATATGAGATGAATAAAGCAAAATTCAGGCATCAGATTACTGTTCTCTTGGGATTCTACAAATGGGAGTTTTCTGGGTTTTTAATTCCCATCATCTTTGGGGAATAAGAACCTACTTGTTTTAGGTAACAGTCAATGTGATAAAGAAGTTTTCAAAAATCAGGTAGCTAGGTAGATTATATTCAAGTGTCATTTTTATGTTTCTTTAATTTCCTCAGCTTCTCCGTTTGTTAATATGTTGGATACTATAATTTCATCCCTATTGTTTTATATATTATTTCCTCTGTTCTCTGTTTATATTTTTTAGATACAAAAGTTTGGTGACCCAAACGGAGTTGTTCAGTTTGCTCCTGAGACTTTGTCTAAGAAGACTTATTCGGAGCCTCTGGCTCTGGAAGGGCCCCTGCTCATTACCTTCTTTGTCAGAAGAGTCAGGGGCACCTTTGGAGAGATTACGGTATTATTTTTCATTTGATTTTTCAAAGTACTGTTTGCCTAACAAATGTGGTTAAGAGGGACAGAGAAACTGCATATTCTAGTTAATTAAAGTTTTTGATAAACTAAAATTACATGAGTCTTCAGAGAAACAGAGGCTTTGTTTAAACATCTTTGGGCTCTCTCAGCATCAACCACTAGCTGTCTTTCTAAATTAAATTGGTTACAGTTACTTCGAAAGATTTTCCTCACACTTAAAAAAGAACCAAATGATTTTACATTTTATTGTTTACTATAAAGTGAAGCCTTTCCTACTTAAGCCCCTCAATGATTTGTGTAAATTCTCCCGGGGCTTATTTCTCATTAGAATTTTTCCATTTAGCAACTGTTTTTTAAGAAATTGTATTTGCATGTATATTTATATAGAACGTTTGGCCTTGTAAGTTTTCATGATTTTTGATTAACAGATCAAGGTAATTTGTTTGCTAGAAAAACATATTTTGTGAAATTTCTCTATACACTGACTTCTCTTTCTGTATTGGATATTAACTGGTACTTCTTCAGTTGAAACTTCGTAGTTTGGAGGCCAGCAATTCCTGAAAAATGATGATTGATTTTTGACATCTCCTAGATAGTCCCTTTTTATTAAAAACAAACAAAAATTCTGATTTGAATTGTCAAATTACCTACTTTTTACCTTTAAATATTGTGTGTGACTAAAGCTATTTGTGGAACTGGAATTTTTAAGGTAGCTTGCTTCTCTGTGTCCCTTCAAATTGTGCTATTATTTTAAATAATGAGATTTTGTAATCTTGTCCTGCAAATAGTATTCAACAGCCTGAAAGAGTCAATATACGTCTCAAGCTAACATATACTTAGAGAGTTTGGTTTGAATATAGTGATGCACAATTACAATTTTTTTTGTATATTATAGAGAAAAACATAATTTAAAGGAATTTGGTGCATATATATATGATATATATATATACACAAATATATATATATTTATATACTGAATTATATAACTTTGTTGAGTTTTTTTCTTTTATCTTAGGTCTACTGGGAATTAAGTAGTAAGTTTGACATTACTGAAGACTTTCTTTTCACCAATGGATTTTTCGCCATTGCTGATGGAGAGAGTGAAGCTAGCTTTGGTGTTCATTTGCTACCAGATGAGGTACCTGAGATAGAGGAAGATTATATGATCCAGCTTGTTTCTGTAGAGGGAGGAGCAGAACTGGACCTGGAGAAAAGTATTACATGGTTCTCTGTTTATGCAAATGATGACCCACATGGAATATTTGCCCTGTATTCTGATCGCCAGTCAATACTTATTGGGCAGAACCTTATTAGATCCATCCAAATTAACATAACCCGGCTTGCTGGAACATTTGGAGATGTGGCTGTTGGGCTTCGAATATCATCTGATCATAAAGAACAGCCGATTGTTACTGAAAATACGGAGAGGCAGCTGGTGGTCAAAGATGGTGCCACATATAAAGTGGACATGGTGCCAATAAAGAATCAGGTTTGTGACATTTCTTCAGTTTTCTGATCATTCCAATAAAACCCTTTCAGGAGTGCCCATGCTTACCTCATGATCAGTTTGAAATCTTATTCAGATATTTAAATGGAACCACAAAAAAATGCCCTTGAAAATGTTTGGTAACTACTGGATAATACATTTGCAGATTATAATAAGTGTATTACTATTTGGATGGAGATAATAGATTTTAGTGTAGAGAGTAACAGACACTTACTTACAAAGTTCTAGGAAGTGTTTGCAGTGCTGTGCATATACACCTGCACACCCATGCACATGTGTACACACACACACGCATGCACACACTGCTTGTCAAAGGGGAGAAATTTGTAGGCTTCTTTGTGCTTCCAGCAAAGAGTAGTGCAGTGAAATAGTTTACATGAAAAGGATTTGCGAATACAGAGACTGGTACCTGCTTCTCTCTTTGAAAAGTTGGAACATAGGAAATTGGCTATGATATTCTCTAATGGTCGTGAGGAGAAATCACAGCAGGCTGCTCTGCCAACATCTGGGGTGAGTGATCAGAATGCATGGATTTCCTGTGGGTCAAGCAGACAGCCCAGCAGTCTTTCTCAGTCTGAACCACAGAAAGTGATTTGACTGTTTTTTTAAATCCCCCAAGGATGGTACATGTTATATCATCCTCTGTGCATGCATTATGGCATTCATTGCCACTGGATGCATTATGGCATTGGTATTAATTATCTCACAGGTAAGAAAGGCTATCCAAGAAGTAGACAGATTGGAGTCATCTTGAGAAAAACTTGCAGGGTGAATTGTGAAGCTAGGAGAGAATGAGAAAGGATATATATTCTCTCTGTTGAGGAATGGTGAAGAGGGGGATTCTGAAGCCTTTGGGAACACCCAAATCAATTCCATGAAGGCTCGAGCATTTGGGTGCTGCTTTCATGGAGGTGTGGTGTTCAGCCAGTGTCAGCTTAGTTTCATATAAACTTGTGATCCGTAGAAAATAGGTTATCATTTCTGGGTAAGGAATAAGCCTATTACACTAATCCATATTTACAGTGCAATGTTTTGATGTGTTGTGTACCTGAGCGTTTTGTTGTTGCTTAATACAGAAAACAAATGGGGTCTTCTTAGTGAGACATGGGTTTCATAGTTATTCCTACATTCCTGTGCAGTATGTCCTCACTTAATGTCCACAGGTTCTTGGAAATTGCAGCTTTAAGTGAAATGATGTACAGTGTAACCAATTTTACCATAAGCTAATTGATATAAACAATAGTTAAGTTCCTACAGCATATTTCTGGTCACAAAAACAGCACCAGACTTCTAAATAAAGACCACCTACTTTGAAATTAAACATTGAAATAAATGTGAGCTATACCTACGTTTGAGAAAGAGTAATGAAAGCAAAATAATTAGTCACAAGAGTAATAAAAACAAAATAATTAGTCACCCTATTATTCCAGTTCAAGGTCGTGGGCTGCCAGAGCCTGTCATGGTAGCTCAGGGCTCAGGGCAGGGATCAACCCTGGATAGGACTCCATCCCATCGCAGGGCATAGTCACACTCATACCCACACTCACTCAGACTGGAATCATTGACACATGCTGATTCAGCCTCACGTGCACATCTTTGGAATGTGGGAGGAAACCAGAACACCTGGAGAAACCCATGCAGACATGGGGAGAATGTGCAAACTCCACCCGGACAGTGGCCCTGGCTGGGAATTCATGTTTTCCTCATCAACATTGTATGAAACAGCATTGAATGAAATCGTGTGATTTGAAGACTTGTTGTAGTTCTTTGGGAAACTGACTCAATGTCATGACCTTGCTTGATCAATTTCTAACCTCCATTTCCTGTATCCAACAGCTTTCAAGGCTAAAGAGTACAAAAATGGAAAAAGAGAGGTGGATTAAGTTAACCAGAATATCATGTATCAAGTCTCACTTACAAATTAGAAAAATTTTTTAAAATACAGTATGCCTCAATTGTGTAACTCGAAACATTTTCCCATATATTTGTAGCATTACATTCTGAACATATTCAGGTTATAAGCTGCTAAAGAACACTAGGGGACAATCCTTTAACTTTTCTGGGAATAGTTTGGTATCATTTTATAGTAAGTTTTCATTTGACAATAAGGCATGCCAAAGAGAAGATTAGATATTGTATTATTTTACTAAGCAATGTGTAGTACAAAATTGCTCTCAGGTGTAAGAAAACCAAAATATGTGATGTTTATTACACGGACTAACACCCTTGATCTGCCTAGTTGTTAGACTGTTTTTCACAGTACCTGGTAGTCCCCTTTTCATTTCATTTCAAAGCTTAGCATTCCTGTTTATAAAAAACTTAGCTTTCCTAATACGATAAATGAAGTATCATTTATGAATTTCTTAATATTGTCTTTGAACCCATTTTAATTGTTTTTATGATTTCTATTTTCATAAAGAGTAACACAAGTTTACTAGTTTATGCATGCAAAAAAACCCTCTTTTTTGCTCACTTTAATGCCTCTCTTTAACCTATTTCAAGTTGCATATCTTCTTTCTTTCTGGCACATTCCAGGATTGTGGTGTAAGACTTCACATAGATTTTTAGGTATTGGTGAGTTAGTCTTCCAAGGAACTGTTTGGGGAAAGGTGTGACATGCCCTTAAACCAAAGACAAGAGTTTTTTCAGTGGTCCCTTTCTTCCTTCTCACCCGGTATATAACCCATTGCTCTTTGAAGATTAGGATGTTAGTTACAAGAGTTTACATCCTGTTCTCCCTCTTCTACCATCTGGGATAAAAGTTGAGACTTTGGACAGGTAAGCCACAGAGAAGGACCCCAAGGGCCATGATGTATCTAACCCCTTGTGCTGTGGCTTGTAACCTTCAAATGGGTCTTTGAACAGGGTAGGTTTCCATTAGACTCTAAGAACAAAAGAGTCTTGATGTAGGTTTAACACCAGAACCTTGGATTGTCAACTGTTAGCACCTGGTAAGTTGTTAACACCTGGTTAACAACTGACTTTTTTTATGAGGCACAAACTGACAATAAGAATCATTGGCCTGCTAAAGAAACAAGTCTAGGTTTGAAATACTTTTTCAGAATGCAAGAGGAATTTTATATTTGTGGCTGGGTCATTTATTGAGCACTTATTATGTGCCAATCATTGTGAGAAGCTCAGCAGATACAAAGATGACTGAGAAACAATTCCTGGTGCCATGTTGCTCCCTGTGTAGTGTATGAACAACCAGTTATAAAAGCATGTGGATAAACAGTGTTGGCATGTTCACAGGATGTTATGGTACCATAAATTGTTTCTCTTTGTGCCCAATGCCATCAAGAACAATAGGCAGGAATTGCTGGCAAGATGGCCGAATAGGACAGCTCCAGTCTGCAGCTCCCAGTGAGAAGGCAGGTGATTTCTGCATTTCCAAATTAGGTACCCAGTTCATCTCACTGGGACTGGTTGGACAGTGGGTGCAGCCCATGGAGGGCAAGCTGAAGCAGGGTGGGGCATCGCCTTACCTGAGAAGCGCAAGGGGTGGGGGAATTTTCTCCCTACCCAAGGGAAGCTATGAGAGACTGAGCCTGAGGAACTGTGCATTCCGGCCCAGATACTGCGCTTTTCCCATAGTCTTCGCAACCTGCACACCAGGAGACTCCCTCTGGTGCCTACACCACCAGGCACCAGGGCCCTGGGTTTCACGCACAAAACTGGGCAGTTGTTTGGACAGACAGCAATCTAGCTGCAGGAGTTTTTTTTTTGTTCCCCCCCTGCCCCATATCTCAGTGGCACCTGGAATGCCAGCGAAACAGAACTGTTCACTCCCCTGGAGAGGGGGCTGATGCCAGGGAGCCAAGTGGTCTTGCTCAATGGGTCCCACCCCCAAGGAGCCCAGCAAACTAAGATCCACTGGCTTGAAATTCTCACTGCCAGCACAGCAGCAGTCTGAGATCGACCTGGGAAGCTCGAGCTTGGTTGGGGGAGGGGCATCCACCATGGCTGAGGCTTGAGTAGGCGGTTTTACCCTCACAGTGTAAACAAAGCCAACAGAAAGTTCTAGCTGAGCTGAGCCCACCACAGTGCAGCAAGGCTGCTGTGGCTGGACTGCCAGATTTCTCCTCTCTGGGCAGGGCATCTCTGAAAAAAAAAAAAAAAATTGATGATTGACAGAAGTAGGCTTCAGAAGGTGGATAATAACAAACTTCTCTGAGCTAAAGGAGCATGTTCTAACCCAATGCAAGGAAGCTAAGAACCTTGAAAAAAGATTAGATGAATTGCTAACTAGAATAATGAGTTTAGACAAGAACATAAATGACCTGATGGAGCTCAAAAACACAGCACAAGAACTTCGTGAAGCATACACAAGTATCAATAGCCGAATCGATCAAGTGGAAGAAAGGATATCATAGATTGAAGATAAACTTAATGAAATAAAGCAAGAAGACAAGATTAGAGAAAAAAAATAAAAAGGAATGAACAAAGCCTCCAGGAAATTTGGGACTATGTGAAAAGATCAAATCTACATTTGATTTGTGTACCTGAAAGTGACAGGGAGAATGGAACCAAGTTGGAAAACACTCCTTCAGGATATTATCCAGGAGAGCTTCCCCAACCTAGCAAGACTGGCCAACATTCAAATTCAGGAAATACAGAGAACACCACAAAGATACCCCTCGAGAAGAGCAACCCCAAGCACATAATTGTCAGATTCAACAAAGTTGAAATGAAGGAAAAAATGTTAAGGGCAGCCAGAGAGAAAGGTTGGGTTACCCACCAAGGGAAGCCCATCAGACTAACAGCAGATCTCTTGGCAGAAACCCTACAAGCCAGAAGAGAGTGGGGACCAGTATTCAACATTCTTAAAGAAAAGAATTTTCAACCCAGAATTTCATATCCAGCCAAACTAAGCTTCATAAGTGAAGGAAAAATAAAATCCTTTACAGACAAGCAAATGCTGACAGATTTTGTCACCACCAGGCTTGCCTTATAAGAGCTCCTGAAGGAAGCACTAAACATGGAAAGTAAAACCGGTACCAGCCACTGCAAAAACATACCAAATTGTAAAGACCATCGACACTATAAAGAAACTACAACTAATGGGCAAAATAACCAGCTAGCATCATAATGACAGGATCAAATTCATACATAACAATATTAACCTTAAATGTAAATGGGATAAATTTCCCAATTAAAAGACACAGACTGCCAAATTGGATAGAGTCAAGAACCATCAGTGTGCTGTATTCAGGAGACCCATATCACATGCAGAGACACATAGGCTCAAAATAAAGGAATGGAAGAATATTTACCAAGCAAATGAAAAGCAAAAAACAAACAAAAAAAAGCAGGAGTTGCAATCCTAATCTCTGATAAAACAGACTTTAAACGAGCAAAGATCAAAAGAGACAAAGAAAGGCATTACAGAATGGTAAAGGGATCAATTCAGCAAGAAGAGCTAAATATCCTAAATATATATGCACCCAATACAGGACCACCCAGATTCATAAAGCAAGTTCTTAGAGACCTACAAAGAGACTTAGCCTCCCACACAATAATAATGGGAGATGTTAACACCCCACTGTCAATGTTAGACAGATCAACGAGACAGAATATTAACAAGGATATTCAGGACTTGAACTCAGCTCTGGACCAAGTGGACCTAAGAGACATCTACAGATATCTCCATGCCAAATCAACAGAATATATATTCTTCTCAGCATCTCATAGCACTTATTCTAAAATTGACCACATAATTGGAAGTAAAGCACTTCTCAGCAAATGTGAAAGAATGGAAATCATAACAAACAGTCTTTCAGAGCACAGTGCAATCAAATTAGAACTCAGGATTGGGAAACTCACTCAAAACTGGGTAAATAACAAAATGAAGGCAGAAATAAAGATGTTCTTTGAAACCAATGAGAACAAAGACACAATGCACCTGAATGTCTGACACAGTTAACACAGTGTTTAGAGGGAAATTTATAGCACTGAATGCCCACAAGAGAGCAGGAAAGATCTAAAATCGACACCCTAACATCAAAATTAAAAGAACTAGAGTAGCAAGGGCAAACAAATTCAAAAGCTAGCAGAAGACAAGAAATAGCTAAGATAAGAGCAGAACTAAAGGAGATAGAGACATGAAAAATGCTTCAAAAATTCAATGAATCCAGGAGCTGATTTTTTGAAAAGATCAGTAAAATAGATTGACTGCTAGTCAAACTAATAAAGAAGAAAAGAGAGAAGAATCAAATAGATTCAATAAAAAATGATATAGGGGATATCACCGCTGATCCCACAGAAATACAAACCACCATCAGAGAATACTATAAACACCTCTACGCAAATAAACTAGAAAATCTAGAAAAAAAGGATAAATTCCTGGACACATACACCCTCCCAAGTCTAAACCAGGAAGAAGTCGAATCCCTGAATAGACCAAATAACAGGTTCTGAAATTGAGGCAGTAATTAATAGCCTGTCAAGCAAAAAAAGTCCAGGACCAGACAGATTCACCGCTGAATTCTACCAGAGGTACAAAGAGGAGCTGGTAATATTCCTTCTGAAACTATTCCAAACAAAAGGAAAAGAGGGAATCCTCCCTGACTCATTTTATGAGGCCAGCATCATTCTGGTACCAAAACCTGACATCAAAAAAAAGAAAATTTCAGGCTAATATCTCTGATGAACATCGATGTGAAAATCATCAATAAAATACTGGCAAACCAAATCCAGCAGCACATCAAAAAGCTTATCTACCACAATCAAGTCAGCTTCATACCTGGGATGCAAGGCTGGTTCAAGATATGCAAATCAATAAAAGTAATCCATCACATAAACAGAAGCAATGACAAAACCACATGATTATCTCAATAGATGTAGAAAAGGCCTTTGACAAAATTCAGCAGCCCTTCATACTAAAGAAAACTCAATAAACTAGGTGTTGATGGAATGTATCTCAATAAGAACTATTTATGACAAACAACCAATATCATACTGAATGGGCAAAAACTAGAAGCATTCCTTTGAAAACTAGCACAAGACAAGGATGCCCTCTCTCACTACTCCCATTTAACATAGTATTGGAAGTTCTGGCCAGGGCAATCAGACAAGAGAAAGGAATAAAAGATATTCAGACAGGAAAAGTGGAAGTCAAATTATCTCTGTTTGCAGATGACATGATTGTATATTTAGAAAACACCTTCATCTCAGCCCCAGATCTCCTTAAGCTGATAAGCAACTTCAGCAAAGTCTCAGGATACAAAATCAATGTGCAAAAATCACAAATATTCCTATATACCAGTAACAAACAGAGAGCCAAATCATGAGTGAACTCCCATTCACAGTAGCTTCAAAGGGAATAAAATACCTAGGAATCCAACTTGCAAGGGATGTAAAGGACCTCTTCACGGACAACCACAAACCACTCCTCAAGGGAATAAGAGAGGACACAAACAAATGGAGAAACATTCCATGCTCGTGGATAGGAAGAATTAATATCATTAAGATGGCCATACTGCCCAAAGTAATTTATTGATTCAGTGATATCCCCATCAAGCTACCACTGACTTTCTTCACAGAATTGGAAAAAAGTACTTTAAACTTCATATGGAACCAAAAGAGAGGCTGCATAGCCAAGACAATCCTAAGCAAAAAGAACAAAGCTGGAGGCATCACGCTACCTGACTTCAAACTACACTACAAGGCTAAGTAACCAAAACAGCATGGTAGTGGTACCAAAACAGGTATATAGACCAATGGAACAGAACAGAGCCCTCAGAAATAACACCACACATCTACAACCATTTGATCTGTGACAAACTTGACAAAAACAAGCAATGGGGAAAGGATTCCCTATTTAATCAGTGGTGTTGGGAAAACTGGCTAGCCATATGCAGAAAGCTGAAACTGGACCCCTTCCTTACACCTTATACAAAAATTAACTCAAGATGGATTAAAGACTTAAAAGTAAGACCCCAAACCATAAAAATCCTAGAAGAAAACCTAGGAAATACCATTCAGGACATAGGCATGGGCAAAGGCTTCATGTCTAAAACACCAAAAGCAATGGCAGCAAAAGCCAAAATTGACAAATAGGATCTAATTAAACTAAAGAGCTTCTGCACAGCAAAAGAAACTATCATCAGAGTGAACAGGAAACCTACGAAATGGGAGAAAATTTTTGCATTCTATCCATCTGACAAAGGGCTAATATCCAGGATCTACGAAGAACTTAAATTTATAACAAAAAAACAACTCCATCAAAAAGTGGGCAAAGGATATGAACAGACACTTCCAAAAGAAGACATTTATGTAGCCAATAAACAGGAAAAGAATGCTCATTATTACTGGTCATTATAGAAATGCAAATCAAAACCACAATAAGATAACCATCTCACACCAGTTAGAATGGTGATCATTAAAAAGTCAGGAAACAACAGATGCTGGAGAGGATGTGGAGAAATAGGAACACTTTTACCACTGTTGATGGAAGTGTATATTAATTCAACCATTGTGGAAGACAGTGTGACTATTCCTCAAGGATCTAGGACTAGAAATCCATTTGACCCAGCAATCCCATTATTGGGTATATACCCAAAGGATTATAAATCATTCTACTATAAAGACACATGCGCACATATGTTTATTGTGGCACTATTTACAATAGCAAAGACTTGGAACCAACCCAAATGTCCATCAGTGATAGACTAGATAAAGAAAATGTGACACATATATACTATGGAATACTATGCAGCCATAAAAACGGTTGAGTTCATGTCCTTTGCAGAGTCATGGATGAAGCTGGACACTATCATTCTCAGCAAACTAACACAAGATCAGAAAACCAGACACCGCATGTTCTCACTCATAAGTGGAAGTTGAACTATGAGAACACATGGACACAAAGAGGGGAACGTCACACACCAGGGCCTGTCAGGGGATGGAGGCTACGGGAGGGGTAGCATTAGGAGAAATACCTAATATAGCTGATGGGTTGATGGGTGCAGCAAACCACCATGGCACGTGTATACCTATGTAACAAAACTGCATATTCTGCACATGTACCCCAGAACTTAAAGTATAATAATAATAAAAATAAAGAAAGAACGATAGGCAATATAGAAAATGGTATTGGTGACACAGTCTTGGATTACACAAATGGAAGAGCATATTCAGAACACGATCAACTCCTAAAAACTTTCAAATTCATTTTTAAATTAATCTAACCTATTTTCTTCTGTAGATAAACCAGCTTTTCCTCAAATCTGCTCTAACTCATGTTCCATTTTAGCATTTAATGACTGCTCCCTGGGGATCTGCCACATCATACAAGTCTGCGTGTACTGGATGGGCCCATGAGTAGAGGAGCTAGGCGAGAAGGCACAAGTGACCTGGTGCTTTAAGTTGACACCTGGCTCTTCACTCTTGGGAAAATAAAGATAAAGAAAAATCATTAGCTGCCAAGCCAGTGACCTTCATGGGGGAGGGGTACACTCTTATAGGAGAGGTGGGATGTATATGATTAAAGTTTTTCTGTGATTTATTTGTCTTTTTTAGCACTTGACCCATGATTCATGCAGTGAATGTCATTTTGAATGAATAAAACATCTGTTACCCTCATGGTGCCCAGTATTTGAAACCACCACGGTATATATTTTGCAAATTTGAGGATGTGTTGTCTAAATTCATTACTCTTAAAAGAAGAGATTTTACAGAAACGGCTGCTTATTACATTCAATAAAGATATGCGAAGTTTTTGGGAATATTCCAGGTTGTAAGATAACTTGGGGATTATTACCAAGATCAATGTTTCTATGGGAAAATGTGCTGTAAGTTTCAAAAATAACTTTTAGCATAACATCAATACATAAATTCCAGATTCCCCCTGTTGTGTTGGATTCTAAAATTTTGAAAATATGTAATACATAGCATTAATTTTTATTTATCCAACATATTCAAATAATTAGTATACTGAAATTACTCATTTTGAGTAAATATGATGAATTGTTAGTAATTATTCAATGATGAGGAGGAAAGTGAGTTTTGCCAAGTTTATGGGAGCTGACACTTTCGCCAGAGTGCCCCTTCCATTTTCTTGACACTTGATTCCATCATGAACACTGCCTCTGTGACTACTGTCATTGGTCAAGCCATTTGGGCACATGTGAAAAATTTGAAAATTTGTATTTTTTTGTTGTTGTTGTTTTTCCTTTTTGGGGGGGAGGGGGAGGCAGAGTCTTGCACTGTTGCCAGGCTGGAGTGCAGTGGCACAATCTCAGCTCACTGCAACCTCTGCCTCCTGGGTTCAAGTGATTCTTCTGCCTCAGCCTCCCAAGTAGCTGGGACCACAGGCTTGCACCACCAAGCCCAGCTAATTTTTTTTTTTTTTAAGTAGAGACAGGGTTTCACCATATTGGCCACGCTGGTCTTGAACTCCTGACCTCAAGTGATCCACCCGCCTGGGCCTCCCAAAATGCTGGGATTACAGGCGTGAGCCACCACGCCCGGCCCATTTGTAGTTTTTTATATTCTACATCTTCCGCTCCTTATCTCACAGCTTACATACTGGTCATTTGTTTTGTGATGGGGGAAAGTGCATATATTGATGAAACTGTTTGCTACTAAAGCAACCTCAGGTAGTATGCTAATGGCTCAAGTCAAATAACAGCATTTTTCTCTGAAAATTATTTCTAAATCACTGACACTGTTTGTTTATAGGTCTTCCTATCACTGGGCTCTAATTTCACTTTGCAACTGGTGACTGTGATGCTTGTCGGTGGACGTTTCTATGGAATGCCAACAATTCTTCAGGAAGCAAAATCTGCTGTCCTTCCAGTCTCTGAGAAAGCTGCCAATTCTCAGGTAATTGGCCCTGGGTGTGGTTCTCTCAGCAGACCACTAGAGAGCAGCTTTTACAGGAAGGACGGAGACTCTTAGAGCTAGCATTTCTCATGAGTAACTATTTTCTTAAATATAAATAACTCTGTGAATATCACAGTAGATGTAACCGATATATTATATAAAACTACTTAGTCTATTTTCAACATTCAGTAGGAAAAAAAGAGATATGTCCAGATCTCTTCTTGATATTATGTATCTAATATTGAGGTATTTTATGTTAAATAATTAAAATTATAATGAAGCACTAATATTCCAGACTTTTTCTTGTACTAACATTGTGAATGTTTATCTTTAATATTCAGACTTTGGTTTACTGGGGCGAGTTTGTGCTGAAGTAGATAAATGTTGATGGTCAGATCCTGTGATACGGTTGTATCTAAGTATTTGCATCTTCTGTCTGAGGTCGTTGTAGGAAAGATTATTTCCCAATCGCTTCATAAATGCTCATGAGAACAAAGAACAACTTGAGGGCTTTCCTTTCCTTTCAGGCAGATTCTGTTGTCTGTGGCTATGGTAACGTGTATTTTTGAAGCCATTGTGAGATATAATTCTATCCTGCTCCTTCAGGTGGGAGCTGAAGTGACGTGGGCAAGCCTGTCTTAAGATGCTGAGGTGGAATCTGTACAAATGAATGGGCAGGAATATGGGCAGATATAGTCTCTGGCCACTATGGGATGCTCTTCAGCTACTCCCTCCTGAGCATCTTCTCCAAGGATAATGAATGCTTTTTATCTTAAAATGGAATACACTGGCATTTAAAATAACTGAGAGGAAGAGGTTTTTTTTTTCTTTGCCTCCTCTTCTTTAAGAGCGAATGAAGAAATAGAATTTATTAATGCTTTGAATTTTGTTGTCTTCTTTTTGTTCATGGGTTGTTATAAAAAAAAGATTCAGCAAAACCATGCATTTGGAGTAAAACATTTCCTACTGCTTATCCATGCATATTGTCACAATACTGTATCACCCCAAAGGGCAAGGCTAGAGTCCATCATGGTACATTCATGTCTTTGGTGTATACTCTATACTCGTATCAGTGTTTGGGGGGTGTGTGTGTGTGTGTATGTGTGTTTGTGTGTGTGATGTGGCTAGGGCATTTTAAAATAGCCCTCTAGCCATGTAGCAAGAATGAGCTCACTCAAAGCTTTTGACATTTGCTAAGCAGAAGCCTCACTGGGCTGGGCATGGTGGCTCATGCTTTTAATCTCAGCAATTTGGGAGGCCCAGGTGGGCGAATCCCCTGAGGTCAGGAGTTTGAGACTAGCCTGATCAACACGGCGAAACCCCATCTCTACTAAAAATACAAAAGTAGCTGCATGTGGTCGCACACGCCTGTAGTCCCAGCTACTGGGGAGACTGAGGCATGAGAATCATTTGAACCCGGGAGGTAGAGGTTGGAGTGAGCCGAGATCATGCTACTGCACTCCAGCCCGGGTTACAGAGCGACATTCTGTCGAAGAAGAAGGAGAAGGAGGAGAGGGAGAGTGAGAGGGAGAGGAGGGAGAGGAGGGGGAAGAGGACGGAGAGGAGGGAGAGGAGGGGGAAGAAGAGGAGGAAGAAGAGGAGGAAGAGGAAGAAGAGGAGGAGGAAGAGGAGGAGGAACAGGAAGAAGAAGAGGAGGAAGAAGAAGAACAGCCTCACTGTCAGTAACAGAGAATCTAGGCTGGAGTCAAATTAAAGTAGTTGTTGCTTTTCCTCTGTGGCTCCAGAAGTTATCCTGCGGAACCCTCTCACATTTTTCTATTATTCTTCGTTACAATTTAAGAAGGGGAGAATGAGTTTTAATATATAACTCTTGATTAAATGGTATCCCACATTTATAGCTATTGAGACCAAAAGAGGTAAACTGAATTGTTCAAATCAAAATGTGAAGCCAGGAATCTGCTTTTCTTCCTCATTGCTCAGAACTTACTTCATCTATAAATCACATACCCTGGGAATGCTGCGCATAAAACAAAATCTTACTTGATGCTTGTGATAGAGATGGGTATTTAAAAAAACTTTGAAGTCTTCTGGTCTTCAAAAAAAGGTATAAAATTAAGTTGGAGCTGAAAAGAACCCTAATAGAAGGTCTAGTTCATGGTGCTTATTTTATAAATGACAAAATATACTATTCTATCTTAGAAGGCAAATTTTAGTTCTACAAATGAGGTTCTGGAAAGACCCATGAACAAGTCCTGTTAAATGCCATTTAAAATAGTTTCCTTTCATTTAACCGTAATTATGCTTACCTTTTTTGGATGTTGTTCATTCAAAAGATAGCCTTTTGATTAAAAAAGAAAAAGCTATCGACTATAACCTAAATAATAAAGTAAAATAAATTTTAAAATCTGAGATGTTATTTCTTAAGCACTTCTCTTTAATTCAATATAAGACAAGGATATATATTATATAAACCAAGGAAAAGTTTATGTTTAACCCATTCCTCAGAAAACAGGAAGGTTTAGAGAGAAATAAAATAAGCATGATTTTTCCCTCAGGTCGGATTTGACTCCACTGCTTTTCAACTCATGAACATCACTGCCGGCACAAGCCACGTTATGATTTCTAGGAGGGGCACATATGGTGCTCTGTCAGTTGCCTGGACCACTGGATATGCTCCTGGGTTAGAAATTCCTGAATTCATTGTTGTTGGCAACATGACCCCAACACTGGGTGAGTTGTAGTTTTTCTAAGATGGGTCCTGTAGAATATTGGAAGGATATCATTGACCACTAATTGTCTTGGGTTATTCTTATTCTGGACACTGAATGTAGTTTTCTAATACAATACTCCCATATTTAAGTGATCAGAGTAGTGCAGCGTTGCTTGGTGAGAAAAGGAGAGAAACTTTTTTCAGTCAAATTAACAACTTCATGCCTTACCTCAAAAGAGTGGGGTCACTAAGCAAACTACTCTGTCTATACAATAGGAGCTTGTTGAAAGTAATTCTAAGAATCTAATTTGGCAAATACAGTAATAAGAAAAATAAAAATACGTACAACTCTTCTATGCATTTCCATGTTCACCTGACTATTTCTGGCAGTAGGGCAGCTGTTACTTTAGATACTTTATTTTTTAAAGTATACCATTAGCTCTTTGAGAGTTAGTGAGATGCGAATGTTAGATGGTTTGACCTCTAACGTGTTATAGAAAGCTCATTGCAAATTTAGATAATGAGAGTTTATAAAGAACCCTCCAGTGGGCTCAGAATCTGAGGATCTCCCTCCTTGATTCACAGGGTCTTGTTGGTCACCAGGCAAACACCATTTACACTCAGTAAGAAACCTAGTGAATCCTGCGGAGGACTGAGATCCTTAGTCTCTCAAAGAGGAGGGAATGATTTTCATTTTCCCAAGGTCTTGGCATCACTGAGAGATAAGAAGGAATGAAAGCTAAAGTCCTGTAGAAGATGGGGGGTGAGGGCTAGGCCAATGAAAATGACATTTTCATGCCAGCTTCCATCCTAACAGCAATCCCAGAACACAGAGAGAAATTAGCTGCGCGATTGAGAGACACCATAGTGTGATAACTGCCTTGGATACTGGGGCTTCTTTAGCCACTGGATAGGTGCCCTAATCTGATGTCTGAGACATTGGCTCCTCTTGTTTTCCTTTTGGCATGTCCCCTAAGTTAAAGATATTTTATTATCTTTTCTTTTTTATTTTCTAGCCCCTTTTTTCCTGCAGAAACTCTTATCTTTTACTTCCTTACTCCTCTGTCACTTTGGGTGATATGCATAGCTCCATACAATTTAGGGTGATTTTTAAAAAATTTTATGTTAGTAACTACTTCTACATATGAAAAGATTTATGTGTAGAAATATTGCTTATTATGAGTGTGTATACGATTTTGTGCTTACATATCACATTAATCTTCAAACGCTTTTGTGAGTTTATGTTAACTTGATTCAACTGAAATAACAGGAGTTCCCAAATAATAGATCTGTATCTTCAAACAGGTTCATTTAGTTTTTTTGAGGCTTTGTAATAAATTATCAGACACAATGAAAAGTACAGTATACACCCATAAACTCACTGACTAGATTTATTTATTTATTTTATTTTTAATTTTTTTTTCTTTTTTTTTTGAGACAGAGTCTTGCTCTATCACCCATGCTGGAGTGCAGTGGTGCCATCTCAGCTCACTGCAACATCCACCTCCTGGGCTCAAGGTATTCTCCTGCCTCAGCCTCCTGAGTAGCTGGGATTACAGGCTCGCTCCACCATGCCTGGCTAAGTTTTGTATTTTTTGTAGAGATGGGATTTCACCATGTTGGCCAGGCTGATCTCAAACTCCTGACCTCAAGATCCATCCTCTTTGGCCTCCCAAAGTGTTGGGATTACAGGTGTGAGCCACTGTACCTGGCCTTGACTGGATTTAATAGTTGTTACAGTCAGCCATATTTGTGACATTTTTTCTGAAGCATTTTAAAGTAAAATACATAGATTATGATATTTCACCCCAATCTACTTCAATATGTATCCTAAAAATATTCTGGGGCCAGAATTTAAACCAAAGCCTGACACTAAATCTGTATTAAAGCCTGCCTAACACCAAGAGACTGCTCTTTTCACTATTGGATTTTGTCATTGAGCCAGGAAAGAAAAAGATATAAAGGAGAAAAGTAAACAGGGACTGACAGCAAGATTTGTGTGGTCCCCTGTAAGTTTACCTCTCCCCTATCCCTTTATAAAAATGTTTTACCTTTTGTAAACTATAATTGAATTTTGGATAAGAAAATATATTACTACAGTTTTAAAAGTCAAATCCCAGTTTAAGATAAGAACTAATACCCTACTTTCCTTTTCATGTTTTCCTTCAGGGAGCCTTTCATTTTCCCACGGTGAACAAAGGAAAGGAGTTTTCCTGTGGACGTTTCCCAGCCCTGGTCGGCCAGAGGCCTTTGTTCTTCATCTATCAGGAGTGCAGAGCAGCGCTCCTGGTGGAGCTCAACTCCGGTAAGACCAACCTAATTCTCACCCAAGAAATTCTCTGAGGAATAATCTGGAATTCATCCATCAAAACAGAAAAAGGCACAAGGATTATTCTCCTTGAAGGAAACGCAAACATAGTTTTAGTGTAGAGCATCACATGGCGTGCATGCTGGAGAGGGAGGCGGCTCTCAGGAGCCCCGCCACCCACTGCTTGCCTTAAAGAGAGTTCCTCATGCTCCATCTTGAGAATGGGGGCTGGGGTACCATCTCCACTAAAAGCCATGATGGCAGTTCTCCTCTTGTTAAAGGAAGCTGTCTTCTGAGAAGCTGAAAATACCTGATTGCTCCAAGTGATTAAGAGTAAGAATAAGATTAAGTAAGAATAAGACATCACAGTGGGGTGATAAATATTACCTGTTTGGATCAGTGACCCTTTGACTTTAATTTAATTTTATTGATTTTTACTATGTATCTGTAGTGACTCTTTCTGCAAATACAGTATATTTGCAGGTAAATACATACCAGCCAAAAGCAATTTACTTTCCTTATTTCTGGGATAGACTCAACCAGAGCAGTAGAGGGCAGACCTGTTATTCAGACTTAGGGATTTAGTCCTGGCTTTGCCACTTACTCACTGTGTGACTTTGAGAAAGTTATTTGATCTTTCTGTTCTTCGGTTTGTTTGTAAAATAAGATTTGGGAGTATGAAAACTAGAGCGTATTCAAGTATGTTTGTATACATGTTTATGTGTGGGAGATGTCCATTGGGGAAATCAGATATGACTTTATACATATGCCATTTTTAAAATGTTCGTCATTTTAAAACATATTTTAGAGTTACAAATTCAAATGCTTTAACAGCAACAATAGTCATTAACAGTATTATAGTGCTTGGCCAGTTGTGGTGGCTCACACCTGTAATCCCAGCACTTTGGGAGGCCAAGGCAGGCCGATCACCTGAGGTTAGGAATTCAAGACCAGACTGGCCAACATGGCGAAACCCCATCTGTACTTAAAATACAAAACATCTGCCAGGTGTTATGGCATGTGCCTGTAGTCCCAGCTACTTGGGAGGCTGAGGCAGGAGATTCGCTTGAGCCCAGGAGGCAGAGGTTGCAATGAACTGAGATCGCACCACAGCGCTCCAGCCTGGGCAACAGAGTGAGTGAGACTCTGTCTCAAAAACAACAACAACAAGTAGTATTACAGTGCGTACCCTAGGTCAGGCATAAATCTTATAGTGCTTACTCTAGGCCAGGCATAAATCATACACACACACAAACACACACATGCACACACATATTCTGTCTCTCTCTTTACCCTCCCCAGCAGCCTTACGAAGTAGATTCTATTATTTGTCCCATTTTATAAATGACAAAAGTCATAGATAGATTATGCAATAACCCAGAAGCACACAGTTTATACATGTTGGGGTCATGATTTCAACCCAGGCTGAATGACCTCTGTCTGAGGTGTTAGCCACTGTTTTATGTAGTGAGTGCTAGCTGCTTGACAAGAGAGAGTGATGGGATCTGAAGAATCCTCCCTAAAGACATTTAAATTTATATTAAAACCAAAAACCTGTTGGCAAAAGAAATTATACCTGTAGACAGAATTAGGCCAAGAGGCCACCAGTTGTAACCTCTGATATAGCTGTTAACTCACAACAAAAATCTATAGGAAAAAAACTGAGGATAAATTATTCTATCATCGGTGTCTATCCTACTTCACACACAAAGTTTTAGCTACATTTGCATGAGAGGATAGTCCCATTACTGGCAGCTGAAGGAAGCAAGGATTTTGCTGCTAGTGCCAGTAACTATTTCTGTCTGGTAGATAAGAAAGCTGGCAGAGGTCCAGAACATTGTAGTAATATTGTACCCCTTGTACTGATCCTCTATTTTCAGATCCCTCAGACAGTTGCTCTGGGATGATGGAGAAATACAGTAGAGACCTATGAGCTTTTCATTTAGCTCAGACTTGTTAGGTCCTGTCCCTGCTTTTGTAGCTCCTGTTCTTACATTTCTTGTGCCCTTATCAATAAATAGGGTTTGATGGAATTTGAAATGGCACTTCATTGTTAAGTTACTGCCCTCACAAGCAGAATTTTAAATATGTGAATGATGAATCTCTACAGTCATATTCCTATTTTTTAAAATCAATTTCTTCTTGATTTAATTTTTTTCCCAGATCAGGTTTCATCGTTGCTGAAATTGAACCGATGGGCATCTTCCAATTTTCCAGTAGCTCAAGAAATATCATGGTGTCAGAAGATACACAGATGATCAGATTACATGTACAAAGACTATTTGGGTTCCACAGCGATCTTATTAAAGTTTCTTATCAGACCACTGCAGGAAGCGCCAAGCCACTGGAAGATTTTGAGCCTGTTCAGAATGGGGAACTGTTTTTTCAAAAATTCCAAACTGAGGTTGATTTTGAAATAACCATTATTAATGATCAGCTTTCTGAGATAGAAGAATTCTTTTACATTAACCTTACTTCAGTAGAAATTAGGGGATTACAAAAGTTTGATGTTAGTTGGAGCCCACGCCTGAATCTAGATTTCAGTGTTGCAGTGATCACAATATTGGATAATGATGACCTGGCAGGAATGGATGTTTCCTTCCCCGTGACAACTGTGGCTGTAGCAGTTGACACAACTCTCATTCCTGTAGAAACTGAATCCACCACATACTTCGGCACAAGCAAGACGACTACCATTCTGCAGCCAACCAATGTGGTTGCCATTGTTACTGAGGCAACTGGTGTATCTGCCATCCCTGAGAAACTTGTCACCCTTCATGGCACACCTGCTGTGTCTGAAAAGCCTGATGTGGCCACGGTAACTGCCAATGTTTCCATTCATGGAACATTCAGCCTTGGGCCATCCATTGTTTATGTTGAAGAGGAGATGAAGAATGGCATATTCAACACTGCAGAAGTTCTTATCCGAAGAACTGGTGGGTTTACTGGCAATGTCAGCATAACAGTTAAAACTTTCGGTGAAAGACATGCTCAGAAGGAACCAAATGCATTGCCCTTTCATGGTATCTATGGGATTTCCAACCTAACGTGGGCAGTTGAAGAAGAAGACTTTGAAGAACAAACTCTTACCCTTATATTCTTAGATGGAGAAAGAGAACGTAAAGTATCAGTTCAAATTTTGGATGACGATGAGCCCGAGGGGCAGGAGTTCTTCTATGTGTTTCTCACAAACCCTCAAGGGGGAGCACAGATTGTGGAGGGGAAGGATGACACTGGATTTGCAGCTTTTGCCATGGTTATTATTACAGGTATATCTTTGAAATGATGGAGATAAAAATGTACTTTTGTGGTACATAATTTGTATTAAGATGAATCTAGCTTAAATTTAATAGAAGGTGAAGTACTTAAGTTATTCATAGGAATGCATTAAAATGTTGTTTTTCTGTAGCATGGACCCATGACATGAACTCAAGATGTGCTGTTCTGAGGGCCCTGTAATTTAATGTACTATAAATGTCACTAAGATCAGAGCCAGTAATACAATCTATAAATCCATACTTTCACAATAGAAAGAGCATTTAATTTAATCATCCAAACACGTGATTGCCTATCCTGTTTTGAAACTTCATTCTAAATTTACCAGCCACTTTCAGTAATCCATCCTAAAGTCAAAGATCTCATTGGCAGGAAATTTTTTTTTTCTGTTACCAAATAGATTTAAACTATTGTGTTTTGTTTTGCTTTTGACCCAATGTAGATGATATAGCCATCATACTATTGCATATATATGTTACAATAGCTTAAAAATTTAATTATTTTTTGTTTCTCAGGTATCTTATGCAATCTTTTTGTGACAGTTTGCAGTTTACCTCTGTAAATACATCCTGTATTTCTTTTTTTTCTTGTTTTTTTTTTTTTTTTTTTTTTTTTTTCTTGGAGATGGAGTCTTGCTCTGTTGCCCAGGCTGGAGTGCAGTGGCACGATCACGGCTCACTGCAACCTCTGCCTCCTGGGTTCAAGCAATTCTCTGCCTCAGCCTCCCGAGTAGCTGGGATTACAGGCACCTACCACCACCCCTGGCTAATTTTTTTGTATTTTTAGTAGAGACGGGGTTTCCTCATTCTGGCCAGCTGGTCTTGAACTCCTGACCTCGTGATCCACCCACTTAAGCCTCCCAAAGTGCTGGGATTACAGGCATGAGTCACGGCACCCGGCCTGCAATCATACTGTATTTCTTCAAATGAAATACATCAGCATGTCAATACCTTTTATGAGTTAGTGACAGGCTATCTCATGATTCTTTTTTCATTTTTATATTTTATTGTAAAGGGACAATTTATAATTATACATATTTAAAGGGTACAAGTAATGATGTTATGATTTATAAATACAGTGTAGAATAATTTAATCAAGCTAGTAACATGTACATTATCTCCAACATTTTTTGTAGTGAGAATATTTCAAATTTACTATCTTAGAAACTTGGAAATGTACAGTACTCTGTATTAACTGTATTCACCATTCTGTGCAATAGACCTCAAAACATATTTTTGAGATTTGATGCTTCCTGGAGTTCATATTTTATTTTAGTCACTCAGTTTTAATTCAGTCATAATTTTGCAGTCTTTTAACTTCCTTTCATATGCTCAGCATTATCTCATTTAGTTAACCTACAAATTTGCATCAATTAGTATGATTTATTCCTATTTCTACAGTTTATGTAGTGTATTGTAAATTCTTATTCTATTCTACAAGTTATTTACTGATTTTGATTCAAATTGGCTTAATACCATCTATATATTTCTATTAAAATTAGTTTGGCAGTCAGCATCCTCCTTCTCATTCTATGATACAGATATTTTATTACAGTTATTTGAATATGACCAGGGCTGATAGTTAAAACATGTAACAATTAGTTTGGCACCGGCCAGGCCCATTAAAATGGCTTCTGGAGGTTCTTTGCTGTTCTAAGCGATACTCCATTAATTAATGGATCACGAGGAGGTCTTGTAGTCCTGGTTAAGGAAGTGGCAGTGGGCTCTTTGAGGGGGGCTCAGGACAGAAGTTAGGTACCAACTGGAATGGAAGTGCTTCCCTGTTTTATGAGATAATATAGCCTACCAGTGCCTATTCCTTCATCAGCTCTGAGCTTAGTTTTAACTCACCAGGCAAATGGTAAGTCAGCTGAGCTCTGTGAGATTCTGTGATGTTTACCTTCCCTACATAAGGCACACTCATCACACACCTGTTGCAAATGACTGACACCCTGCCATAGCTACCACTAACGTCATGTGATGTAATTGGCCTGACTACACCACCAGGCACATTCACGTGGTCATAATACCTTAAGTTCCTTTACTTGCAAATGTTGCCCTCATCTTTTCCCTATCTGGCATTTTTTTCTTAATAATAATTCTCACTTAACTGGATAATTAATTTTGCTGCATCCACCCATCTTTATAATCTTTTTACATTTAGATTTTAGAGCAAACTTTCTGAGTAAGTCAGGGAAAAAATAGTTTATTTAGTTTTGATTTCGATCATTGGCATATTATCAGTCTGGAATCATCTTACTAGAAATCTGAAATCAAATTTGTTATTGTAAATGTGACAAGGGAAGTGTTATTTTCATTAGAATCATGCTAATTGCTATTGCCTTGGAAAAGGAAATGAGGGTTCTGCTGTGATAGTCTTGTAATCTACTTGAAGAGCCCAAATCCTCACTTAAGGTGACAAGAAAACAATTGCTGCCAAAGATAAAAAGTCAATGTCAGATTCTGATACCAGGTTACGAAGTGATTCTAGTGATTAATGGGTGAGGATGAGGACTGGCAGTCTGAAACAAAACACACATGAGATCCTAGGACAAATGTAACCCATCACTTGCATGTCCCTAACAAAGGGGATCCACATTTACTTTAAGACCAGGGAAATGGTCCAGAGGCTGATGACTACTAGTTCTTCCCTATCAGGACAGTTCAGTGGTTTCCTGTTTCCTTAACCCAACCTACTCCCTAACTTCAGAAGTTCTGTCTCCTTAGAATGCCAGGAATCAGGTTTCAGGGTGATGGGTACACATGATAATATGGTTTGGCTCTGTGTCCCCACTCAATTCTTATCTCCAGTTGTAATCCCCCAAATCCCCGTGTGTCGAGGGTGGGACCTGGTGGGAGATGATTGGATCGTGGGGGCAGTTTGCCCCATGCTGTTCTTGTGATAGTGAGTGAATTCTTATGAGATCTGATGGTTTAAAAGCAGCACTTCTCCTTGCTCTCTCTCCTGCCACCATATATGATGTGCTTTGCTTCCCCTTCCACCGTGATTGTAAGTTTGCTGAGGCCTCCCCAGACATGCAGAACTGTGAATCAAACCTCTTTTGTTTATAAATTACCTAGTCTCAGCTAGCATCTTTATAGCAGCATAAAAATGAACTAATACACATTGTTTTTCAGGCTGATTGCTTTAGGATCATTGCTTCTAGGATCAATGCAAAACTGGGTCATGGAGAAATAGAAAGCAGTCAGAGCTGTGCACTGGTATTTCTCTAGTCTGAGAAGCTGGTTTAGGTGCTGCCTAGAATTTGAAGTGATGATTTCTCTATAGTATGGGCCCTAGTTTTGTTCCAGTTTAAACATTTTTTTTTAAGTATAATGGTACCTCTAACCTCAAGTGTTGCTTAGCAAAGTTTCTGATACCCAGAGATGCTCAGGAGTTCCTTAATATTTCTGTTTTGTTCTGGGGCAAATAGCTTAATGGGTAGCATAGATGGTCTTTTAGTCAAACCTCTTATGTGAAGGTAAATCCGTTGAGCAGAGTTCATTTATTTGACAAAGATTTATTCAACACTTACTATATGCTCAGTTCTGTTCTTGGAGCTGGGGATACAGTAGTGAATAAAAGTTGTTGCTCGAGTAGGGCTTACATTCTGTGGGGGATATATAGTCTTAAAACAGATAAATATCTAAAATTTCAAGTACTGTCAAATGTAAAGTAGGATCTTAATAGAAAAATGAATATGTGTGTCAGGGGAAAGAGTGGGATTTGATTATTTATTTATTCTTTTCTTCTATTCCCAAACAGCCACCTTGATGTTATCACGGTTTAGTTTATTTTTAATAAAGATATTTTAACAACTCTAGCTCCCCTCACCACCTGTGAATTTCTCACTTTTAAACCATGTGAGCTGGCAAGATTAGTGGAGCATGGGAGGTCTTTTAAATAATTCTTGAATATATTATAGCCCTCCATTCTTTTTTCAGGGAGTGACATTCACAATGGCATCATAGGATTCAGTGAGGAGTCCCAGAGTGGACTAGAACTCAGGGAAGGAGCTGATATGAGAAGACTGCACCTTATTGTCACAAGACAGCCAAACAGGTAAGTATATATATAGTATGTGGAAGATGTAACATTCTGTGTGTCTGTATAAATCCAATTTTAATTCATACAATGGTAGAGGCAGGGTAAGATAGAAGGAAGTAGTGTGGAATTTGGCATGTCTTCAGATGCTGTAGTTCTTAATCTGTGATTATGATACTTCGTTTATGATCATAACTTAGGGTTACCTTGAGTGTTTTATACTTCATGAAGTACCATACAAATATCAGACTATGTAGGTCATCACTTCATCTTACTGCCTGTTACCTGCTCACTCTACATACATACCATTTTCCTGTAAGGAAAACTTGGAGTACCAAAATTTTATTTGCAACTTAAAACTGTATAGTAGCATCTTTGGATACTAATCACATACATGTGCTTGGCATGCACACATGCACATGTGTATATATTACATTTTCCATTTTGGGCCTAAAAAATCTGTGAGAATGTAAGTCTCCCTTTGCCCTATTTTGCAGAAACAACCATTATGAGTGGAAGTGTTGTTTCTTTAGAAAAATTCTTTTTAAAAGAGAAATGAGGAACATTTACTTGCCTTTAAGAACTCCCTGTAATTCTCATTTTCACATCTTTTGGACATAATAGAAAAATATTATTTGTTTTTACATTCCTTATATAGAGTATCAGGATACTTAGTCATTATCGAATGGAATGTAGTCAAAGAAAACCACATAAGCCCTGAGGCTTAATTTAATTCTCTCATTTTAGTGAGGAAAATTGGTCATTTTCAGCATCATCAATGGTAAAGTAAGTGCTATACTTTGGATGAAGAGGTACCATTTGGCACAGTGATAATAAACTCTATTAGACATGGGGATGACACCCTCTGTTAAGGCATTGGGTGGGTTTCTTGCTCACAGGGCCTTTGAAGATGTCAAGGTCTTTTGGCGAGTCACACTTAACAAAACAGTTGTCGTGCTCCAGAAGGATGGGGTAAACCTGGTGGAGGAACTTCGGTCTGTGTCAGGGACCACAACCTGTACAACGGGTCAAACAAAATGCTTTATCAGCATTGAACTCAAACCAGAGAAGGTAAGAAATGAAGACACACATTAGTGTCAACTTCTAATTGTATTTCTTTAGAATTAATCATTTTAAAACCACTATTGAAACTTATACATTGTTAATATGGAGATTCTTTGTGTCTTTCTTAGCCACAATCTCTAAATCTCTTTGCCGACAACAAACTTTAGACAGACTTGATTACATTATGAATTTTGTAAATAAACTTGTCATTTTTCTATTTTTTTGTTTCTTGCCATATTGTAAAATAACAACCATGTAGGTTTCACTTCTTTTATTTGTATTCTTGGTACAGTTCTTTCCTTTTCTTGAAATAAATGTCTTCTTCACAATTCTTTTTATTAACGCCTTCCTACTTACATACAAAGAAAAAAATGTTTATCGTTGCTTAATAAATGAACACATGCTTAATAAAAGATGTGTCTTGATATGCTAACTCTACACATTAAAATTAATAAAATATTAAGTATATACCGTTAGAATCATATTTATCTTGCATGCTATCTCTTTTATATAATGATAACATTTCTTCTTTCAGTATCACTATAAATTCAAATTCAAATAATTTTTATTACTTACTAAGTGATTTTCTTTTCGGTATTCAAATAGTCATGGCATGGCCACTGATAGTCTTATTATGCTGGTCTTTTGTCTTTTCAGTATTACTTTAAAAATATCTGGAAGCATACTTGCTTTATAGCAATAACAAGTATTCTAGAGCTGTCTTGATTTTTTACCTAATGTAAGACAGCCAATTAACTAGTGTCAAAGGACTTGATTTCTTTGATCAGAAAGATTTTAGAGATCTATATGTATGTACTAGAGCTATGCAGGGAAGTTGATGCAGGCAAATGTGTTGCTCTTGTGGCCACTCTGGTGGTGGTAGCGCTAGAAAATATATTTTCCTTAAGGTCTTGAATCCCCACTCTTTTTTTCGTAGTTCAACATATCACATCATTGTTTTTTGCTTTTCTTGAGTTATCATCAGCTACTAAAACTTTCTGTCACACTGACAATGAGGAACTGAAATTTCAGTACTCAAGGCATTTGATCATATAGTATGTCCTCACTTCACGTACTCAATAGGTTCTTGGAAACTGCAACTTTATGTGAAACAATGTGCTGTATAATGAAACCAGTTTTACCATAGACTAATTGATATAAACAACAGTTGAGTTCCTGCTGCACAGTGTATGTCCTTTCCTTGAAAGTTGCTGTTTCCAAGAATCTGTCATGGTTAAGTGAAGACTTACTGTATTCTACTTGAAAACATTTAAACCCTTCTTCACGCATTTCTTCCAAATATTTTTATGCTTCCATCAACTCTTTCAACCCCAGATTTCTTTTTGTTATTTTCTTTTTGAGACAGAGCCTCGCTCTGTGGCCCAGGCTGCAGTGCAGTGCTGTAGTCTTGGCTCACTGCAACCTCTAACTGCTGAGTTCAAGCGATTCTCATGCCACAGCCTCCTGAGTAGCTGGAATTATAGGTGCACACCACCATGCCCAGCTAATTTTTGTATTTTTAGTAGAGGCGGGGATTCACCCTGTTGGCCTGGCTGGTCTCAAACTTCTAGCCTCAAGCGATCCACCCACGTTGGCCTCCCAAAGTGCTGGGATTGCAGGTATGAGTCACCGTGCCCAGCCTCCATATTTCTTAACTATAGCTTTCTCTTAATCAAAGTACCACTTTCTCCATGGAGCCTCCCATGAAACCTCTAGTTGGAGTTGTTGATTCTCTAAATTTACAAAACATTATCTGTACGTTTCTTATGGAAGTTATCAGTTATATGCAGTGTTACAACTTATGCATAGTTTATATAGACTATAAAACTGTTAGCCGTTCAAAAATTAGAATGTGGTTTTACATCCTCCATAAATATGTTTTGCATACGTGCATTACTAAAAATTATATTGTGCATTTTATCTCGAATAGAATTTTTGGTGAATTAGAATACTGATAAGATTTCACTAGACTTTAAACATCTGTCTCGTACAGTAGATGTTAACCTTGTAATTCTAAGAAGAGAGACGAGACGAGCCATCAGGAGTGGGCTTGGGGAAGCTGAATAAAGAGAAACAGGAAAGTTAAAGTATAGATGGGGTTAGGGAAGACTGCTTCCTCGGAGCTTGCCCTCCTTGCAGAAGAATATATAATTAAGGGGTAAGGGAATGTTGCATGCAATACATGGGGTGCTATCTGTATATATTTGTTATCCTAACTAGAGAAATGCTGCTGAGCCCATCATCAAATAGTTTCAGTTAGGTAAGAGAAAAAAATTACTCGCACCTCTTCTTTCTCTTTCACATATGATATTCAAATCATAGAGTTTTCTTCTACATTTTGAGAAGCAGCTAATTTTCAAGACATTTTTTCCCTCATTATCTTTTCACCTGTTAAAAGGCAAGGTACAAGCAAGGTTAATATACACTCTAGTTTCATTAAGAGGAAATTTGAAAAGAGAGAAGATGGAAGATGATTATGTTCTCATGAAAATGGAAAAATATTTTTTAAAAAGTACTTTTGCCATACATTTTAACATTTTACCTTCTTTGAGTAGAAGGGAACTTATTACTCATCCAGTTCAAATTATTTTTATGTCAGATAAACTGAAACCTAATGATATAAACAACACATGTTCTGTGACAATATTCTTCTGTAGTGGGCTTTGAGAAATTATTTGGAGGTCCTAGTAGAGCCCCCCAATTATTGCTAGACTTTTGACCTAAACACCATCTTCTTCATTTTTTGTCAAAGGAAAGACATCAGTTACCCTGAACTTATTCTTGGAGTCACTGGAGTCAGTATAAGAGCTAGGGTTCTGATAATGGAAGACTTTGGTTCAAATCTTAACTCTTCTACCAATTAACTGGGTGACATTGGACAGGTTGCTCAGCCTTCCTGAGCCTCCCAGGTTTAATGGGGTTAATAATATGGCTGTGAGGCAAATAAAGAAAATAATGAATAAGAAGTTCTTAGCACAGCTCTCGGCAGAGTTGGCCCTTCATAAGAGATGGTGAGTATTGTGATTATTCAGAATGGATGGAGATGGAGCCCAAGGGAATGCAGTGACTTGAGTAATAACTACATCAACACAAGTGATAGAAGAGTTACAGATATTGCAGACACAACAAATGCATCCACAGAATTACACCATGTAGGGACCAGCCCTACAGGATCTGTGGGTTTTTCTTCTCATGTGCAGAGACAAGAGATCATAGAAATAAAGACACAAGACAAAGAGATAGAAGAAAAGACAGCTGGGCCCGGCGGACCACTACCACCAAGATATGGAGACTGGTAGTAGCCCCAAATGCCTGGCTGCGCTGTTCTTTATTGGATACAAGGCAAAAGGGGCAGGGTAAGGAGTGTGAGTCATCTCCAATGATTGATAAGGTCACGTGAGTCACGTGTCCACCAGTCAGGGGGCCCTTCCCTGTTAGGTAGCCAAGGCAGAGAGAGAGAGAGGACAGCTTACATCGTTATTTCTTGTATGCCCTTTTCAGAAAGATCAAAGACTTTAACACCTTCACTAATTTTGCTACTGCTATTTAGAGGGTGGAGCCAGGTGTACAGAGTGGAACATGAAAGTGAAACAGGAGCGTGACTGCTGAAGCACAGCATCACAGGGAGACAGTTAGGCCTCTGGATGGCTGTGGGTGGGCCTGACTGATGTCAGGCCTTCCACAAGAGGTGGTGGAGAAGAGTCTTCTCTAACACCCCTGCTAAGTAACGGGTGCCTTCCCTAGGCACTGATGCTACTGCTAGACCAAGGTCAGCTAAGTAACAGTTGCGTTCCCAGGCACTAGTGTTACTGCTAGACCAAGGAGTCCTCTAGTGGCCCTGTCCAGGCGTGACAAAGGGCTCACACTCTTGTCTTCTGGTCGCTTCTCACCATGCCCCTTTAGTTCCTTCTTTGTATGCTCTGGTTTTTCCTAGGTTATAATTGTAGAGCAAAGATTATTATAATATTGGATTAAAGAGTAATGCTACAAACTGATGATTAACAATACTCATATATCATCATATCTATAATCTATTTCTAGTACAACTACTCTTATTTTGTATATTTTCTTTATTGTACTGGCACAGCTTGTGCCCTCGGTCCCTTGCCTTGGCACCTGGGTGGCTTGCCGCCTACAACACCATTCATTAATGGCAGTGTCCCTTACCTCAATCCAGTCTATTGGTACTCAAAGTTTTTTGACTCTGTCCTGTCTCAGATTATCATCTCCGCAGTTTTTCAATACTTTCACTTTCGAATTATTAAGAATTTAAGTGACTTTCCCAATTCAATTACTGGGCCAAGATTATAACTCATCTCTTGAATTTCAGTCCATTTCCCCTTTTCCTGATGATTTATCTTATGATTCTGTATTAGCGAAATGTGAAAGGTTAACAATTAACTTAGGAAGCATGCTCTTAACCACAAAGTCTGTTTAAATCCAGTGTTTAAATATTTGTTGCAAATATTTTCAAAAATATTTAAGTAAAGTATTGTTTCATTGTTACTTTGGTTTTCCTATTGCTGAACAGTTCTGGTCCTTGGAAAAATCATCTTATACTAGTTAGGGCAAAAGATCATCCTGGGACCCTTCTGACCTAACCAGGAAAAGAACCTGCTGGGAATTACGCATGGAATGGGCTCTTATGAGGTCTCTGTCATTTTTAGGAGTCTGGGGAGGTTCACATATGATCTATGAGTCTTGATTTCTCATGAGACTTCAGAAATGTTGTTTCAATAGACTGTTTATTTCTAAGACTGGAAGACTCTTTATGTTACTAGTCTAATGATGTGTAGGCACCCATCTGTACACTCTTCAATTTCAGATGATTCTTTACTTAGATTGTAACATTATTTTGTTTGTAGGTGGCTGTACGTAATGTTCTAATCATCATCACAATGAAAAAGAAATATTTTACTAGAGAATAAATAAAAGTCTCTGTTAGACAATAATATACCGAAATTCTTAGTTAAAAGAAACTACTTTGAATTCAAGCTCACTTGGTCATACTAGATCTTGAATATAGTTACTATACTTTGATAGTGCTTTAGTTTTTTGTGTTTGCCAAATGTAGTTTCTCAAAAGTGAAAATAGTATGATTATTTCCATATTTCAATATTGACTGACAGTTGATCAGCAACAGTAAAGAATGATACATGCCATAAGAAAAACTAAATATTTCTTCAGAAAACAAAAGGAGATTAAGTTGATTTATGCTGTGACTAAGATATAACTTACTTATAAACACTTGGATAATTCTGAAGGGTTCGTTGTATCATTTCATGATGTAATAATTATCATTAAAATGATCACAAAACATAATGGCAGTTGCTGGTAGGTAAAAATGATACATTATATCAAATTAGACAATGTTACTGCAGTTATAAAGGCATCAGCTTAGCTCCTTTGAGTTATGCCGGGAAGGTAACAATATTACTAAGACTCGTGGATGATTTTGTTAAGAGTGAATCATTAGTAAAAACAGGTGATTGCCAATATGTTATAAAATTGAATTCAGGCTTTAGAAAATAAATTATTTGAGACTATCGAGAAGGAACTAAGGTGAAACATTAGCAAACTACAACCAGCAGACTACATTTAGACAATAGACTGAATTTTGGAAAATTTTGAAAAATACATAAAATTTCAGAATTGACTATTATAAATATTTGATTATATTTATTTAAAACACTTTAAAAAAATGAAAGAAAAATAAAACCTTACAAAATTGAAAATCCATTTTTTCCCTCTCCCCAGTAATATTCTCCAACTCCACTCCCTGCCCTGTCCCCTACCCAAACCCTCCACCCAGAGCAACTGCTGTCAGAGTGTGGTAGTTAAAAAAGAAAACTTTACATAAATGTGTATCTATTAATAAAATATACTAAGCTTTGTGTAGTTTTAACTTTACCTTTATGGTATCATGCTATACATATCATTATACAGCTTGATATTTTCACTTGTCATATTTTGAGATGCGTCTGTGTTAAAAAATATTGAATTAGTTTATTCCTTTTAACTACTTTATAGTGTTTTGTGGTATGAATACATTTAATTTATTTTTTTGCTGATCATAGTATACATAGGTTATTTCCTGACATTGATTTTCTAGTAAGAAGCTCGCCCAGAGAAAGTGAATGTATTTTTAAAGAAAGACCAAAAAATAAATGTCATGATAATCTAAGAATTTAATTCCATAATTTACAGAATATATCTCTAGATTTATATATTTATTTCTCTAATAATGTGTATGAATCATACAATTTTTAAATATCAGAACTATCTACAGATAGAAATATATTAGCAATAGTTCTTTTTTTTTTCCTTTTTCTCATTGTCAGATACCACAGGTTGAAGTGTATTTTTTTGTGGAACTATATGAAGCTACTGCTGGAGCAGAAATAAATAACAGCGCCAGATTTGCACAGATTAAAATCTTACAAAGTGATGAATCTCAAAGCCTCGTGTATTTTTCTGTGGGTTCTCGGCTGGCAGTGGCTCACAAGAAGGCCACTTTAATCAGTCTGCAGGTGGCCAGAGATTCTGGGACAGGACTAATGATGTCTGTTAACTTTAGTACCCAGGTAAGCATGGAATATATACTCATACACGTTACGGTTTTCTTCTTTAACTGCAGCTAGAGTAATGACACGGAATAATTGATACATTATTTTCTGAGGATAACATCGTAATTCACTTTTTGTTCATTACATTAAGCTTTATCCTTGAAACAGCTCAGCTTTTCACTCATCAGTAACAGATCATGTTTTAAAATGACAGACTTTTATTTTTTCTCTCTTTTGACAAGATTGGTTATACAGTGCAAACTATATCTTACATAAATCTGTTTTATAAAATCTCTAGGGAGTTAAAATTTCTTCAGAATGTAACTGTGTAAGGCCAGAAGCAGAAAGTAAGGATCTTATTATGTTTTGTATCCAAAACAGTTGAAAATTTTCTTTTTCAGAACCTCCAGTACTAGCTGATCTTTACACTTCTTCACATCCATGCGTTCACAAAGCCTCGCTGTCACTTTTTTCACATCCATCCTCTTAGGTTGGATAAAAGACAGGGAGGCTATCTGGGGACTCAGAAGATCAATGCTGCATAACACTAAGTCACCAGACTGTGGGCTTGGCCCCAACAATACCATACACTTTTCAGCCTTATTTTTTGCTTTTGTTTTAGCAGTGAAACTCTAATATAGTAAAGCCAAAATGTATCTCTACTCTGCTTGAAGCATGATTGTTAGGATCATAGCTGACCCACCTTAGTCCTCTCTTTGTTCCCCTTACTTTATGTAACTTCAGGAAACCCACTATTTGAAAACTACCATTCTGGACAGCTCTTCTATTTCCCATGTTTCAAGAATCCAAACCAGATGACTCCTTGGGCCTTAAGATTTCACAGTTTCATTAAAAGTTCCCTTTAGTACCTGCTTGGTTGTGTCACCATTGGGTGACTCAAACAAACAGGACATTCTGTGCATAAAAGAGAACATGTATGTGGCCAGTATGCTGTAGCAGTTGCATGAGTCAAGATGAGAGAATAGGCCTCAAGCTGTGGATATTAAGCTGTTCTGGAAGTTTGCCAGGCAGTAAAAGTTATCTTTATGACAGAGTCCACAGCTCAGCAAACAAAAAGAAAACTCTCTATTATATGAGACCCTAGAAATAAAGTCTTTTCTAAATAGCACAAAGAGAAGTATGTTCATTTACAGTAGGAAGACGAGTATTTTTTTATTGGAGTATTTAAGATAGAAGACAAATTATAGAAAGTCTGTTTCATTCTTCCTCTTCTCCCATAAAATGTGTATTGTCATAACTTACTACTTTGTAGAATGGAAGAAAGAGGACTGGAGATGAAAAAACAGATGATAAAAGAGATTTGAGGCACATCTTAAGCGAGTTTATGTGCTCAGTCAGATGAGAGGGAAATTGAAGTTGCCAAAAGAAGAATCTGAAGGCCAGCATCTCTATCATATATATTTATATCTTTTATAGATTCTTTATAAGTGATTCTTTGCAAAATGCATGCTGTCACTAGTGTATAAATCATAAAGGGCACTTATTTATGGAACAATATATTTTTAGGAATTTCCAGTTTTCCCTACCATAATGGTTAATTTTACGTGTCAACTTGACTGGACCACAGAGTGCCCATATATCTGGTCAAACATTATTCTGAGTGTTTCTGTGAGGGTTATTTTTTGGAATGAGATTGGCATGTAAATCAGTAGACTGAGTAAAGCAGATTGACTTCATAATGTGGGTGAGCCTTATTTAATCAGTCGAAGTCCTAAATAGAACAAAAAGCCAGGCCCTCCCTTAAGTAAGAGATAATTTTTCCTATCTGATAGGCTTTGAATTGGAATAGTGGCTTTTTCAGTCTTTGGACTCAAAATGGAACATTGGCTTTTCCTGGGTCTCAAGCCTGCTGGCCTTTGCACTGGAACTACACCATTGGTTCTCCTAGTTCTCAGGCCATAAGGTTTGAACTGGAACCACTGACTTTGGTCTCCAGCCTGTGAAATCATCCTGCAGATGATCTTGAGTCTTCTCAGCCTCTATAACTGCATGAGCTAATTTCTTATAACAAATCTCTCTCTATATATATATATACAGACACACATATATACATATATACACATATATACATACATACATATATATATACACACACACACACCCTATTCTGACCCTGACCCATAAACACACTACCCTGAGATTATGGGCTTTGTAGAGAATGTTTGTGGCAATGAATTAATACCAGTTTTTTTTAATTTTTAATTTTTGTAGGTACATAGTAGGTGTATATATTAATAGGATACATGAGATATTTTGTTACAGGCATACAATGCATAATAATCACATCAGGATAAATGGGGTATCCATCACCTCAAGCATTTATCCTTTATTTTTGTTACAGACAATTCAATTATACTTTTCTAGTTATTTTTAAATGTACAATAAATTATTGTTAACTATAGTCATCCTCTTGTGCTATCAAATACTAGATTTTATTCATTCTATCTGACTATTTTTTGTACTCATTGACCATTCTAACTTCCTTCAACCCCCTCCACCCCACCGCCACCACCCTTTTCAGCCTTTGCTAACCATCATTCTACTCCCCGTCTTCATGAGTTCAATTGTTTCAATTTGTAGCTCCCACACATAAGTGAGAACTTGTAATGTCTGTGTTTCTCTGTGTGGCTTATTTCACTTAACATAATAACCTCTAGTTCCATCCATGTTGTTGCAAATTACAGGATCTCATTCTTTTTAATGGCTTAATAGTACTGCATTGTGTATATGTACCACATTTTCAATATCCGTTCATCTGTTGATGGACACCTCGGTTGGTTCCAAATCTTGACTGTGGTGAATAGTGTTGCAACAAACATGAGAGTGCAGGTATCTCTTCGATACAGTTTCTTTTCTTTTGGGTATGTCCCTAGGATTTCCTTTCTTTTGGGTATATACCTAGGAGTGGAATTACTGGATTACATGGCAGCTCTATTTTTAGTTTTTTGAGGAATCTCCAAACTTCTCCACAGTGGTTGTACTAATTTACATTCCTACCAGCAGTATATGAGGGTTCCGTTTTCTCCACCTTCTCACTAGCATTCATTATTGCCTTTCTTTTGCATAAAAGCCATTTAACTGGGGTGAGATTATATCTCATTGCAGTTTTGATTTGCATTTCTCTCATGATCAGTGATGTTGAGCACTTTTTCTTATACCTATTTGCCATTTGTATGTCTTTTGAGAAATGTCTATTCAGCTCTTTTGTCCATTTTTAAATTGGATTATTACATTTTTACTTATAGAGTTCCTTGAGCTCCTTATATATTCTAGTTATTAATCCCTTGTCAGATGGGTAGTTTGCAGATATTTTCTCCCATTCCTTGGGTTGTCACTTCACTTTGTTGATTGTTTCGTTAGTTGTGCAGAAACTTTTTAATTTGATGTGATTCCATTTGTCCAGTTTTGCTTTGGTTGTGGGGTATTACTCAAAAAAAATCTGCCAGTCCAATGTCCTAGAGAGTTTCCTCCAATGTTTTCTTGTAGTAGTTTCATAGTTTGAGATCTTAAATTTAAGTCTTTAATCCATTTTTATTTTGATTTGGCTTTTTGTATATGGTGAGAGATTGGGATCTAGTTTCATTCCTCTGCATATGGATATCCAGATTTCCCGGAACCATTTATTGGAGAGACTGCCCTTTTTCCAATGTATGTTCTTGTCACCTTTGTGGAAAATGAGTTCACTGTAGAAGTACGGATTTGTTTCTGGGTTCTATTCCATTCTGTTCCATTGGTCTATATGTCTGCTTTTATGCCAGTACCATGCTACTTTGGTTACTATCGCTCTGTAGTATAATTTGAAATCAGGTTATGTGATTCCTCCAGTTTTGTTCTTGTTGCTCAGGATAGCTTTGGCTATTCTGAGTCTTTTGTTTTTCCATTTAAGACTATTTTTCCTACTTCTGTGAAGAATGTCATTGGCATTTTGATAGGGATTGTGTTGAATCTGTAGGTTGCTTTGGGTAGTATGAACATGTTTACAATACTGATTCTTGCAATCTATGAACATGAAATATCTGCATTTTTGTGTCTTCTTCAATTGCTTGCTTCAATGTTTCTCATAGATTTTTTTTTTGTTTTTGAGATAGGATCTTGATCTTTTGCCCAGGCTGGAGTGCTATGGTGTGATCATGGCTTACTACATCCTCAACCTCCTAGGCTCAAGCAATGCTCCCACCTCAGCCTCTCAAGTAGCCATGACTACAAGTGCACACCACTACACCTGGCTAATTTTTGTAGTTTTTGTAGAAATGGGATTTTACCATAATACTCAGGCTGGTCTCAAACTCGTGGGCTCAAGCAATCCACCAACTTCAGCCACCCAAAATGCTGGGATTATAGGCATGAGCCACCATGCCTGCATCCCAGTTTTATAGTTTTCATTTTAGAGATCTTTCACTTGCTTGGCTAAGTTTATTCTGAGGTATTTTATTTTATGTGGCTATTGTAAATAGGATTGTTTTTTTTTTTTTTTATTTTCCATATGGTTCACTGTTGGCATATAGAAATGCTACAGATGTTTGTATGTTGATTTTAAATACTGCAACTTTACTAAATTTGTTTATCAATTCTATTTTTTTTGTTGTTGAAATCTAGTTTTTTCCAAATACAAGGTCATATCATCTGCAAACAAGGATAATTTGACTTCTTCCTTTCCAATTTGGATGGCCTTTATATCATTCCCTTGTCTGATTGCCATTAAAATAATTGCCATTTAAAGTAATTGTCATTATTTTAAAATGATGACATCTTATTACTGATTGCATAAACATACAAATGAACTAACAAGCAAAGAGAAAACTGATAAAATTTGACACCTTCACTTTGTACCCCACTTTTTAACTTTTTGTTGTTTCTAGTTGTATCTTATTATACTGTCTATGTCTAGAAAAGTTGTTGTAGTTATTATTTTTATCCGTTCATTGTTACTCTTTCTACTCAAGAAATGAGTAGCTTACACACAAAAATTACAGTGTTATAATATTCTGTAATTTTCTGTGTCCTTGCTATTAACCATGAGTTTTGTACATTCAGATGATTTCTTATTGCTTATTAACATCTTTTTCTTTTAAGTTGAAGAACTTTCATTAGCATTTCTTGTAGGATAGGACTGGTGTTGATAAAATCTCTCAGCTTTGTTTGTCTGGGAAAGTCTTTCTCCTTCATGTCTGGAGGATATTTTCACTTGATATACTACTCTAGGATAAAAGTTTCTTCAGCACTTACTAAATATGTCATGCTACACTCCCCTGGCCTGTAAGGTTTCCACTGAAAAATTTGCTACCAGATGTATTGGAGCTCCATTCTATGTTATTTGTTTCCTTTTACTTGCTGCTTTTAGGATTCTTTTTTTTTTTTTAATCCTTGACCTTTGGGAGTTTGATTATTAAATGCCTTGAGGTAGCCTTCCTTGGGTTAAATCTGCTTGGTATTCTGTAACCTTGTTGTACTTGAATACTGATATGTTTCTCTGTGTTTGGGAAGTTCCCTATTATTAACCCTTTGAATAAACGTTATCCTTCTGTCTCTCTCTTTACGTCCTCTTTAAGGCCAATACCTCTTGAATTTGGCCTTTGAATGATATTTATAGATCTTGTATGCATGTTTCATTGTTTTTCATTCCTTTTTCTTTTGTTTCCTCTGTCTGACTCCCTTTCCTTCCTTCCCTCCCTCCCTCCCTTCCTCCCTCCCTGCTTGCTTGCTTTTTCTTTTTCTTTCTTTCTTTCTTTCTTTTTCTTTCTTTTCTTTCTTTTCTTTCTTTCTCTTTCTTTCTCTCTCTCTCTCTCTCTCTCTCTTTCTTTCCTTTCTTTCTTGATTCTTCCAATCCATGAACATGAAATATCTGCATTTTGTGTCTTCTTCAGTTGTTTTGCGAGGTCATCTTTTCCTGGATGGTCTTGATGCTTGTGGATATTTGTCAATATCTGGGCATTGAAAAATTATGTATTTATTGTAGTCTTCGCAGTCTGGGCTTATTTTTACCCATCCTTCTTGGGAAGTTTTTCCAGATATTTGAAGAGGCTTGGGTGCTGTGATCTAAATTTTTGGTTATTGCAGCCATGTCTGCATTAGGTGGCACCCCAAGCCCAGTAATGCTGTTGCTCTTGCACACTCCTAGAAGTACTGCGTTGGTGGTCTTGGATAAGATCTGGGAAAATTCCCTGGATTACCAGGCAGAGACTCTTGTTCTCTTTCCTTACTTTCTCCTAAACAAAAGGAGCCTCTCTGTCTGTGCTGAACTTCCTGTAGCTGCCAGAGGGTTGATTCAAGAACTCTTGTGGTCATTACCACTGGGATTGTGCTAGATCAGTCCTGAAGCCAGCACAGCACTGGGGGTCTCACCTAAGGCCATGGTGACCACTGCATGACATATATCATAGTATAACTAATAAAAATTAAAGGCAAGAAAAATATTGAAAGAACTGAGAAAGAAAAGTACCTTACCTTTATGGCAAAAGCAATAGGAATGACAGGAGATTTCTCATGGAAAACCATGGGTCCCAGGTGGAAATGGTACACTATTTTTCAAGTGCCGAAGGAAAATAAACTTCAGCCCTAAATTCTATATCCCGTGAACATGTCTTTCACAAGTGAAGGGGAAATTAAGATATTCCCAGATGAAAGAAAAACAAAGAATTTGTTGCATACAGACCTACCTTGAAAGAATGGCTAATGAAAGATCTTTAAACAGAAAGGGAATGATAAAAAGGAAAAAACCTTGGAACATCAGGAAGGAAGAAAGAACACAATAAACAAAAGTGGATTTCACCAGAAAGGATGTACAGATAAAGAATAAGCATGTAAAATGATGTTCAACACCATTAGCTATTAGCAAAATGAAACCACAATGGGATATCACTAGATGCCTACCAGAATGGCTAAAATAAAATCCATGACAATACCAAATGCTGGTGAGAATTCACAGAGACTGGATCACTTATTTATTGCTGATGGGATGAAAAATGGTAAGCCACTCTGGACAACAGTTTAGAAGTTTCTTCAAGAATTAAACATGAACTACCTTATGACTCAGGAGTTGCAGTCCCAGGCATTTATTCCTGATAAATGAAAATTTATGTTCACACAAAAACTTGCACATGAACATTTATAGTATCTTCTTAATAACAGCCCCAAAGTGGAAACAATTCAGGTGTCCTTCAATGGGTAAATGCTTAAACTGTGGTACATCCATGCATGGAACACTACTCACTAATAATAAGAAACAAACTATTGATACATATAACTACCTAATCTCCATATAATCATACTAAGTAAAAAAAAAAAAAGCTGATACCAAAAGATTATATACTGTGTGATTCCATTTCTATAATATTCTTGAAATTACAAAATTATAGGAATGGAAAAGAAATTGGTGGTTGCCAGAGATTAAGGAGGGAATGGGCTGGGGTGATGCGAGTGTAGCTATAGAAGGTAACATACAGAATTCTTGTGGGGGTGAAAATGTTCTGGCTCTTGACTGTATCAATGACAAAATCCTGGTTGTGATATTATATTGCAGTTATACAAGATGTTACTAATGAAAGAGATTGGGTAAAGGGTATAGGAAATCTCCTTCATTATTTCTTATAATTGCATGTGAATCTGCAATTATGTCAGAATAAAAGTTTAAACAATTAGAAATGAAAGTTTCACCTCTCTGGTATTATTTTCCTGTTGCTTAATTGCTCTTATGTTGTCCTCTAAGTGCTAAGCATATTACTGGAAAACAGAGACATATTAATTCTCTTTTCCAGTAGCTGGCATGGATGAAAAAATAATTATGGATCAAGTTGTTATTCTATTATAATATTGATTTTCATTTTACTTTAAATAGATTAATGCAGTTAAAACAGTCATTGTAACATAGATACCCTTTGGTAGACCAGCATTCCCATGTACATAAGTACTGTAGCCTTAGCATCAGTTTTCTTATATCTAAGTTTGTGATATAAAGTTAAGACGGAATTTCTGGTCCTTCCTATTTGAGACAATGAAGACATCTGTTAATCTAGTTATCTTTCAATTAAATAGACCTATAGCTAAAAACAAATTTGAAACTGATTCCAAATACTTTCTTTTATATATGTGTGCTAGCTGGAAGCACACAAATTCAAGAAAGACCATATTTTTCATTCTTATTTTCACATTGCCTTTTCTATTCAAAGACTATTTCTATATTGATTTTTTTTTTTTTTTTTTTTTTTTTTTTTTTTTTTTTTTTTTGAGATGGAGTCTCGCCCTGTCACCCAGACTGGAGTGCAATGGTGCGATTTTGGCTCACTGCAACTTCTGCCTCCTGGGTTCAAGCTATTCTCCCAGCTCGGCCTCCTGTGTGGCTGGGATTACAGGCACCCACCATCATGACTGGCTAATTTTTGTATTTTTGTAGAGATGACATTTCACCATGTTGGCCAGGTTGGTCTTGAATTCCTGACCTCAAGTGATCCACCTGCCTCTGCCTCCCCATTGTCACTTTTAAATTGCATAGTGCTTATTTGTGTTTATTATATGTATTTTAATAAACACAAAGAACACAAGAACATTTTGATTGTTTCATTTCCTTTAAATATTTGAACTGTGAAATAAGTCCTGCCGAAAAACAGCAGGCCAAATGTATACATACAGTTTATAGTAATCAGATCACCAACACCTTGTTTCAGAAATTCAACTTTATCAGAATTTTATTATAAAACTTTTCATTATGAACCCCTCTGATGCCATCTTGCTTTTTCCTTGACTATCCCCACCTTGCAGATAATTTCTATCTTGAATTTTATGTTAAATTATTCATATGCTTTTTAAGTAGTTCTGTTCTTATGTATTATTACCTGTTTTGGAAATTGTGCAAATGAAATTAATCCAATTATATTGTTCTATGGTCCTTGTTTTGTTCAGTCATATGTTTGTGAACTATCCATGCTGATGTGTATAATTGAAATTCTTTCATTTTAACTGTTATATCGTATTCCAGGGAATATTTTAATGTATCCATTCTAAAGCCATTACATTTTTGAGTTATTTCCTTCAGTAAGGCTTTCTGTTTTATCATTACACTGCAGATGCTCTTAAAAAGCATTCATTGATTTTTTTCATTTTTTGACACAATCAATCACTTCCTCCTTCCTGAAGAATGCTCTTCTTTGGGCTTTTGTAATACCACACCTTCCTGCTCTTAATCCTTACCTCACTTGGAGCTCCTTCCTGTTGTCTATGTTGGTCTTCCTAGCCAGTAAATGTTGGGATCCACCAAGATTCAATCTCCAGGCTAGACTATGTAGAACTGTTTGTTAAATATCATCTGTAAACGGAGGACTTCCACATTTTTATCACTAACCTCATCACCTCTCCTGATCCAGACCCATGTATCTGATTGCTCTTACTTGATGTCATCACTTGAATGTCTAAGAGGCATCTCAGACTACTGTGTGTAACAGATAACTCTTTAATTTGTCCCTTAATAATATTTTCCCCAGTTTCCCACCATTCATTATCCATTTACTCATTCATCCAGGCAAGCAACTAGGAGTTACCTTTACTTCTCCTCTTCCTTCCACCTAATATCAAATTCATCAGAAAGTTCTATTGACTCTAAGCTGGGCATAGTGGTGAAAGCCTGTGGTCCCAGCTACTTAGGAGAATCTCTTGAGCCCAAGAGTTGGATACCAGCCTTGTTGATATAGCAAGACCTTCATCTCTAAAAAAAAAAAAACAAAAACAAAAACAAAATCAAACAAAAAGTCCTGTTGACTCTACATTCAAATTTATTTCTAGTCTGAGTACTTCTACTCATGTGTATCTCTAGTCTGATATTTCTACTTATGTGACCGTATTTATTCTACCACTGTTTCTTGCATGAACGAATGCAAAAACCTCCATGCTCATCCCCTACTACATCCTAATATACACAATAGCCAGAATACTCATGACTAATGTTAAATAAAATGTGTCATTCTCCTGCTTGAATCCTCTAGGGTCTGCCTCCCACATTTTGAATAATGAACCTACATGCCTACATGATCTGACTCCTATCCACTTCTCTCTTTTTTTTTTTTTTTTTTTTTTGAGATGGAGTCTCACTCTATTGCCCAGGCTGGAGTGTGGTGGCACAATCTCGGCTCACTGCAACCTCCGCCTCCCAGGTTCAAGCGATTCTCCTGCTGCAGCCTCCCCAGTAGCTGGAATTACAGGTGCATGACACCACGCCCTGCTAATTTTTTGTATTTTTAGTAGAGATGAGGTTTCACTGGGTTAGCCACGATGGTCTTGATCTCCTGACCTTGTGATCTGCCCGCCTCAGCCTCCCAAAGTGCTGAGTTTACAGGCGTGAGCCACCGCACCTGGCCTCCACCTCTCTTATATCAGCATCGAGCACTCTCCTCCTAGTCACATTGGCCTTAGGTTCTTCCTTGAACAGACTAAGATGGTTCCCACCTCCAGTGCCTTTGTAATTATTCTTTCTCCCTAGAATATTTCCTGAGATCCTTATGTAGCCTATTCATTTATTTCCCTGCAGTCTCTGTTCAAATATCACAAGAGCTTCTGTGTCCAGTTTTATATAAAATGGTACCCTTACCATCACCCTGCATTCCCTTACCTACTTTTGTTTTTCTTCATAGAACTTGTCTTCATGTAAAAATCTATCATTAATCCCACAGCCCTTGTGCAACCTGTATCTTCTGCTACAATAGTAGGTTCTATGAATGCAGGTATTCTGTTGTTCAAATCTACATCCGTAGTATGCCACTTGGCTTGTACTAGGAGTTTAATAGTTCTTGGCTCAGTAGTAAATAAATGCACATTCCTTTGATTCTTCCTTGACTAAAGTGTTCATGCTTCACGTTCCAAAACACTTTTTCCAAGAAAACTTTTCAATGACCGTAATTTGAAGAATAGCAGAGGTATATATGTCCAGGACCCTACTCCTTAGGATATTTCCATATTTGAGTGTAAACATGAAACCAATTTCTTCTACTTCTTCCTTCCTCCCCACTGCTTTCTCTCTACTCTCCCCAGCCTGCCCCCAAAAATTTCTATGTGACAGTGAGAATATAAATATTCCCCCTTTTCCTGCATACTTAAATTTTGCCACATGTGTTATTTGAAGCCCGATTTTCAGTCACAATTGGAGAAATGGAGGCAAGAGTGACATTTCTGGTCTAATTTGCTTCCTTGGTCCATTTGAAGGCATCTTTTTCCTAATCTCATCACTATATATTATGTATTTATCTCTCTAATTTATCTTAGAAGATAATAAAAAGTATAAAACCCCATATTTTGGTAGTACTGTTGTCATCATTGCCCTCCAGTTTGTTTAAGAGAAACTGAATTTGTTTAAGAAACAAGAATTTGTTTAGGACAAGATCAGAGGTGTCATAGATTCACTTAAATGGTGTTGTTTAATTTCTAGGAGTTGAGGAGTGCTGAAATAATTGGTCGTACTATCATATCTCCAGCTATTTCTGGGAAGGATTTTGTGATAACTGAAGGTACATTGGTCTTTGAACCTGGCCAGAGAAGCACTGTATTGGATGTCATCCTAACGCCAGAGACAGGATCTTTAAATTCTTTTCCTAAACGCTTCCAGATTGTCCTTTTTGACCCAAAAGGTGGTGCCAGAATTGATAAAGTGTATGGTACTGCCAACATCACTCTTGTCTCGGACGCAGATTCGCAGGCCATTTGGGGGCTTGCAGATCAGCTGCATCAGCCCGTGAATGATGATATTCTCAACAGAGTGCTCCATACCATCAGCATGAAAGTGGCCACAGAAAACACAGATGAACAACTCAGTGCCATGATGCATTTAATAGAAAAGGTAAGTTCTTGTGAATATTAGCACTTCGTTTAGTGAAATTTTGTAAATTTAAAAACCCGAGTAAAACCAAAATTACATTCTCTTTTAACATTGGTTATTATGAAATTATGATAAAGTTAGATTTCTGAATATAGAAATAGAATGCATCATATCGAACACTGTCCTCTTGCTTGGATATGACTGATGCCTCTTTGGAAATCTCAGTCTTAGGCTTGGAGAATGACCTAGTGCAGTAGTGAAGACAGCCTAGTGCCTGAAAAAAAAGGCTGCAGAGGTTGGAAGCTATAGGCAGTTGGCAATTCTCCAGAAACTGGCCAATTAACTTTGTAGTTTCAGCCTCAGTTTTTTTAGTCCATTAAGAAAAGGACTTGAACTAGATTATCTACATAGCCCTTCCACTTTAAATGCCGTGGAATAGGATTATTGCCCTCTGCTTGTTCTTTGGTCCTCATGGGCACTGAAAACTCAGAAAAGAAAAATTAAGAAATGACTAGATAATTTCAGACTTTCCATTTGGTTTAGACTTGTACAAAACAGATTTTATTTTAAACCTATTTACTTATACCTCTGCAAATGATGGAATTAAATGGAGATGTGAGAGCCTAAGAATATAAATTTTGAAAGATATCTATAAAGTTATTACTTTAAAAAAAGCCTCCTTTAAAGGTTTACTTTGGGCTTTCTTATAAATATATTTCCTATCAATATATTTATATAGAAGAATTGAATGTTTTGAGTACATACACATGAGTGTATAATTACTACATCTCTCACATAGTCGCCTTTAAATACTTTAGATGTTTACAATGGGGTTTTAGATGGTTGTGCACTTTCCATCTGGTGCTAGCTCTTAAAATACAATGCTCGAAGGATAGAAAAGAAAATTATAAAGTACAGAGGTAAAAAGAGCAGACCATGGCAAACATCTTATAAAGCAAAGGAAAGCAATTCCTATTGCATGCAGAGAAAATTCTAGCAATAAAACTCACTCCATAAAATATTATTACTTGAATTTTCTAATGGCCCAATGGCATAGAACAATGCCAAGTTGTTTTTGGTCAGTGAAAGAGAAAGAATGTACAGTAATTACATTTTAGGGAAGAAAACAGGACCTCACTTCATATGATTTAGGGAAAATATATGCAAATTCTGCTACTTTTTGTTCTCAATAAGTTATGTGTGTTAACCAAGTTATTATTGGTTAAGAATCAACACTTAGTAGAGTTGTCAGATAGTACATCTTGACTGTTACTAGTACTATCATGAATAATACAATTGAATTATAAAAGTAGCACCTATGGGAAAATATAATTAACTTTTTTTGAGTAACCATTAGCAAACAGTACAATTTTCTCATACATGAAGATACTTAAATAAATAACCTGGGAATACTTGGAGGAAAAAAATAAATTTTAAACGTTATAAAAATATTGTAATATTATAAAATATTGCCTGTAATCCCAGCACTTTGGGAGGCAGAGGTGGGTGGATCACTTGAGGTCAGGAGTTCAAGACCACTCTGGCCAACATGTGAAACCCTGTCTCTACTAAAAATACAAAAATTAGCCGGACGTGGTGGTACACGCCTGTAGTCCCAGCTACTCGGGAGGCTGAGGCAGGAGAATCCCTTGAACCCAGGAGGCGGTGGTTGCACTGAACCAAGATTGTGCCACTGCACTCCAGCCTGGGCGACAGAGCAAGACTCCATCTTAAAAAAAAAAAAAATTGTAAAATCAAACGCCATTCTCCTGCCTCAGCCTCCCGAGTAGCTGGGACTACAGGCGCCCGCCACCACGCCCGGCTAATTTTTTATATTTTTAGTAGAGATGGAGTTTCACTGTGTTAGCCAAGATAGTCTTGATCTCCTGACCTCGTGATCCACCCGCCTCGGCCTCCCATAGTGCTGGGATTACAGGCGTGAGCCACCGCACCCGGCCTGAATTCTTAAAAGAAAATGACTAATATTTGATTTCAGCTGAAGCCTTCTTTGCTCTGGTTATTTTCAAATCAAGTTTTTGTCACTACTTTTTAAAAAATAGAATGGTATAATGTACTCTCAAATTCCTTTTTTATATGTACATCAATACTGGAATCTATTGATTTAACTGACATTTAATAATTATAGAAATATATAATACATAGGTACATACAGAAAACATATAAAGAAAACAAAAATTCTACTAACATAGACTTCAGTAAATGGAAATTCATACCTTGTTCTGCAATAAGAAGACTCAATATATGGCCACAACAGTTTTCTGTAAATTAACCTATAAATGCATCATAATTCCTATCAGTATATCAGTAGGTTGTTTTGGGGTTATTTTTACATTGATAAAATGATACTAAAGTTTACCTGGAAATGTAAACATGTGAAAATGGGCAGAACTTTCCTGAAAAAGAAGAAAAAGGAGAGGGACCTTACCCTAGCAGATATGAAAACATATTTGAAATATGATGTTACTGTGATTAAAGGGGCACTGGTGCAGACATAAACATTCACATCAATGGAATAGAACAAAAAGTTCAAAAACTGAAGCATATATGAAAATTTTATATGTGATAAAGGTGCTATTTAAAAATCAATGGGTCGAAACTATTATTCAGCAAATAGTGTTGAGATGGCTGATGTAACCACTTGAAAGCAAAAAAAAGAGCTGAACTTTATCCTAAACTCTACCCCAAAATAAATTCTAGAGAGATCAAATATTTCAGTGTAAAACTGAAACCATGAAAGCAGCAGAAAACATGGATCAGTCATTTCATCGTTTTAGTTTAGAATGAGGAAGATCTTTCTAAAGCATCAGACAAAACCCAGAAACCACAAAGGAAATGATTGATAACTTGACCACATACAGTTTAAATAAAATTTATCTTAGCATACACCAAAGCAAAGTGAAAAGACAACTAATGAGTATGGGGAACATTTTTGCAAATACACGTGTGATGAGAATGTTTATTTCAGCATTACTTATTATAACAATAAAAACTGGGAAAAACGATAGCCATTATGAAGGGCCTGACTAAATGAATGCATAAAATGTATTTAAAAATGCAAGAAATACATATTTTATATTTTAAACATAGCAATAATAATGAGAATAATAAAACAAATACTGAAAATGTAGATTATCACATAAAGATAAGGTTGCAAAATTTACCAAATAAAAATAAGGAATGCTCAGTTAAGTTTGAATTTCAGATAAACAACAAATACATTTTTTAGTATAAGTATATTGCAGATACTTATTTGGGAAATACTTATGCCAAAAAGTTAGTGCTGCCTGTCTAAAATTCGAATAAGGTCATTTGTACTTTATGTGGCAAACCATTGATATATGCCATATGAAACTATATACACTCTAAAATAACCTCAAATTAAAAAGGACAGAATAGAACTTCCAAGTACTGGAAGGTACTTCATTTTATAAGATCTTATATTTTAAGTGAAATTGTTTTATGTTTTTAAATTTTATTTTCCCCCAGATTCTGATTTATTTGAAACAAAATCTATTCTATACAAGCATTTCTTTTAAAAAATCTCAATAAATCTGAGGAAATATTATTACACATGCTAGAAGTGGCACAAGTATTGTACTGAAAAAGAGCATTAGCTTTAAATGCCTCACTATAAAGACTTTCTATATGAAATCCAGCTGTGGGTTCAGGCAAATTTTTGCTATGACAGAATATTCTATCCCCTGATTTTCCTAGGCATAGTGAAATAAAAAACATTTTAGAAGTTCCCAGTCGCCTTAATAGCAAGAGCAGTCTAAAACCCCCCTGAATCTGATATGCTAACTTTGAATTTCGTCAGGTTTTGATTTTGTGATTATCAAATCTTGGCAAAGCCCATCAGGAGGTGCTGACTCTAATTTTTTGTCTGAAACACTTGAAAGAGCACAGGAATCATTAGTTCTGTAAAAGTTTGATAGACTATCCCCTGCCTCCAAAGACCTCCATCTTTGTCTTCTATCCTGACAACTTTTTAAGTTTTTTTCATGGTTGATTCAGGTCTTCTACTTGTTCGTAAGGCAATTTTAATAATGTTGGGAGTTCTTTTGTTGTTTGTGTAAACTGGCCTTGTGGAGCCAGCCTATTCTTTTCATCATATACTTTTTAATAATAGGTACCTTATATTTCAATAATTGCTTTTTACACTTGATTTAGTTTGTTATCATACTAACAAGGATTTTGAGTTAACTTTGTACTTTACTGGCTGGTTTTGTGTTTCATGCTCGAGGTAATTTTGACTGACTTGTCTGTGAACTGAGTCAATCCAGGTGGTTGCTTTTGGACAAGCAAGTGGAGAATGTTGCCAGGCAGTGTAGGGCGGCTGTCAGGAGCACCTCCGAGGCTTCATGGTCACCAATTGTGTGCGAACAAAAAGGACAAGTTAGTCGTCCTCCTTCTGCCTTAGTTCCCCTAACTGGAAACAAAACAAAGATAATAGGACTTTCCTCACAGGTTGTTGTGAAGATTAGTTGCTAGAAAGTGCCGAAAACTACAAGGTCCCCGTACTAACTGAGTGTTATAGAAATGGCCTTTTTGTTTCAGTTTTGTGTGCTTTACTAAAAGAAACTTTCTATCTTTTTTTTTTTTTTTTTTTTTTTAATATGAATGAAAGTGTGGGTAGCCATATAATCTCTGGATTACAACCTTTAATTCTTACAATTCTGCACATATTGCTTTGCTGACTTCTGACATTTCATTTTTAGAAAAGTCAGAAGTTAAACTAAATTTTTGTTTTTCTGTTGGTAATTTTTTTCCTATCTGGTTTCTGGTATGATTTTTTTTTACTCTTGAAATAATATTTTTTAAAATCACCAAGATAATATCTGGTGTTGTCTCTTTTTCTAATTTTCCCTAGTATAAAAGCAATCTCTACATTTTTAGACATGAATATTTCTTCAGCATATTAAGGAGCTGTGCTATTTTTTGCCTCTGCCTGCTCTTTTATATATAAAATTGTATCTTAGGGATTTATCAAGATTTGTCCTACTAGCCTGTTATCTTTTCTCTAAGTTCTGGGAGATTTTCTTGAACTTGTTTCCATTTATCATATTCAATTTGCTTGTTTCAGTATCCAGTGGTTGTGCTCTGTCTCCATTTGTAATTTTTGCATTGCTAAATTTTTATTCTGTGTCTTTTACATTTCCCTGTGGGTTATTCTCCACTCTGCCTTACTAGCTGGAAGATGACTATTCTTATAAATGCCAATCGTGAGCTCTCCTGCAAGCTTGGAACTGTACTAGATGACAAAGCCATAAAAAAAAATGGGTGACATGATCCACTTTCACGATGAGCTTGAAACAGACAAATCATTTCTAGGTTGTCATAAGTTCACTAATAAAGGTACATGCAAGTTACAAAGAGAGTGAAAATGTAGGTTGGCAGATGGGGCATAGTGTAAGAATCATAGAGAAAGTGATGACTTTTAGAGTTTGAGAAAGTAATAGGGACTTATCAGAAGGTAATGGAGTAAGTGGCTTCACACCAATGCTTAAACAATAAAGATGTGGTCCCCGTTCATTCTGGATTTTTCCTCCTTTTTTTCCCCTGTCTCTCAAAAAAACAAATAACCCAGTTTTTTTTTTTTTTTTTTTTTTTTTTTTTTTTTTTTTTTTTTTTAGTAGGAAGGGTCATACTTATTGAAAAAGGCAAAAGTGACCAGAGCTCTTAACTAATCTTGAAAAGGATTTTCTCATTTGGTGCTTTAAATATTTAGTGATTATGGTAGCTTCTGTTTACTGAAAAAAATAATTTTGCCACTATTATAAACAAATATTCTTGAGGTATTTATTTCCTTATTTGTTGGTCAAAAGAATAAGAATTCCTGGGATAGATGTAAAAGTGAGACTAATTTTAACTCATGATGTTAATTATTGTAGTTAAAATTAAGTAATCTGTGCAGCCATTTAGGACTTTATCTAATGATTAAGTAGAAAATATTTTGGTGATTATGCCTTTTCTTTATAGATGATTATGTCTTTTCAACTGCAAATATATATATTTGAAATATAATTTTGATACCAATTTCTCTTAAATTTTCTTACGTTTATCCTTACTAATGTTAGTAACTATTAATAAAGAACACACACATGTATATAGCATATAATTTAAGAAATTTCTTTTTATAGATATGTTTTTATACTTAGATTCTTTTTCCAGATAACTACTGAAGGAAAAAATCAAGCTTTCAGTGTTGCCAGCCGAACTCTTTTCTATGAGATTCTTTGTTCTCTTATTAACCCAAAGCGCAAGGACACTAGGGGATTCAGTCACTTTACTGAAGTGACTGAGAATTTTGCCTTTTCTCTGCTGACTAATGTTACTTGTGGCTCTCCTGGTGAAAAGTAAGTATCTTTTAATATATTAGCAGTACTTTTTATGCATTTTTCACTGTTTACAAAGCAACATGTAATGCAAAATGACATTTAGATGAGGTAACTAAGAATGATACAGTCAATGCATTGTACCTCTTGGGCAGTTGAAGTTAATTATTTGAAGGAAACATAGCAGGTACATCAAAAAAAATGAATGTATACTGTCAACAATATATTCCACTTATTTTGAAGTGTTTTTTGAAAATAACAAAGTCTTACTGTTTTACTCTTATTTATTTAATGAGTGAAAGGTACATTCTGAATAGAAAAAAAAAGTGATTTCAACCTTTAGGAGTGTTTTGATGTGCTATTAACTGTGCTTCCCCCAATCACAAACAATTGTGATTGTTTTGTCCATTTGGAGACAGCTCTCAGAATGTTGTTGAACTTCAGACTAGTTGTCGGAAAGCTAGCAAAAGGAAAAGGAAAAAATAAAATGTGGCTCATGTTCATTATTAACTACATAATTAATTTTATAACTGTATGTTAACATACCTCTCTATACTATAGGTACTATACTAATACCTCTATATTAACTATATATATTTTTTTAGACGGAGTTTCGCTCTTGTCGCCCCAGGCTGGAGTGCAGTGGCAGGGTCTCAGCTCACTTCAACCTCTGCCTCCTAGGCTCGGGTGATTCTTCCACCTCAACCTCCCTAATAGCTGGGACCAGAGGCGTGCACCACCATACCTGGCTAATTTTTGTATTTTTTGTAGAGACAGGATTTCACCATGTTGCTTAGGCTGTTTTTGAACTCCTGGGCTCAAGCGATCCAACTGTCTTGGCTTCCCAAAATGTTGGGATTACAAGCGTGAGCCACTGTGCCCAGACCAATGTTAGTTCCTAGGTCACAAGACATACGAAGTTCAAAGAGATAGTCAATCCAGATAGAAAAAAGTTATAAGAGAGACCAAGGGATAAAATAATAATAATACAAATGATATTAATTATGCCTCTGCTATAGTCCTGACACTGATTTAAATTGAACAATATCAATTGCCTTTGTTAATAGGTAAAAACAGTATAATGAAATTTCCATGTGGTTCAACCTAATCCTTGCTAAAAGTTGTGCATATTATTTTGTCCTTATAGAGATTATTTTAAGTAGCTATTCAGGATTTGAGCGCTTTTAGTACCCCTATTTACAGATGTAGACACTAAGGCTAGAAATCTTACACAGCTTGCCAAGGATCACACAATTAGTCCATGGTGAGACCTGGACCCAACCTCGGACTTACTTGAGTCTACAGCCCCTGCTGGACAGTTGTGGTCAGAATAGATTGTAACCCCCTCCTTCATAGCAAAATCTGCCTTCTCCAACCCTATGGCTCTGAAGTGCCCTAGACTTTCATCCCAGATCAGTTCTAAGGTGTGACTTGAGGTAAACGTACAGAATCAACATATCCCTATACTCTACTCTTCCTTTAATTTTGATGAGCGGGTCCTGGAAATTGAGGTTTTCTTAATGTGCAAAATCAGAAAAGCCTCACAGGGGCCTTTTGAAAGGATTCTCCAATCCTCACCCCCGCTCCTAAACGTCCATCTGAGAGCAATGATTAGCAGTTCAGCTCCTTAGTGCGTCTTATAAATGTCTCTAATGCTGTCTTCAGAAACCTCTGAAATGGATCATTTATTTGCTTCAAGTAAGTTTACACTCACTGAGGCCACAGCATGCATTTGTATGCTTGTGTAGTCAAGAATACCTGTCATTATTTTCCCCTGTTGAACTATGTTCAACTATTTTGTTCAATGAAATCAAGCAGTTCATAGCTTTGCAATCCCCACAATCTCATTCTTCTTTTCCATTTTCCCCGTATCTCTATAAGAACACCAGCATGTTAAAATCACCAGGTTGTCTTAGATGTGAACCATCTACCTTGCTGTGGACATTGAGTCCCATATCTGTGCCTTCAAAAGCCCAGTGAAAACTCAAGAGCATATAAGATGTACAAAAAGAGTGGCCTTTTCTGTTTTGTTGACTACTGTATTCCCCAGGCCTAGAACAGTGTCTGGTATGTGGTAGATTCTCAGTGGTTACAATAAAATGAGGGAATAGAATGAGTAAATGAATCAACATGTTTTCTGCCATGTGCTTCCACTAAATAGACTTACCTTTCTTTTTGAGTTGTCCAGGAAAAGGAAACAGCGTGTATAATGGCAGGCAGGCAAGAATTAGCATGGTATGTTTGGGGAGATCATCAGTTTTTTAAAGATTGTACATGGAGTAAGCTAGGTAGGGTGTGTGTGTGTGTGTGTGTGTGTGTGTGTGTGTGTGTGAGAGAGAGAGAGAGAGAGAGAGAGAGAATGAATCAAACTTTGGATTTTAGAGACATTATGTTGAGAAGAGTGTTAAAGGTTAGAGAATAGGGCAAAGAAAGAAACAGGAAAACCACATAGAGGATTACTGTTCAGGTAAAAGAAGATGAGGACTGAAATTAAGGCAGGGACGTGAGAGGGTGGTACCTTGAAAATAATTAGGTGGTAGAATTAATATGAAGATGACAAATTGAACACAGAAAATAAGAGAGAGCTCAAGACTAGTTGTTTACTCAGGAAGCCCTAAAGATGCTGAACATTCTGATATGCATTATTTATACATTGTCTTGAGCAATATCAAGGGTGTCTGCTGAGAGTTAAGCATTTGGGGAGTGAGCAAGGATATTGAGGAGAATGATGAAATCTAGAACGATCACTTGGAAGCCAAGTAAAAATAATGCCAGGTGGCACTGAGGGTCCAACTGAGGTTGGTCACTGTGAATTTGCAGTGGTGCCAATCTACATGTCAATGTGGGAGTTTTCCCCCCTCATACCAACCTAGGTATAAAGCAGACTGTGAGATTGATCAGGGTGAGTGCATTTGAGGGACATAGGTGTCACCGGTTAAGGTGTCAGGGAAATTATGGTTATCAGCAAATAGGAGGGGTCAGGAATTTCTCATGCTTGTGTCAAGGTTAGGTAGAGTCACTGCATGCGGTGGTGTTCTTAGTTTGCCAAGATAGCAGAGTCCCTGACTGGACTGACTCTTGAGTAGATGACAAAGGGTGGGAGGGGAAAAGGGATGTGGAGTCATGTGTCTGAGGTTCACTGATCTCAACCACATTGTGTCTGGTCGGGGTGTCTGCAGTAACACCTTTAGGCTGAGAGTCACCATTGTCTTCAGATTAAAAGATGAGATTTTGACAAGCTATGGTGGAGGTGGAGGTGAAGGTATGTGGGGTCCATACAAATTGAGGTGTTTCAGTAGGAGGCATGGACAGAGGACCTAGAGCCCCAGGTGAATAAGTGGATTCAATTCAGATATTTGAAGGCACCAATTTGAACAGGATAGCTGAGGTTGCAGAGGAGATTTTTTTTAGAGAGGATGTATCACTACAGGAAAAAGTTGGCCCTTACTCTTTCTTTTCCTGACTCAGTTTAGAATTCTCTGCTCCATTTCCCACGTCTGGGGTCTTGACAAGATATCATGTAAATCTATGATGTAGTTATGCATACTCTACATCGATTGTGACATATATAACTTTTAACATTTAATGCATAAATCTTATTCTAATATTCTCTCAGCTTTTCCAGGCAGGTTTAAGATCTGATTTATCTATGTATCTCCTGATTGTTTGCAAACATGATGGGTCAGCCAACAGGATGCATCTGATTCTCTGGGGGACTGGTTATAAATATAAATTCCTAGAACCCCTAATCCCCTCCCTGGGTAGGGATTCTGATTTAGTAAATCTGCAGTGTAATCTAGAAATCTGTACTTTAAAAAAAATTTCCTAGTAATTTCAATGCACACTGAGGTTTAGAAGCAATTTCACTGAGCCCAGGTTCTTATTATGCCTAGTAGATCTTCAAAACAGACTTGTTAAGTGAAAAAAGATCACTGTTCAGTGCTGTTTCTCTTGTCCGTCAAATAAGATTATATTAGCCAGGCTCTGGTGGATTAGAAAAGCATGAGGTAAACTCTTGTTGAAAACATGGCTCTACGTATATAAGGTTTATGCTGTTCTTAAAGCAAAGGGCTTTAGCTCAGTGGGGGGCATGCTTTTCTCAACCTCTTCCAGCAATGCTGATGTGACTGACATAGAAAAGCATACTTTATAGCCACAGATTTCATCTTTATAGCCACAGATTTCATCTTGATATCCATAAAACAGTTTTCAAAAACCCATGTTTTAGGTTACTAGGAGCATAAAGCCAGAGGATGCAGAAAATTCTGTGCAAAAAATCATGACAACCACAAAAGAACTGAAGGCACATTCTATCTACTGCTTCTGGGTTTGTTGTGTTATTGTTATACATAAAGATTAGAACCCAATTGTAATGCACTTTAACAGATATAAGTGGATATATGTATTCAAATACATGCCATTTTTACAGACCCTTTGCTTTTCTGTTGTAGAGGCAAAACCATCCTTGATAGTTGCCCTTACTTGTCAATATTGGCTCTTCACTGGTATCCTCAGCAAATCAATGGACACAAGTTTGAAGGAAAGGAAGGAGATTACATTCGAATTCCAGAGAGGCTACTGGATATCCAGGATGCAGAAATAATGGCTGGGAAAAGTACATGTAAATTAGTCCAGTTTACAGAGTATAGCAGCCAACAGTGGTTTATAAGTGGAAACAATCTTCCTACCCTGAAAAATAAGGTAATCTATCATTTAAAACACTTATATGGTTGGAATGTGATTTATTTCTTTAGCAGGCACACTCGGAATGCGTTTGTTTAATCACAGTTTTGGTAAGTGCTACACATGGTGAACTAATATGAAATGTGTTCCATCTTTATGAACTATTTGTAGAAAGTTTAGTTTCTAAGTGAGCTGGAAATGTTTCCTTCATGTTTTGAGTAAAATACGTATTATATATGTGAGGAAAGTAAAATATATATAGCTTTCACTAATATAATATGCTATTCTTTACTTTTAGTGAAGTCATCCAGTTAGAGTCAAAGTGAGTGTTGTCAGCTGAAGACTGCTGAATGACTAAGGCAGGTTAGAAAGGGCACAATGGAAAACCAATCGGACATCCTGCATGCCTAAATAAGCTAAATACTAACAGTGAGAGAAAACAAGTGACTGTAGCTACTAGAAAAATGAGCTCAAGCTCAGGGTAGGAGACTCAGTCATTACACCAATTGTAAAACATCATTATATGTTCTGTTGCTTTTAACATTCTAGGTATTATCTTTGAGTGTGAAAGGTCAGAGTTCACAACTCCTGACTAATGACAATGAGGTTCTCTACAGGATCCATGCTGCTGAGCCGAGAATTATCCCTCAGACATCTCTGTGTCTCCTTTGGAATCAGGCTGCTGCAAGGTACTTATTAATACATTTAAAAAATCAGAATTTGGTCCTTCCCCATTTCAGTACCACTGAGCCCAATGTTTTGTACTGAGCATAGATGGTGGCCCCAGATGACATTAGACTGGAAAATAACCTCCATAATAAATAAGAGGAAGCAACATAGGAAATGGTCTAGTATCGTTCTGATGGCAAATGCAGCCCAGCATTTCAATATGCATGTAGCACATTATTTACTTCTTCATTTTCACTACTTTCATGGGATGTAGCATGAGTTCTGGCCAATTCTGATAACCTTGAAGTTATCAGTAAATTTACTGGGCAGGAAAGAAATTCCTTCTTTTACCATTTCCATCTGGCCTTGTGGTTCTGGAAGCTGATGCCTTGTGTTTAAGAGGAATCAGCAGGAATTTATAATTCTAGTCCACATGGCTTGGAGTACATTTTGAGATTAACTCCATGGACACAAATGGAAAGGGGAGAATGATTCTTTCTTTGAATCTCCTCGGCCTCAGGCCTCAAGTTTTGAGCAGTTACAGTCACTAGGAGCTCAGTCAGTGCTGCAGGATCAGGCAGTGCTGGCCTACAAGGGTCTAGGGTTCGTGTCAGCCACTTGATTTTGTTTATTACTGAATTTCAGCCACGCAAACTAAAATTCTATATAGGTGTAATATAATAGCTTAGTTTGGTAACCAAGTGTCCTCAAAAACACTGAAATTTCTACTTTCTTTTAGAAAAATTCCACTTGAAATTTCTTCCTAGGTTTAAGACAGATCTTAAACCTAATACATAGATACTCTGAAATCTTCAATATATAATTAATAGTGAATGTTTCAAGCTGCATCTGGAGTTTGGGTCAGGAAGTTTTAGGTCCTTAAAAAAGTAAAGAAACTAAGAGGCATTAAAAGGGAAGAGGCTCAAGCGATAGTCACTGAGGAAGGCTCAGATGGCTTGGCATTAGATGCAATGTTTGCTAAAATCATGACATGGTTTTTCTGCTAAATTAGCCAGAATTCATAAAGGAAACACTTGAAAGAAGCTTAGAAAACATATACATAAGTCACTGCAAAGTAGAAAAAAAATTGAGGAAGAAATCTTAGAAAACCATACAAATAATTGATATGGTTCAAAATACAAGGACTTGTGGGGAAAAAAAAAAGAAGAGTAAACACATATCACAGCCATGTTGTTCTTGTGGGCATTTTGAATGCTAGAGAAGAGTGCCTTCTATTGAACATGTCAGGTAGGTTTGCTAGATTAGGTAGGTATTTGTACTGCCCTGTTGAGAGGACAAGCTCCTTTGGTACCAACAATACCTTCAAAACTTTGGTTGGTATTTAGGCTGCTTCTTAAGACATCCTGTGGAATCTGTTATGTCATGTTCTGAACAAGATGTTCCTTTCACTGTTTCTTCTTGAAAATGTGGTTTACTTAAGTATTGAGTAAAGAACACTTAAGTTCAGTAAGCTATTTTTTCTTTAAAAGCCATCTCAACACCTTAAGTATTGATGAAAGAGGAAAAATGACTATTGTGTTTTTGCCCTAGCTGGTTGTCTGACAGTCAATTTTGCAAAGTGGTTGAGGAAACTGCAGACTATGTGGAATGTGCCTGTTCACACATGTCTGTGTATGCTGTCTATGCTCAGACTGACAACTTGTCTTCATACAATGAAGCCTTCTTCACCTCTGGATTTATATGTATCTCAGGTCAGTGACAGTATTTTTGAATCAATAGTTATAAATGTTTATGAAAATGGAAATCTGTTTTTCCATAGTCCTTTTATATATGCAGGATGCAAACATACCATAATTCCATCAGCACTAGGATAAAGCAAACTTTTTCATTGTCTTATTCATTAATTCATTCAACAAATATTTATGGAGGGCCATCTCTGTACTGAGGATACAGTAAAGAATGAGATGCAGTTTCACCCCTAAAGAGTATGTACTACAGTGTAGAATAGAAGCTAGATAATAGGTAAGGAAAGGCTATAGTTTACAATACCATGGTTTAGAGGGCAGGTTCTGCAGTTACAATGTGATGACTATGTGAGATATTAAGAAATACATACAAATAATTTTCAAAAAAATACATGCAAAGATTTTTTATTTTTTATTGTTTTTAAAGCTACCCCATGGGAAGATTTTGTATTCTACAACTTAAGAGTTGTGAATATGCCAACCACTGTGTTAAAAAATAAATCATCTTTCACATTCCACATCTAGGCCTCATATTTGGCAGTAAGGAGAAATTAAATTGTATTAATGTCTGTCAAACTATTTACCTACAGCTTAACAATAGAAGTGTTATTATTTGCTGTATTAATGATACGGTTGGACATCTGAGAATTCCTTAAACTATAATTCTATGCCCCACCCTCACCCATTCTGTGCCCTGATACTCTTCTTACAGCCCCACAACTTTTTCTATGAACAAGGTGCTATATAGTGAATTAAATTAAGAGCTGGGTATAGGATAATGGTTAAAAAATGCAAACTTTGGAGCCAGACTGCTTGGGTTCAAATCCTAATTATGCTGTTAGCTAGTTGTGGGACCTGGATCAAATTACTTAGTTTCTCTGTACTTCATTTTTTCCACCCATGATATTTGATTACAAATTGTATCTATGTAACAGGGTGGTAAATATATGAAGTGAGACTTTTCTAACATTCTGCTTTAGTGATATTTTGTCCGTAAATGTGATTATTATTGAATGCATATCTCTTGTATTTGGTATGCAAACAGTCTCTAATAGTCATTATCTTTTAGGAAGTTTTTCTGGAGATAGAATCAAGTAATTAATTAATATTCTTTGTTCTGGTTGCCAGTCTTTCCAATATAACTTTATTTTATATAGTTATAAATTTTCTTTAATGTGTTTTAATTCTGAACCTAACTTCAATTCAATAGCAAGTTAATAACTTCTTATTCTTAATATCTTTCATAAAGGATGACATTTCTTACTTAATAGAATCTTCTAGGTCCATATGGTTCCAAAATCAGATGGAGACATCCTATTTTACTTTTATGCTAATATATTTAAAGAGCAAATCAATTTTATAGAATGATGAAATAATATCAAAAGGTACAATGTTGAAATACAATCTAGATGTCACTTTAAATGTTTTCATCGAGACATAGGTTTATGTGCTGCTATGACCCACAAAATCCCTTGCTTGTTCCCAAAGACTGAACATCAAAAAAAAAAAGGAGTTTTAAAAACTGAAGAGAGAATGTTATCTGGATTGTATAGAAAACTAGTAGGACTGACTATAATGGGTTTCCTGGAGAATCGTTAGTAAATACCTGTGTATATTTTCTGCAACTTATTCTAGAAAAGGCTACATGGATTTGCTCATGTATTTGAGAATCAACACCTAAATGTTAGTATCTGCTTTTATCACTTTTGACTTGGCGTCATATTTGAAATTATTTTATTCTCTCTGTCCATGTCATATTGTTATGTAATTGCATGTTCTGTCGATAAGGAGACACAAAGTCTTGTCTTTGTACCTCAGTTCCGGCTCATCCCTCAGAGCTGGATGAATTCCCATCCCTCTGATGGATCCCCAGGAACCAGAAAAGAGAATTTTATATATCTTATATACATATTCTTTATATATCTTATCTACATATTCTATAATTTAGGTCAGGACACATCGAATATCCCTCTGAACTTGATAGCAGTTTGCTAGTACTTTTCCTGAAATACAGCAATATACAATTAGGAATTTAACCTTTTTTTAAAATACAGAGTAGATCACAATGTATCGGTCCCAATTCTAGTTTGCAGTTCTATTTACTATACTAGAGCAGAACTACCCTAGTGTGTGAAATAGGTGTAAAGGCCAAAAAGCTTACCACTTCTCAGCTTAGAAAGATGAAAGGAAAGGGCATATACATGTGACTTAAATTTGTAAACTAGTTTGCCAACTATCAGAAAATTAAACTAAGATCATTCCTTGAGGTTAAAATGAAAGGACAAATCATCCATCGCTATGTGCATTAGAGTGCAGCATTATGGAACTCAACACAAAGATGGCTTGGTAGAAGTATAACTTAAAATAATCAGATAATAAAGCCATAATTTTGTAGTATAATTATTAAGAAACTTCAGCATGGTTTGAGATACACATCATTGCTATTTTGAGGATGTCAAGGAAGCCTACTCTGCCTTCCCATAACTCTTTTGATATTGTGCTATCAAAGATAAGACTATTGGTTAGGCTACTGCATTGAGTTTGACTCTGAATACAACTCTTATAGTCTTGTAATCTTTTTTTTTTTTTGAGATGGAGCACCACCATACTTGGCAAATTTTTGTATTTTTTATAGAGATAGGGTTTCGCCATGCGGCCCAGGCTGGTCTCAACTCCTGGACTCAAGCGATCTTTCCACCTCACCCTGCCAAAGTGCTGGGATTACAAGTGTGAACCACCATGCCTGGCCAATATGGACATATTATTTGGGATGAGTTTGGCTACAAGTAACAGATGACAGTTCAAAGATATCTTAAACAAACGGATTTAATTCCCAGATTGATTAATTCAGTACCTTAATGGTATTGTCAGGAGCCCAGGCTCTTCTCTTTTTATCCTCAAAGATTTTTTTCCATCAGCTTTGTCTGTACATGATCTTAAGTTGGCTGTAGCAACTCCAAGCATCACACTAGCAATGTCCAGGCTTGCCAAGGGAAAAGCTCTTATTTGGGTCCAGTTTTAACAGCAGTGAAAACTTTCCTAAAAGCCACCCAGAATGTTTTCCCTTGCTGCTTTTTGATCAGAATTATATTCTGTGCCCTTTCATAACTAGTCTTTGTCTTGGAGAAGATCCAGATAGAAATAGAGAGACAAGCACTGAAAGAGCAGCAAGGGTTTATCTTTCTGAACATTGCCCAGCAGTCCCTGACATATACTAGTTCATTGGTTGTTTTGTAGAGATGGTGGGAGTGAGGCAGGTGGGCGCAGGAGTTCCTACTGTTTTGCTCAGGCTGGTCTCTAAAACGTCTGGCCTCAAGCGATCCTCCTGCCTGAATCTCCCAAAGTGCTTGAATTACAGCTGTGAGTCACTACACCAGCCTGACATACAATAGTTTTAATAGATGTTTGTTAAGTAAATAAATATACAGTATTGATCTGATGATATCCTCCAATAATGAGATGTATTTTTGCTATGTGTCAAGTTCATACTTTCAAGTGCCATACCATATTATTGTAGCCATTTTTAATAAAAATTATTTTATTTATTTTGAGATGAAGTCTCTCTCTGTTGCCCAGGCTGGAGTGCAGTGGTGTGGTCTCGGCTCACTGCAACTTCTGCCTTCTGGGCTCAAGCGAGTCTCCTGCCTCAGCCCCCTGGGTAGCTGGGATTACAGGCACGTGCCACCAAGCCTGGATAATGTAAAAAATTATTTTAAAATATGGCATATTTTTTCTTGCTTTCACTTAGGATAGTTTAATACAACACTCTCCAACAGAGTTTTCCAGGATAATGGGGATATTTTACACTGTCTACTATGGTAGCCACTAGCCACCAGTGGTGCCTGAGCCCTTGAAATATGGCTTATACAATTGGAAAGCTGAATTTTTAATTCTATTTCATTTTAATTAATGAAAATTTAAATTTAAGGCTGGGTGCTGTGGCTCATGCCTTTAATCTCAGCACTTTGGGAGGCCAGGAGTTCAAGACCAGCCTGGGCAACATAGTGAGACCCTCTCTCTACAAAAAGTAAAAAAAAAAAAAAAAAAAAAGCCAAGCATGATGGCACGTGCTATAGTCCTAGCTACTCAGGTGGCTGAGATAGGAGGATTGCTTGAGCTCAGGAGTTCAAGGCTGCAGTGAGCTATGACCATGCCACTGCACTCCAGCCTGGGTGACTGAGCAAGACTCTGTCTCTTAAAACATAATAATAATAGTAATGAAAATTTAAACTTAAATGCCCACATGTGACTAGTGGCTATTGTATTGAACAGCGTTAAGTTCAACCACCTGTTTATCTGGAGAGTGATCTCCTGGAAACCTCATCCCTCTAGAATAACTCCTTTCCCCTAATACACAGAACTTTTATACTGTAAAATCCTTCATGCTGACTTTTGTTCATACTAGAAATCTTTTTTTTTTTTTTTTTTTGAGACAGAGTTTCACTCTTGTTGCCCAGGCTGGAGTACAATGGTCCGATCTCTGTTCATTGTAACCTCCACCTCCGGAATTCAAGCACTTCTCCTGCCTCAGCTTCTTGAGTAGCTGGGATTACAGGTGCCCGCCACGATGCCCAGCTAATGTTTGTATTTTTAGTAGAGGTAGGGTTTTGTGCCTTTAGCTTATTAGCAGCAGTAACGAAAAGGCATTATGCTGAGGACAGAGGCATTATGCTGATGAGAAACATGGGAATCAATAGTGATAAGCACCAAAAAGTAGAAAAAGTGACAAGCACAGCAGTTAGGTTGGTGCAAAAGTAACTGCAGTTTTTGAAATTAAAATTAATTAAAATTAGTTGCCAAGGCCGCACGCGGTGGCTCAAGCCTGTAATCCCAGCACTTTGGGAGGCTGAGACGGGTGGATCACGAGGTCAGGAGATCGAGACCATCCTGGCTAACACGGTGAAACCCTGTCTCTACTAAAAAATACAAAAACACCTAGCCGGGCGAGGTGGCGGGCGCCTGTAGTCCCAGCTACTTGGGAAGCTGAGGCAGGAGAATGGCGTGAACCCGGGAGGCGGAGCTTGCAGTGAGCTGAGATCCGGTCACTGTACTCCAGCCTGGGCGACAGAGCGAGACTCCGTCTCAAAAAAAAAAAAAATTAGTTGCCAAAACCGTAATTATTTTTGCACCAACTTAATACATTAGGTAGGATAATAGATAAAAAAAAGCCTGGCCGCGGGCACGGTGGCTCAAGCCTGTAATCCCAGCACTTTGGGAGGCCGAGACGGGCAGATCACGAGGTCAGGAGATCGAGACCATCCTGGCTAACACGGTGAAACCCCGTCTCTACTAAAAAATACAAAAAAAAAAAAAACTAGCCGGGCGAGGTGGCGGGCGCCTGTAGTCCAGCTACTCGGGAGGCTGAGGCAGGAGAATGGCGTGAACGCGGGAGGCGGAGCTTACAGTGAGCTGAGATCCAGCCACTGCACTCCAGCCTGGGCGGCAGAGCGAGACTCCGTCTCAAAAAAAAAGCCTAAACTGAAAAGCTAATAGTGGACTTAATAATGAAATAATGATAATTTGGTTTTATTTGAATTTTTCTGTAGAGAAGGCAGACAGATAAACAGATAATTCATAAATATTTTAAGGAAAATTTCATGAGAAAACGTACTAATACTTGTCTTGTGAAGGAGTAAATTTAAGTTATTTGGAAAGTATCTCTCATTCTTAAGTGATGCCAAATAATAAAGATGTTTACAAACATATGTAATGCACATATGTAATTTATGTACAAATATTTCATATGTTTATATGCATACAAACTTTCAGATATTGTGTGGATAGACAGGGGAATCTGTAGTCAAGTGTGATAATAAAAGACTTTAGCTGTTCTTTACTAATTAGATGTTCTTTTAGAATCAAATCTGTAATCTACATAGTGGTAGGAAAAAAAAGAAAAGGCAGATTACTCAATTAGCTGCTTGTTTTGTCTACATCATTGCCAAGAAATCTGGTTTTTTTTAAAACTGTTCAGAGTATACCTTTAAGTAATACCTGGAATTGTGATACTTTGTTTTTTAAAATTTTTATTTATTTATCTTTTTTTTTTTTGAGACGGAGTCTTGCTCTGTCGCCCAGGCTGGATTGCAGTGGTGCAATCCTAACTCACTGCAACCTCTGCCTCCAGGGTTCAAGTGATTTTCCTGCCTCAGCCTCCCGGGTAGCTGGGACTACAGGTGCATGCCACCACGCCCAGCTAATTTTTTTATTTTTAGTAGACACAGGGTTTCACCGTGTTAACCAGGATGGTCTTGATCTCCTGACTTTGTGATCTGCCCACCTCGGCCTCCCAAAGTGCTGGAATTACAGGCGTGAGCCACCACGCCCGGCTATACTTTATTTTTTTAAAAATCATTCTATTTATAGTTATAACACTTTATGCTTTGTAATTTGCATATTTATATTAAGGAATTTAAACCGAAAAGTTTCTGCAGTTAAAAAAATGATTTCTAAGTTTAAATAGATGTTAAATATAGCTATTTAATTTCAGATGAAAAAATAAAAGGTAAGTATTTAGTTTATAGTGTCTTAGAAACCTGATAATTGAAATAATTATTTCTTTAAATTTTAGGTATTTAATACCCTCACCCAAGCTAGATGAGTTTCCCTAGACTAGGACCCGGTCTGTTTGAGGTTTTTAGCAATATTCTTCTCCCCTACGTAAAAAAACGCATCTAGATAACTATGACGCGTTATAGGCTAGTAGAATCTCGCCTGTCTTCCTGCCACTGGCTTTGAATCTTGAACTGCCACCAGGTGTCATGCTAGCATTTTAATTGAAGCCTAATATACTTAATTAAATATTTCTGAGCTGGTCAAATTTAGTATACTAAATGTATATCATGAAACAGGAGTATAATAGAGCATTACTAAATTAAAGGAAAGGCTATAAATAAGCTCTTCTTGTGCACTAGAACAAACAGTTGACTTGTGTATTTCTCCTTGCTCAGCACTAATCCCTTGCCTCGCATTGTTATCGTCTACCGCAGTAAACTTACAGCAGAGCACATATTTGTGATCATGTGCCTTAAAATGAAAAAGAAAACCTTGCAAGCCCTGCTTTAAAGTCGATATATTACTCACACACACACGGAGACACACGCATGCACATTCACACACTCAAGCCTTGAATTTAAACTGGCTTTTATCATCCTAGGGAGTTCAAAGTATACATTACTTGAGTTCTGAGCATCCGCTCTAATAGAATATAGACTACCTGGGTCAAGATGCACAATATCTGGCATGACTCTGCAGTTTCTGAAGATACACTCTGTACTTATGTGGGTGGATTTTGAAGCCAGCCCCAGGACCTACACACGTGTTCCAGAACACCCCATGGAAGCCTTCCCAAAAAACGGATTGCTCCAGATATCTTGGCCAAATTTCTAGGCCAAAAGCCTTGACTAATGCAAAGCCTCCCTTGTTGTGGAGAGCCTTGTCTACCTGGTTAAAATATAACTCAAATGGTTTCTCAAAAAGAAATTATGAGAAAATGAGTCACAAGACCCCATGTAGACCTTTTGCAGATGCCCAGTCCACTTATGCCAACATGCAATGTATTCTGAAAGTTTGTTCCACAGCTTCAAAAGAAAACAAAATGTTTAATGAGTGCAGTGCCTCCTGTTTATTAAGGAGGCATTGATATAACTAAACAAGGTAATATGTGCAAAGTACATGGCAAAGCAGTATACATATGTCAATTGCTGTTATGTTTCAGTAATCCTTAGATGAAATAACCTACTGAGAATAAGAGTGGGGTAAAATACTTAAGGGAAAAAGCAAATAGGTTATCATATGCAGCACATTTAAGTCTTAAAAGGCAGAAAATATTTTTAAAATACGTGTATATTCTGCCTTTAAAAATCTAACATTAAAAGAAATGTATATGAATTGCAAGATAAAAGATTTCTTGGATTAGTGCTAAGGTTCTGACTATCCCCTTAAAGTTGTGTAAACAGGCGAATTCAAACAAACTCAAAGATAATAAGAATAATTTTCTTCATACAACTTAGAAATTTAGAAGTTTAAGTTAAAAGTCATTTTGGAGAAAATAGCACATTTTCTTCCTGGTTTGGGCATCCAGTAGTGCAAAGTTGCCTTTAAAATTCATAATTAACACTATTGTAATTACATAACTACTTCTAGTGGATAAGAAAGGGTTAATTACCAAACCTGAGTTTTGGTAGTACCATTCAAAATTTTATGACTGAAAAATCCTATTCACGTACCTGAATATTTCTATTTCCCCAAGCCACCTGTTCTTAGAAAGTTGGATTCCAATTTGATTTTTTCTTAAACAATAAAACTTGACTTCTGTAAATATAGAAAACCAAGGGCCTAATAAAATTATTAATCTGCTTAATTTGTAATTTATTTTTAGTGGAGAAGTGAACATGTAGATATTTATAGTTATCCATTGGGCTTGACTGCTAAGTGTGAAGATCTTACTTGTCATGGAAAATGGAGTAGATTACAATTGCCATGTCATCTTTTCCAGAGGTACTGGGCAGAGGCAGGTGGCAGACCTGACATGCCTAGCTGCTGCCAAAGATTCTTGCTATGATGCTGTTAGAATCTTCGTGGATTATTAAGCCATACGTGGACTTTTTTGTTCCTACAGGTCTTTGCTTGGCTGTTCTTTCCCATATCTTCTGTGCCAGGTACTCCATGTTTGCAGCTAAACTTCTGACTCACATGATGGCAGCCAGCTTATGTACACAGGTAGGAGAGTGCTGGCATTTATGATTTATCATGAGATGTCTGTGTTTCTTCTTCTTTGGTCCTTGAACTGAGTGTAAAAGTAAAGTTTAATCTCAACTTAGTTGAAATAAACTTGTTTACTTTTGCAGTGGAAGAGAATGGGGCTAGGAGAGTCATGTAAGGAAAATTAGGCCTAAAATGCTTCTTTCTACAGAGAAGCACCTTAATATCATCACTTACAAAAAAAGCTTCTTATCACAAAGTATCATTTTGTCAGCTAATATATGCTGAATGTGTTTGTAATTTATATATACATTAAAATTAACATATTTTATTAATCTGTTTGAAATATGCTGTGTTATAAATTCTTTATGTGTAGGACGTTAAGATGATGTAAACTTTTGAAGTATCTGGACACTTTGTATTGTTTCCTATAATATAATAGTTTGATAGAACATTTTCTTTTGAAAAATCAATCAGTTTTCTATGGTAGAAGAAACTGTGAAAAACATTGACTTATTAGCAATGTTAATTTAAAGTATCTAGTTTAAAGCACTGTGTAAAGCACAGAAACCAGAACAAAAGATGAAATTAGATGCTTTTTCTATCCATACAGTGTTTATAGTCTAGAAAAGCAGATGTACATATAAGTAACTATAATTCAGTGTGATGTGTGAACATAGACCATTTGCAAACTACTCTATGAAAATAGATGAAGGCTTAATTCATTTTTTTTTTTTTTTTTTTCTCTGAAGGTCAAGAAAGTCTTCTTAGAGGAGATGATATTGAGCTGGGACTCAAATGAGTGAAAATTCAGTTTGTTGATAAGGACTAAAAAGGGCCTAGACATTTATATAGGCAAAGGAAAAAAAGCATAATTACTTCTACTTTAAGGCTGAAATTATAGATCCAGGCAGAAAGAATATTCTATATAATGTTCTTATTGAGATACTTTTTAATATTGTTTTATAAAATTAGAAAATCCCACTCTTCTGGATGGAGAGACACTACTGCAATGCAGACAATACTCTATTGATTGGGTGCTGGTCATATGTGTGTATTCAATTTGTGTGCATTTATTGTGCTATAGACATGATTTGCATAGTTTTTTTAGAATGCTAAAGTGCATTTATTGAACTCTGATAGAACTTGAAAAAAATAGCATTTGTGGTGGAGCTGAAATATAAAATGGAAAATTATCTTAAATATTGGGATTCTGTCACACTTTTTTGTTCTAAGAGTGAAAATGGCCTGTAAATTCCACACTCTATTTTTCAGGGAATAATTAAGTGCTGGATTCTACACAGAGGTCTCTGATTGGGTTTTTAAAGGCCCTATGAGCTATGAGAAGTAGCAGTGGTTACCAAAGGGGCTTGCTTTGAATTTCACAAGGCTATTTATATTGCCTTTGTGACCTGCCTTAGCTGTTTGATCTCGCCTTTGCTTCTTGAATCTAATATATTAGAAAACCCGCCTTCCATAATTAGAGTTTACTTGGCTGTATTCACTACCCACTCTGGTGATTTTTTGGCAGCAGAATTTGTGCAAGACTTAATTATAGCACTATAGAATTACAGACAACTCTTCAGTGTCCTAGCAGACAAATTTGCTCATGTCTAGGGGTGTGAAAGACAAAACCAGGATTTCTATGTTGGAGCATTAACTTTTGATTCATGTTGTATTTAACATTGATTTTGGAGAAAACGGTTAGTCATATCCATGTTTTTCAGTATATTTTTAGGATAAATGAAACAAGGTAGCATGAACAATCATGTAATGTATGACTTGTGACATGAAATAACTGAAAAAGCATTTTCATATCTCATTTTTGGCAGGAAGAATTGGTGTATTATTGATAGAAGATAGTTTATTTCAAAATGCTTTATCTACTTAGATTTAAAAATACCCTCTGAGTTAAGAAGAATAGTTATCTCCCTTAAAACCTTTTAGATAAGGCTTTAAAAAATTCTTCGGCCCCCAAAACAAGAAGCTGACTACAGTAAGTTGGGCCCCCACCCTACATAAATTTTAAAGTCATGTTTATAGCTCCAGTTATAGAATCTTCCAACAGGAGTTATTACAGTTCCAGACTTGGATCTTTCATTTGGGATCCGCTGTCAATGTTATATTGTCATTTTTGGAGATTGAGTTTAACTCTAGAGAAGTCTTCAAAAAATACAGGCTTGGCCTATGGTTCTTTAGCTAAGAGGGAAAATTCTGTAGCTGACCTAGAGTGTTTGAGTTGTGAATACTTTGCAGACAAGTCTGCCAAGACCATTCATTTTCAAATCTTTATTAATGAACTAGGACTAAATAGAATGGCTTTTGTAGAGAAGGGAAGAATAGAAATGCAATAGTCCTGGATTTCCTTTTGGAGCAATGTGGTATAATGGAATCAGAAAGTCAGGAATCAGAAAGTCAGGAAAATATGCTCGTCTAGCTCTACTTTCCACTTCTAGAAATATGTGGACTATTATAACCATAATTTATTGTGTGTATGTGTGTATGTATGTATGTATGTGTGTATGTATGTATGTATGTGTGTGTGTGTATATATATATATTCATGATTGGAGGAATATAGATACAAATCCAAAGATGATTCCTGCTTTAAAAATCAAGATTCTGCTTTAATCTGGAGTTTGTCATTATAGCCCCTTTGAAAATCATCGACTATAAAATACCAGTAGGTGGCAGTAGAAGATTTATTTTTCTCCCTTAAATTTGCCAGTCTCTAGCCATGACAGCATTCAGTAAAAAATTTGAGAGATGCTTTCATAGTACTTCTTTAACTGGGCTAGAGGGTGTTGGTCTGCAGCATAGCAAATACATATTTGTGGTTTCCTACCTTTGTCTTTTTATCCTCTTTATTCAGAATTTAATTAAATGCAAAAGTGCCATAAGAAAAGATTGTACTCCACTGGTTTGAATATATCTTTCTACTGCTTATATATGTTCAAATTCAGGGACATAAAATCACTTTCATCACTATATTTATGAGCATTAAGTGTGTTATTGATACAGAAAAATGTGTTTATTATGTCACAGAAGCTTTGAGATAGAGGTCTCTATTTTCAGTTTATCAAATGCATACATATTTCTTCAATACCAAGTTATTTTTTTCTCACTTATATAAATGAAAATGATTAAATGGCAAGAAATTGTGGGGCGCTTCAAGTATGATGTGAAAAAACAGCAAACAAATTTGCATGGTATTGGGTGATATTTCTGAGAAAAACATCTAATTATATCTTTGGGATTTTTATCTTTGAATCACATTGCCAACCCATGTGTGCCCCGATAAGGCTGGTAAACAACTAGTCACAAAGGGCAAGTTTGCAGTTCAGGGTTCTTAGTTCTGGAGGTTCTGTCAGGAAAAGCAATCTTCCAAATCTAAAAAAAGAACAGAAGTTTCCTCATAGAAAACATGATGATAAGATAGAACTGTATTTACTCTGATTAATAATACTTAACAAGGGAAAATATTTGTTTTTCTTCTCTATGGTTTGTTATTTGTACAGCGTAAACATATTTTCTGAAACTAAATAGCAAATTCATCTAGAAATGATGTGTGTAAGTCTGTACATCTACCAGCAAGACTATAGCTTAGGGACCTATTCTCTGGAATTTAAAAAAGTTGGACTGTTACTGTCTTTTGTCCACTTTCTCATTCTGCAACATTTTGGGATGTCATTTTGCAATGTCCTGTTTCCCAGGAAGGATCCTACTCAGACACCCTTGCGAAAAGCTTCTGCTTTAATCTGGAATTATGTCATTCTTGCTTTGAGTATCTAGCATCTTTGGGAATCTTTGACCATGCATGACTAAAGGCAGAAGTCCTGTTTGACTTCCCAAATGCTGGCTCCTTCTGGATACTATGAATCCTGGTTTCTGTTCCAGCAGCTTGCGCTGTTTTGTTGAGATTGCCAACACAAGAAAGTCATTGTGTGAGTAAGGCTTGAAGACACATATGTAACAAGCATATTTTAACTGAAGCAGAGTAAGATAGAGATGGTAAAATGTTCATTAGTCAGAACAGAATTTTCCTTAGTTGGAAGTTTTTGCTAATCACTTATTAACCAGAATATCCTTTGTTGTTTCTACTTTTTTTGCTAAAAAAAAGTATGTAGGAGTTTAAGTACAAGGATCAAAATTAAATCCTGCTTTGAAGATTAGGAAATTGAGAAGCAGAGGGTCGTTTTTCAGTAGAACATTTATGATTATATGTTAGTGCAGATGTAAATGGATCAAGAAGGTAACAACGAAGTGTTTCCTAAACTTCAATGTCGGCATCTTGTTACAATTCGGATAGTGCATCAGTGAGTCTATGGTGGGTTTCTAGATCCTACTTGTTAAGATATTAGATTAGCTATATTATGACCCCAAAACATCTCTGGTGGTTGTTGTTGCTGCTGCTGTTGCTGTTATTATTATTACTAAATCCATATAATCAAGCTCTTTTTCTTAGTATGAAATTTTATTTAAGACATCCCATTTATTAATTTTTTTTAGTTTCATTTCAAATATTATTGCCTTTAAAATGACTTGCACACTTGTATCTTTCCCTAATTAATGAAAGGCTGCTGCTGTGTCCTTCTGACTTTTTTTTCTTTTTTCTAAGAAAGGGAAAGGTTCTTAGGCAAGTGGACTAAGAGATAATTTAGAGTATGAACAAGGCCTTTATTCTGGTCATTCTCATAGCATTTGAAAATTTGCAAAACTTCTCAGTGTTGTTTTGGACATAAAATAAACTACTAGAAAGAAGATATAACTAGTTCCCCTGCCCCAAGTTCCTTCTTTTCTACCAAGATCTCGTAGGTGGCCTCGCCCTACTACAAAGGTATTGAGTATGTAAGCCTTTTTTTTTTTTTTGTACAATTAACTGTATTTAACTGTGTCTTTATGTAGATATTGGGGTATTTAACTGTATCTTTTCTTCATGTAGAGATTAGTTTGGTGAATATGAATAAAGACATTCTGCACACAGATATGAATATGAGTTGAGTTGAGTTTATTAAACTATTTGACTCAATTTAGGTATGCTCAATGTATGGCGAAAATATTATTACATTCATGACTGAGTGACCATTCAACATTCAATAGTGAAATTAAAACTAAAAAATTGAGCAAACCCACATCTCAGGTCAAGACCATTGTTCATCCAGCAGCTCGACCACTTCCATCTCATCTATCATATGCACAGTATTGAGACTGTGCAATGAGAAATACCAAGCAAGATGCATACACACACACACGAAGCATGTAAATAATAACCTAAAACACTAACCTCATAGTAAGAACCAAGTATATAAAGAGAAAAAAATCTCTTCCTCTGTAGTATACTATGTAGTACTACATAGGCTGAGAATAAGGGATCCCAGCTTACAGAGTCTCTGGGGAGGAAATGGAATCTGACCTGGTTGTTGAAGAGTGCATAAGATTTGAAGACTTAGCATGTGACACATTCTAGGCAAGGAAAAGAACAAGAACAAAGACATCGTGGTTATAGTGATCCTGGCTGCTTTCACTTGAGTAAGGCTTAAAGATCCCACAGAGAAATAGGTAAGTTTTGACTGCAGGTGAGGCAGCTCCCCATTGTCTGAGAACCATGAGGAGTTACAGAGTCACCAATGGAGTTAGTCCAAAAAGTCACAATATGAAAGGAGTGTTTTTAAGGATTAATCTGGCAATGAGGGATTAAAGGAAAAATGAATTAAAGAAAATAAGAGACTCTAATTAGGGAGAGTAGAGAGGTTGGGTGGATTGCTTTTACCATCATCCAGTTAGGATGGGTTCTGAGCTCAGACAATGGTAATGGCAATGAGAATTCAAGGGAAGGAATAAGGACTAATAAAAATATCGTATTTTGCTTTATTAAATTTCTGCACTTTCTTGTCTTCTGTCTTTAAATCAATAAAAAAGCCACATTGCAAATTTTATTTACTAAACATTAATGCAATACTTATTACATATTACAAGAGGTAGGGATTATGAGGTAGGTATTAATATTATTCTTATTTTACAGATTAGGAAATTGCAACATAAAGAGTTGAATTACCTGCCGTAGGTCACATAGTGGTAAGTAACACAGCTAGTATTTGAACACAGCAGCCAGCCTCCAGTCCTTTTTTAAACTGCTATACTAAGTTGCTTCATAAATGAGGAATTAATGAAATTTACTCTGTCACCAAATGAGAGAGATTTTTAAGGTGACTGTGAAACTAGTGGTTTCATTTGACTTAAATAGGAAAGTGGAAAGGTTTAATAGTTGGAGAGTGGTATGTGCAATTTTCAGCGTGAGGAGTTTAAGGATTCCATAGCATAGAGATTTAGATGTTATCTACATAAATGTAGAACTTCTTGACACTTTAAAATAGGTTCTCTGAGACAGGTTGGGTAGAGAGCCTGTGTAGATAGAATACATATACCTAATGTCATTAAGGGCTGGACTTTATGGCACTGAATTTAGTAATTTACACATACTACATTATTTACTCTTATAACAACCAAATGAGGTGGATACTGTTATCATCCCTAAAGAGAATAAGAGATATTCAGTTACCTGCCCTAACCTACATAGGTAGAACATTGAAGGAAGAAGAAATTGAAGCCAGATGTGTCTGGCTCCAAAACTCGTGCATTTAGAGACCATGCTATGTGGAATGAGAAGGATCACTACAAGAGGATTGGAAAAATGTTAAAGTTTTTGAAGCCAAGGAAGGAAAAAGGTTTCAAATGGAAGGATTTGTGCATCATGAGGAGATTAGTTCTCAAATTTGGCAAGAACAAGGTCCCTAGAAACTTGGAGAGAAATTATGAAAATTAGAAAAGGTTAAAGAGTAAATGGGTAGGAAGAAAATAGATGAGACTATCAGACCACAGCTGTGAAGTTAGTCAATGAAAGAAGAAGGCAATCAAAGCACAGGAAGTGGAGAACAATTATGGCGACTCTGATCATAGAAGGTTTGCTGGAGGGAATCTGGCCCCTGGGGCTGCCACCCAAGGGGCAGGTCTCCCCCATCTCCTCCACTGGTATTTTCTTTCCTTGAAAGAGAACTTCCTATTGAAGTTTGTTGAAAGGGTAATAGGAACTAGTAAGTTTCTCTTTGATCCATGTGTTTATTTATATGTTGTGATTAATTTGAATTATTTAGGTCTAGGCAAGTGACTCCCTGCTAGTGCACCTCACCTAATCACGTTATATCTAGGAGAAAATTAGAACTCTAGTTTGAGCTTTCTTTTTCCATTTCTTGAATCCAAATTTCTGTGACAGCCTTACATTTTTGGTGTTGTTACTATTGAACTTTATGTAAACTTGCAATCAATCATGAAACAAATTTATAATTAGCAATTATCAAATAATTATATAAGTCATTCTACAACCAAAAATATTAATGTTATGCTATTCACAAGTGTGTGCTTTGGAGTATTACAATGATTTTGGTACTCAAAATAGAGTGAAATTTGCATATTGATTAAGGTATTGAATTCTCCCCCCAAAAAAATGTTATTTTATTTTTGCTTTCTTTTTATTTAAGGCTACATTTTCCTTTATGTATCAAATTTGTCTTTCTTAAAGTCTCTTAATAATAAAATCAAATTCCTTTCCTCAGCAAGCTTTCAAAATTCAGCTCAAGTAGACTGTTCTCGCTAAATTGAAAATAAGTGGACACTGAAGATACAAAAATAGTATCATGGTCACAATACTGGGAAATTCAGACTTTCCCAAGTGCTGAAGTAGCAAAGCAACAGAAAGAGTGAGTAATGTTCTGAATTAGGCTACAGTGACATTATCATGTTTGCAACATGGCTTTTGTTACTAGGAAAATTTGTGAGGCAAATCCAGACTTTCCCAAAAAAATACCGGTTTGGAACCATCTATTACAGCTTCAGTAACATAAACTATCCTTGACTTTTAAAAGACTTCCTTGATGTCTCTGACTAGACAAAATCAGCATATGAAAAAAGTTTTTATGAATATTTAATGAGTGCTCTAAAGAACTGTAACAAATATGGAGCGTAGGGGGAAGCGTCTCAGTTTTGGAATTAGAGAGACTGATGGGGTAACATCTGTCAACTACAGTGGAAAAAAAATCACTAGGAAAATAATAAGAATGCCTGATTTGCAGCGTTGTTGAGAAGATACATAGTGGATCATGTTCAAATGCACAAAACACAAGATCTGGGGAAGGAGATTTCAGAAGAGGAGGGTAAGGAGGATTCCTGCTGTCTCACGATGTGCAGAGGCCCTTCAGGTTCTGCCCTGAGTTGAACACTGAATCCTTCTGGAGAACCTGAGCCCTGAGTCTGCTTTTCTGTGCTTCAGGTTTTCTTAAATCAGCTGCAAGGGAGGAGAGAATTTGGGGCCCCACCCTTTTTCAGTAATTGACTCTGTCAAGCCTGTAACTGTGCCTGTCATTGTACTATAGATAATATAGACCATGAAATTTTTTTCCGTTGGTCTGCATTATCTGTTGTAGACACCATCAGTAATTTTGTTTATAGTTTTTAAGAGTTTCTTTCCCTAATCTGAGTATTTTCTAAGTGTTTGTGTCCTCATTGCTTGTGTTGAATTGTTATAACCTTAAAAATTGCGTGCCTATCTAGAAAAATATATATGGTGTGAGCTTGTGTATGTGTGTGTGTATACATTTGAAATTTGACATAGACCTATATTTTAAAATACAGAGACACTTGGCTCCAAAGCTGAAGGGCTAGAGCGCTGGTCTTGTGAAAATACAGAGACACTTATTTAATGAAACAGTACTGCTAAGGACTATGATAAGCACTTGATATGTTAATTCCAGCACTCGATGGCATAGTCAGTATTTGTATTATTGCCTCTGCATTGTGTGTAAGAAATCTGAGACACTAAACAGTTCTGTGACTTGCCCCAGGTCTCAGATCAAGTAAGTCTATCTCCAAAGGGTGTTTCTGTAACCCCTTCTCCACCCCTTTACAGAGGAGCCCTCAGACACCCTGGTAGCCTTTTTCCATCCACTTCCATGGAGCCTAATGACATGGTCCTCTTGCAGACAGTTTTAGCATTCACTCTGTTACTATACCAAGCGTGCTAGTAGGCTTCTCTTTAGTTTCCTTTGTAACTCTCTGAAATCTTGCTTCCTTCTGTGAAACTTTTAAATGAGTGATCCTTATAAAATTGGTTTTTAGATTTACATTGACCTCAACCCCATGAAGTTGTGTCTCCTGAGCTTTATCTGCTTGCTGTACCAACAGAGTGCCTTTTATGTAGATGCCTACCTGCCTAGCTGAGCTTTAAGTTCCCAAGGGAAGAGACTATTCTTTTTTATATCATATCCAATGCCAAAAGGTAAAAGACCAAAATAACATCAGTCATAAAGACAAAACAGCCTTTCCATATTCTTTGCGTGCAGTCTAGAACTGCCTTTCTGGCAGAGCCCTATTCGGATACCACCTTCCGGGAACATATACTCTGTGTTCTGCCAGGAGTGGGAAGGAGCTTGGTTTCAGGCACTATATTTTGGTTGTAAGGGCGAATGTTATTGCCAAACTGAAAAACATGTCAAATATCAACAACCAAGTGGGTTTTGTGGTCACAATTCATCTGTAGGTGATGGCATGTGCCGGTGATTTTATGGGGTTTGATGTGGAAACTGAGAAATTCCACAACTCCAGAGCGCACCTCTAAGCCCCATCCCCCGATTCTCACTCTTCTGCAAGACAGAGATCAAGGTTGAATGAAAATCTTTGAGTACAAATTCTCAATTTTTGCATTTTTTAAAACTTTTAAAGTATAGATTTCTTTTAAAAAAAATGCTCAGAGAAAAAATTTAAAAAGCCAGACATGGTGGTGCACACCTGTAGTCCCAGCTACTCTGGAGGTTGAGGCAGGAGAATTGCTTGAGCCCAGGAGTTGGAGGCTGCAGTGAGCTGTGATCGTGCCACTGCACTCCAGCCTGGGTAGTAAAGACCTTGTCTCTTAAAAAAGAAAGGAAAAAAACTTCAGTTAACCATATTTGGGAATTAAATGCTTTTCTACTCTCTATTTTTTGGGTTTATCCCATTTGTGATCCCTTCTCTCAATTGTCACCATTATCTTGCTCACCTAAGCCACCTTTCTTCTTTTATGGACTCCAAACTCTTCTCCATGGTTTTAACCTGACCCTTTTCTCCTTAATCTGTTCTCCTCTCAGCAGCAGGAGTGGTCCTTTTAAAGACTAAATTGACTCTAATCATTCTCTCTTAACCCCTTCAGTTTCTTCCTATTGCACATAACAGAGGGACTCTGACCTCCCTCTTACTCAGGATCAGTCTCTGACCATTCTCCGATCTCATCTTGTACCATCTCCACATTCACCCAGCACAGCCACAGTGGGCACAGTTCTTTAAATATGCCCAGCTTCTTCTTGTCCTACATGCTGTGTTCTAGTCAATACCTAAGCCTGGAAAGTTCTGCCCCAGTGTTTTGCTCATCCATGTTTCCATTTATACAGCATTCACTCACACTCAGCTCTTATGTTACCACCTCAGAGTGGCCTCCCCAAGAAGCCCCGCCCCCATGGTGTCTCATCACTGTTACATTTATTCATATCATATATCAATATCTAAATTTTCTCGTTCATGTGTTGTATTCTGTCCCCTTTTCCCCTTTCTGCTTCTAGAATGTCAACTCCATTAGATCAGGAATTGCCTATCTTGTTCATTGCGGTTTCTAGCATTCATAAAAGGCCTTTTGGCTCACACTAGATTTTCAATTAAAAAAAAAACTGTTTAAATGAATAAGAAAGACAACGAAGTTAAAAAAAATCTTAGGCTTTCTTATGAAGAACATTCTTGGCAATCTGAAACTAACCTATCACCATTTTCTCATGAAAATAAGCACTTCCTATATTCTCAATTCCTTAAAGCAAAACAAAACCAGAACTGGGTATGAGGCACATGCCTGTAATCCCAGCTACTGGGAAGGCTAAGGCTAGAGGATCCTTTGAGTCCAGGAGTTTGAGCCCGCAATGAGCTATAATTGCACCACTGCACTCCAGCCTGGGAAACAGAGCAAGACCCTGAATTTAAAGTCAGAATTTTAAAGAAGAAATTATTCATATTCTTTTTTTAAATTATTGTACTTTAAGTTCTAGGGTACATGTGCACAACGTGCAGGTTTGTTACATATGTATACATGTACCATGTTGGTATGCTGTACCCATTAACTCATCATTTACATTAGGTATATCTCCTAATGCTATCCCTCCCCACTCCCACCACCCCGCAACAGGCCCTGGTATGTGATGTTCCCCTTCCTGTGTCTAAGTGTTCTCATTGTTCAATTCCCACCTATGAGTGAGAACGTGCGGTTTTTTGTTTTTTGTTTTTTGTTTTTGTCCTTGCGATAGTTTGCTGAGAATGATGGTTTCCAGCTTCATCCATGTCCCTACAAAGGATATGAACTCATCCTTTTTTATGACTGCATAGTATTTTATGGTGTATATGTGCCACATTTTCTTAATCCAGTCTATCATTGATGGACATTTGGGTTGGTTCCAAGTCTTTGCTATTGTGAATAGTGCCGCAATAAACATACATGTGCATGTGTCTTTATAGCAGCATGATTTATAATCCTTTGGGTATATATCCAGCAATGGGATTGCTGGGTCAAATGGTATTTCTAGTTATAGATCCTTGAGGAATCACCACACTGTCTTCCACAATGGTTGAACTAGTTTACAGTCCCACCAACAGTGTAAAAGTGTTCCTATTTCTCCACATCCTCTCCAGCACCTGTTGTTTCCTGACTTTTTAATGATCGTCATTCTAACTGGTGTAAGATGGTATCTCATTGTAGTTTTGATTTGCATTTCTCTGAAGACCAGTGATGATGAGCATTTTTTCATGTGTCTGTTGGCTGCATAAATGTCTTGTTTTGAGAAGTATCTGTTCATATCCTTTGCCCTTTTTTGATGGGGTTGTTTTTTTCTTGTAAATTTGTTTGAGTACTTTGTAGATTCTGGATATTAGCCCTTTGTCAGATGAGTAGATTTCAAAAATTTTTCTCCCATTCTGTAGGTTGCCAGTTCACTCTGATGGTAGTTTCTTTTGCTGTGCAGAAGCTCTTTAGTTTAATTAGATCCTGTTTGTCAATTTTGACTTTTATTGCCATTGCTTTTGGTGTTTCAGACATGAAGTCCTTGCCCATGCTTGTGTCCCGAATGGTATTGCCTAGGTTTTCTTCTACTAGGATTTTTATGGTTTTAGATCTTAACAATTAAGTCTTTAATACATCTTGAATTAATTTTGGCATAAGGTATAAGGAAGGGATCCAGTTTCAGCTTTCTACATATGGCTAGCCAGTTTTCCCAGCACCATTTTTTAAATAGGGAATCCTTTCCCCATTTCTTGTTTTTGTCAGGTTTGTCAAAGATCAGATGGCTGTAGATGTGTGGTATTATTTCTGAGGGCTCTGTTCTGTTCCATTGGTCTGTATCTCTGTTTTGGTACCAGTACCATGCTGTTTTGGCTACTGTAGCCTTGTAGTATAGTTTGAAGTCAGGTAGCTTGATGCCTCCAGCTTTGTTCTTTTGGCTTAGGATTGACTTGTCAATGCAGGCTCTCTTTTAGTTTCGTATGAACTTTAAAGTAGTTTTTTCTAATTCTGTGAAGAAAATCAGTGGTAGCTTGATGGGAATGGCATTGAATCTATAAATTACCTTGGGCAGTATGGCCATTTTAACGATATTTATTCTTCCTATCCATGAGCATGGAATGTTCTTCCATTTGTTTGTGTCCTCTTTTATTTTGTTGAGCAGTGGTTTGTTGTTCTCCTTGAAGAGGTCCATCACATTCCTTGTAAGTTGGGTTCCTAGGTGTTTTATTCTCTTTGAAGCAATTGTGAATGGGAGTTCACTCATGATTTGGCTCTCTCTTTGTCTGTAATTGGTGTATAGGAATGCTTGTGATTTTTGCACATTGATTTTGTATCCTGAGACTTTGCTGAAGTTGCTTATCAGCTTAAGGAGATTTTGGGATGAGACGACATATTCTTAAATGTAATCCGTAGTGATCTACATGTTTTATAAACAAATTGTATTATAATTCTTGGTTTATAATTTAGATGTGTTCAATCAGAATTAATTTTCCCAGAAAAAAATGCTTATAAAGAGAAGTCAAGATCTCAAGCCAGCCACCAAAGCTTATTTGACTCTTAATCTGTCTGACTGTTCTGGATCCTAATTGAATTTGTAACTTCTCTTCATGTTAAAGCACATTCTGATTTCTAATTGGGAACTTCAAGAAAACCTATACTGCTCCCACAGCCTCTGTTATATGCCTCTTCTTCCTTCAAAAGTCCATAGAAGCAGGCTACAAGGAAAGCAGGTGGTGGCAGGGTCAGGAAAGGTGAGATGGAGGGGAAGAGGGAGACTTCTGGACACTAGCTTCCTGGGTCAGATAGGTGCTTCTGCAAGTGAGTTGGATAGCAAATGGTAATGTTTCTGAAACTTGTGGTCACAGAGTGTGCAAAGAGAATTGGCTCTTAAAGCAGCTTTAGTAACTTATTAAGAAGCAAGGTTGGAGATGAGAGAACAATTTTTTGAGTACAGAAAAAGTTTTCCTAAGTAATGTCTATGTTTCAAAGGAATGAAATTTTGTGTTAAAATTTAGATACTCCAAGATAGATAATTACTAATTGTAAAAGCTAATTTTAATAGTGTTAACTAGTAAATGTCTATAGTACCAAAATAACTAAAATGGGCCATTAAAATATGACTATAAATATCAAGGTTATTATATTTTTAGTGTGTTGAAATTGACAAATGAAATACTCCAACATGCTGCAGGATGTCTAGACATAATGAGCAATCCTGTTGTGTTTAGGTCATGTTTATAATTGTGATTAATCTACTCTGTTTCTGAGTTTATCGTATCTGATACCACACTCCAAAAGTCTTTTAACCTATGAGTAGTTGAAAGCATTCATGACGGTGCCTGGTATTTCGTAAATAAATGGATTAATAAGATATAACAATCACAAATCCTAATCCTCCTCTCAGAAACATTTAAAAAAACTAAAATCTTTGCATTTAAGGAGCATGGTTTTGTACCTTAGAAATCTTTAAGTTAAATTGTTGGTTTAACTTTTGGAACACTTTAAAAGTGTTCAATAAATTTTTATTTCAGAAGGACAATATAAGTATTTACAGTTATATAAAAATATCCATGTAGGCACTGCTAACACAGTTTCTTCACTTCACAGGCGCACAAAGGCTGCAGGCATCTAAGAGATTAACCCCAGGAAGCCAGAGGAGCTGAATTACCCGTGCTTTAACTGAGTCTGTGGTTATCATTATTGTTAACTCACTAGATACTCGTGAGAAGCCATTAAAAATGCCCTTGTATTATACAAACAATCCACACTTCAGCAACCTTTCACTCTAAGATTAGGAAATGCTCTTTGACAACCTCTGTTGGGGTTAATTATTGAAGACTTTTGTGTGAATATAGGAAAGTCAGATGAGGTCAAGCAAGTCTGTCTACCACCTCCTGTTTCAGTCTTAAAGTAGCAGAAAAATCTATTTGTTCTCCAGGTAATGAAAAGAAGACCTTTTCTGAAAATTTTGTTGAAGCACAATTTAAATTTATCTCATGTTTGCAGTTATTCATTCGCTGTTCCCATTCTCCAACTATTTAGTGTCATATGTACTATGACACAGTAATGTCATATTATGTAATATGTAGTAATGACACAGTAAAAGACATAGTTTACACCCTCAAGTGTAAGCGTACGATAGCAGTCTGTATACAGTAGGAACCAAAAAAGAGTTATTAATTCTATCCAAGTTGAGGGGTGGAGTCAGAAGAATCCTTATAGAGATAAAAATGCTTAGCTGTCTTGAAAGATGAGATGTCTTCACCAGGAAGAATCTACATAAAATTAAAAGACAGACATTAGTAAAGGCAGAGGAATGGGCGGTATCTGGCAGGATTAGTGACGCAAAAAGGATTGCTCTACCTTGGATTATGTTTTGTTTAGTTTGCAAGGAATCTGGGTTGGTTCAACTGGTTAAGAGCTGATGGCGAGGAAAAGAGAGCTACTCCTGAGCAGACCTGTTGGAAAAGTAGAATAGTCGCCAGACCTGAGCAGAACTGATGTTTGGAGAAGCAACAGAAAATGAGAATTTTTTTGGATAAGAATTTGGGTTCCACAGATACATTTTAGTGTCTCACAAGCATTTTTTTTTTTTTGAAATGTGTTAACTTGTCTAATCTGAAAAGGCTGAAGTATCTAGTTCTGTACTACTGTTTATGGAAAAATGGAAAGTTTCTGTTAGGCATCAGTTGGGTTTCAGTGTGTTTTTATGTTTTGTTTTTTTCATTTAATGTCTCTTACAAATTTAATATTTTAAAGAATGATTCCTCATAACATCCCCCAATGAACCCTTTGTTATTAGTTTAAGTGAAGAGATAGGAAAAAATAATCAGGTATAAGGTATATTTTTTCAGTGTTATTTTTTTCAATGTTATTTCAAACACAATGTACTGCTATCACATATTGAAGACTCATAAGACATAAATCAATATTACTTTACCTTTTGAAATATTTAAATTTATATAAAAATATTAATACTACCTCATATATGCCCTTTTGTGAAATTCAGAAAAAAAAAATGAAACCGTAAAAACTGCAACTGTGTGACTGTAGAAATTAAATCGTGTATAGTTTCTGTGATATTACCCTTTGTGAATTTGCTATCGAATTCATATTCTTGAGGTAAAGATAGAATTCGGACCTTAGAAAAATACAGTGAAAATGCCACAGGAAAATATTGTGGTGGTGTTTAAAATTCAGCGTGTGTAACTCTTTTCTAGGTTATTAATAGGCTTGGGAAAAACAATATAAGCAATTTCTCCTAAATAGAAGCAAGTCTGAGAGAATAGACTTCCGTCAGAATTGGCTACTGTTAGGGAGAAGGGAAGCTGAATTCAAACAGTTTTGTGAGAAACTGGAAAAGAGGAAGCAATTGAGCTTCACAATCGGTCACTGATATTTGATTTACTTTCTTTGGAGTTTACAAGTGGCTGCCAAGTTATGTCTAACGCACACTGCCTAATCCTTGGAGGCCTCTCTTCCAGCTGATGTCTGCGTCAGTGGTGGCCATGAGAGAGGAAGCAACTTGAAGAAAAGATTGTTTACCACTTAAATTTAACATGGAATTCGAAGGCTAACGTAAGTGGTTTAGAACACCACTGGAATGCTGTTTTGTATGTTTGTGATTCCCGAAACATCCACCCAGCATCTAGTCCTAAATATTAATTAGGATCTCATTCCGAAGAACACCTTCTTATCACTTCTTTGAAGGTAATTATGAAAAGTCAAAGACATACTTCTAAAAAATACCTCTATGTTCACAGTCATTTACGAGATTAAACAGATAACCAGCTGACTAACAAACTCCAACATAGTCATGATGGTGTCCTTAAGCAGATTATAATCTTAGGAGTGCTGGGGAGATTTATACAGATACGAAAGGAGGGCAAATCAAGGAAGTATGAAGTCAGCTACATGGTGTAGTGTAGCTGTCACACATTATTAGTTGTTGCACATTTACACTTTCCCCACTTACAGGTTACAATTTGCTTGAAAATTAAAAATTCGAACCATATTTGGTTGTTAATTCTCCTCCTGTGGACATACTGGAACAAATGGCAAGAGAAACCATCGCCCAGCTACAAGTGAGTCATTCTTTACTGCGATAAGGCTACTTCAGCTTTAAGTGGAGAGTGGCTTGGGGAAGCTGTTGTGGAAGTAAGGTCACAGAGTCTGAGACATGTTTGAAGCAAGACTTTTGCTCCACTTCTTCCAGTCTGCATGCAAAAGGAAGGAAGTAGAACATCCACTGACAGAAGCTGAATGAGGGCTTCAACCTCACCTCCATGGTTCCCTACACAGGAGCAGAGCCCAGCCAAGGTTCCCACCTAATACCATCTTTCCAGAAATTGTTTTGAGATACATGGAAGTGAAAGGCCCTTATATTCACAAAGAAACCTAGCAATCATATTCATTTGAAAAGCAATCCATATGAACATTTTGGAAGCAAAAGAAAGTATCAGTATACAGGGTGACATAAACTTGAAAGGAGATTTGAAAAGAAAAGAACAAGCAGTGTTCATTCAAAAAAACAGAAGGTAGGATGTTATGGAAGTAAAACAGTTAAGATACTTTATTTGTTTAGGTTTAAATTTTTTAACTTTTAAAATTTGTGATATAATTTTGATTATGGGAAGCATAGATTCCTGTTATCAAAGGAAGAATGACCTTTTCCCACTTCCTTTTGAGTTTCTCAAAATTTCAATTTTCTCCTTAATTATGCTGTTTTGATTTGTTTGATTTTATGCTTTTTTTTTTTTCTCCAAATGGTAAGGGACATGTTTAATTTAAAATTTTAATTTAAATTATCTTGGCCAGGCACAGTGGTTCGTGCCTGTAATACCAGCACTTTGGGAGGTCAAAGCAGGCAAATTGCTTGAGGTCAGGAGTTTGTGACCAGCCTGGCCAACATGGTGAAACTCCTGTCTCTACTGAAAATACAAAATTAGCCAGGTATGGTGGTGCACACCTGTAATCCCAGCTACTTGGGAGGCTGAGGCAGGAGAATCAATTGCTTGAATCCAGGAGGCAGAGGTTGCTGTGAGCCGAGATTGTGCCACTGCACTCCAGTCTGGGCAACAGAGCGAAACTCTGTCTCAAAATAATAATAATAATAATAATAATTACATTATTTTAAGAAGAAATTTTTAGATTTCTATTTTTTCCTTTTATTTGCATAATTCCAGAGAGGTAATGGTGTTGTTAATAATATTCTTTTTGAGCTCCTGTTATATTCCAGAGACTTTTAAGTAAGCTACTTTATTTTATTCTCACAATAGTGCTACCAGTAGACATTGCCATCCTCATTTTATACTAAATAAACTTAAATCTGCTTAAGATCGCATAACTCTGAAGCAGGGCTAAGATTTGAACCTCTGTGTGTCTGATTCTCTTTTAAGCACTAAATTACAAACGTGTATAAAAATGTGTGTATAAATATGTATATCATATCTATATGAATGTATGTTATGTACAGTATCTGCTGTTTCCTTTTCCTGAAAATTGCTAAAGGCTTTAATCAGATAGATGGAATTTGAGCAGTCAGTGGTGGAGGTTGCCTGTCAGTGGGGAGAAAGCATTTTGAGCAAAGAAAACATCAGTGACACACCTTGGGTTTAAGAAAGTACAGGACATGTTTTAAAATACACCAGAGTAGGACACTGACTGACATGTACCATCTTTGAATGAGAATGTTGGGGGGAAGCTTGAAAAGCAGATTCAGATCAGCCTATGGGAGGTCATCAAGGCTTAGTTTAGTAGTTGGGGCTTTACTTTCCAGGCTTTAGATGATTTTTATCAAGGAAATAATAGAAGAAGATTTATCCTGGAGCCACCTCTCAGCTCAGCTTCTCTGAACATTGTGGAATTATTATACTAACTTGCACAAACTCATAACAATAGCAGCAACCATTCCAATATGTCAGCTTTCCGGAGAATGTTGTCCATATGTCAGGATATGTAAATAATTTCAAATTTCTCATCCTTAGTAGTGTCCCATCTGTATAAATAAGCTTGCAGTGAAAAGTCGCCAGATTTTAGCAGTGAGCTTTCCTATGTAGTCCATTCCTGTTCAAGGACTGCTTTACAGGATTCATGGTTCTGTCCGGTATACTTAGTATTGCTTTCACTCTTTGGGGAAGCTTGACCTCTATCTGCTCAATGATGCATTCTTTTCTTCATACCTGGATAATGTTTTGGAGTACATTTTAACAAAACCAGATGATGAGGGTAAACACCAATGTGAGAAGCTTCACTGTGCATCTCATCTTTAGTTGATAATTGATGGAATATTTTGTATTTCTTGGATCCTACCTCAGTACATGGCCAAGAAACTGCCGGACTCCACTTGTGCAATTTTTGAAAAGAAATTAAATGATGCGTTCCAGGAAGGGTTTACATTTGCTCATTATTTCTGGCTTAATCAAATTAAAGGAGAAGAATGAAAAGCAGCTAACTCCAGAGCACCTGTAACCAGTGTTGCCGGAAATTATGACCCTGTTAGCTTGACATTGTGTGGTGAAGGGGTCTAATTATTGGACTGTTAATAATATTATTTAAGTCCTCATTAAATGTGCTACCATTTAATAGGATTTTCTGATCACAAATCTTCATTAAAGTCTTAGAAAGTTTTTTTTTTAATCTTGTATTTTTCCATAAATTCATCCCATTGAATAACTCAAGAGAGGTGAACTTTGGCCAGTGGGTCACAGCAAAGGATAAAGATTGGGTAATATGTATCAGGGATGGCTGGAATTTGTAATCGTTTCCAGCTGTCTCAGCAGTATTAATGAAAGTATTATACAACAAATATGGAAAGATGATTAGAAATTGGAAAGAAGAGACATCAAGTATGCAATGTGGGACTTTTTTAAAAAAAATACAAAGTCTTGCTCTGTTGACCAGACTGGAGTACAGTGGTATGATCATAGATTATTGTATCCTCAAACTCTTGGGCAGTCAAGCGATCCTCCTGCCTCAGCTTCCTGAGTAGTTGGTACTATAGGCTCAACTTTTTTCTTTTTTTGTAGAGATAGGTCTTGCTTTGTTGCCCAGGCTGGTCTCCACCTCCTGGCTTCAAGCGAACTGCTGGCTTCAGCCTTCCAAAGTGTTGGGGATTACAGGTGTGAGCTACTGCACACAGCCTGCTTTTTAACTTTTGAAAATAAACCAACATTTATACTAAGGACTGAGGCAAAAGAAAAACTTCTAAATTTCATATATGGTAGAAAATTGCAGATTTCCTCACAGATGAAAAGAGATTACCTTTTATATTAATATACCCACCTTCAAACAAAGTTATCTATAGATTTTAAGATTGAAGTTGATATTTTGCTGTACTATAATTATTTTAAAAGATAGACTTTTTGCCTTTCTGAGAGTAGATTTCACAAATCTTTTCAGTACTTCTTTTTGTATCTTTCTCATTAATTTTGAAAGAGAAGAAAGGAAATATTGAATATTCTGTTGAGAAAGGAAATACTGAATATCATCTTGAGACCCATGTCTTTTACCTTTTTAATTCCTATTTCCTGATATGGAGAGAAACTTGTTCACAGTCTCCTGTACTGATGGAGCTGTAAATCTAATGGACGTCCAGATCATTTCATAGCCTATTTTTTCTCACTACACATATGCCTATCTATTTCTTCATTACAGCCTTTTAAATACTTTTCTCTGTGATAATTCCCACCTTAAAATTTCAGGAAAGCTATTGTTCTGGATGGGGAAACTCCCTTTGTGCCCTTCAGGGCCTTTGGGTACACTCACCCCCTTCCTGCTTAACCAGAATAAAGTGCTAAGCTTGCATTTCACATATAGAAAATGAATACCTTTTCTTTTTCTAAAGAAACTAGGGCATATGGATTAAGGTAAAGAAATATGAGAAACAACATCCAAAAATACACATATTTTAAAGAAATAGTCAACTAGTAAGTTGTAATAAAAAAATGTAAATAATACACTATTTTTAACATGAACGTAATTGTGATTTCAAAATTTCAAAAATTATAGCAATGTCCTTAAAATAGTGTTGAATTTAAAACCTTCACTTTACAAAATGTCTGTGACCATATTATCTATTATGCTGTTAGTAACTAGAGATTTTTAAGTAAAGATAGCTTTTTTGCGTAGTAATATTTTCATCAAAATTGCAGTGCAGTAAGAAAAAAATTTCAATCTCTACCTTGAAAGTTTAGGCTTTGAACATAATCTTAGTGAGTATATCTATAAAACTGTTAGCCTCAATTATCTCTGAATTGATTTTGTTTGATCAAAGACACAACTGTGAAGAATCATTATTCTTTCTCCTGTGTTTTCAGATGAACCCTGACAGATTTTTCATGACAGATAATACTAAAAATTACATGTCCATCTGTGGGAACCAGAGGGAAGGTCATATCTTGCTTCTACCTCCTAGAATATCTGCATGGTATTTCAGGCTATCGAAGAGGATTTTTGTGCTGGAGAGGCAGCAAATATGTATTGATCCTTAAATAAGTATCTAATTTCTTCTCTCTTCCTATTACTTCAGTAGGTATAAAATCTAGTAGTGAGGTATGCTGAAAATGATGGTGTTTAGACTCCTGGTTAGTACTTTGAACATTTTCATTTTAAATAATGATTCTCTTGGAAACTCGTCACTCCTGTGATTCACATTTCCCTTTCACAGCTTCTGAATATAACTTGGAGGGATACTGGTACAATGCTGGCTTTCTCTCCCACCTCCCAAATGTATTTGCACATGTGCAGACTATTCCTTCTTCTAACTGCTACTTCTCTGTTTTTTAATTCTTCAGCCTTTAACCTTCTCACACCCCCATTTCCTAACTCCCCAAGGCCATCATTCTCACCTGCATTTTGTAGCTAGCAGACATGTCCACGTGCATATCATCCTTCCACTCATGGGACTGTGGCATGGAGAAGTGTTTTGCAGTAACTAGACCTCTGCGTTTCTGAGTGGAATGTTACAGGGCCTCTGCAGAAGTTGATGGGGATGGGCCCCAATGAACTGGAAGGTTGTATTGTGACAATCGAGTCGTCTTCTCCTCCTTGTATGTAGCCCTTAGTTTGTGCATCATCCACAGCATTCCTTATTCCTCATTACTTCCCTTCTTGTCTCCCTTTATTGCTCTGTGTCAAGTTAGGAATCACACTCATAGAACTAAATTACTATCATGCACGTTAACATCACTGGCATTAACTAAATGGTTTTTATAAAGGATTTATAGCCTTAGACTAGGATTTCTCAATTCAGGCACTATTGACATTTGGGACCAGATAATTTGTTGTGAGGCACTGTCCTGTGTATTGTAGGATGTTTAGCAGCATCCCTGCCCTCTACCCTTCAAATGCCAGTAGCACACTTCCCCTAAAACATTTTGCAAAAGCTAAAAATGTCTCTAGACATTACCAAGTGTCCCCTGGAGGCCAGAATCACCTCCAAGTGAGAACCACTACTCTAGACAGCCAGTCTATTCTTTTCATCATTTTTTGCTGCACATTTTATGAAATGTATCTTGTTGTTTTTAAATTACAGAACAGTTATCTCCTTTGACTTTAGGATGTTGGTTTTAACACAACTGGGTCATTAAATTGCTTCTGACTTGTTTCATATTATGGTCTCTTCAAGAGCTGCTACTACATTTTTACAGTATTGTTTTTGTGTGAGATATTGAAAAGACAATGTTAGTGGTATATATCAGGTGCCTATGACGATTAATTGCCTGATCACTCTAACTATTCTTTGGAGACTGTCTTGGTGATGACTCTGCCCTCTTCCTTATGTGCTTTGTGACTCGAACCAAACTACCAATTTCAACTTTTTGTAAAAACTAGACCCCACATTGTCATTATGTTTTGTTTCTCCAGCCCGAAGCATAGCACAATAATTGTCTTGATTTAAGGTGACCAGTTATCTCCACCTGCCTATGACTGTCCTGGGTTTAGCATTGAAAGTTCTACATATCGGTAAATCCTTCAGTCCCAAGCAGTCTAGGAGAGTTGAGTACCCTAATTGATAATTTCCTTTTTGTTTCTTTGGCAACCAAAGTAATGAATCCTGCTCTCATTCCTGTACAATGGCCTGGGGAGTTTAGTGCAGGGGCACTGAGGTCCTGTGGGTTGAGTTTGGCTCACTATCGTGGTATGTATGTTCTTACAGTATGCTTCCCATGCATGGACCTTGCAGCCCCATGTTGTTTTATATCTAGCTCGTCTACACATGTATGTTAATAGTTTTGTACCTGATAACCTTTGCTTTGCAACCCTTCATTTAAGGACCAGTTTTATTTGTTGAAGAAAATCTTTAGCTCTGTGTAATTTTTTCACAAGACAGACTCATAGATGTACTTGTTGTTCAAGATGTTTTTCTGCTACAACATAACAAGAAATCAGCTTTCTGAAGCAATTTAATAATCTCTTGGCAGTCTTTCTAAAGGTTTTCTTGTTCCCAGGTGATTAACTCAAAGACTTCTTAAAGTCTCAGGACTTTACAGATGAAACAGATAGCAATCTGTTGGGTGATGATTAAGAACTGTTAAATTATCTTCTCCATACTTACATCTTCTCCATAATGATATGGAAATACTCCAACTTTAGCTTAACTCCTTCAAATTAAAGTTTGTCTCTACAAAAACTCCTGTTAAAGTGCAAATCTGTGGGAAATAACAAACCCATCAGCATATAGTAAGTTTATGGATCAAATGGTTATTACACAACCCTAGGTGAAATGTGATAAGCTTTGAGAGGAGATGGAAGGAAGTGTTCTGAAGCTTAATTTGTCTGGCACAAGGTGAGGACTGAAAGGTGACAGTTCTAAGCAGTTAAAATACTGTGGAGATAAGGAGTGCCAGGAGAAGGGTTGGAAACAGAATACTGGTTAGAGAAAGAGATAGAAATGAATCTGCCTCATAATTTGTCTGGACCTTTTATTCTTAGCCTGTTGTTTTAAGGAGTTGCTTAATAGTCACGTCTTGAGGCTACTGCACATAACATGAAGAAGAAAGGGAAGGAGGGAAAGAGGGAAGGAGGGAGAGAGGGAAGGAGGAAGAAAGGGAGGGTGGTGGTGGTATTGCTCATTACCCACCCCCAGTATATGGAAGTGGCTTGGTCAAGATCTCATTAACTCTAAAATATCGAATACTAATCCCATGATGCCCTATCCTGATTTTAGTGTAGCAGGATTAATAACTTTACTTAGAAGGCACCAACAATCCTGTTGCTGACATAATCCATATTTTTTTCGTATAGTGACAATGCACAAATTTATTGAGCAGCATCAAGCACTTGCACCAACCTATCATTCTGGAGGCTGGCTATTGGCAATGTTTTATAGGAAATTGCTCAAAGGAACTCTGATCATATTCTTACATGTATTACCTAATAGTCAGGAACCTTTATTTTCCCTTTGAAGATGGTTCAAAAAATTAAATAGATAACTCACTCCTGGTTGGTCTTTGGCTTCAGCTTCTCAGACTCTTCCTCTTCTGGCCAACTACCAACTGCTAGAGGTTGTCAGCTCACTACTAGGCTCGCTTATTTTCTGTCTCTATAGCAGTATTTAACAAAGTACTGGGATGAGACATGCCTGGAGAGTTTAATAAAAATGCAGATTCAAAGCCTCCACCCCAAACATACTGAATCAGAATCTCCTTAGGAATCGTATACTAAAATTATAGAAATATTACTCCATACTCTCTCCATAAATGATCTCATCATTAGCCATAGCATTAAGCTTTAACCATTTTTGTATGCTTCGTGACTCATAAACTTTTATCTCCACCATAAACCACTCTTTTAAGCTCTGGTCTCATATACTCTGTTGCTCCTTGATAGCTCTTCTTGGATATCTCACAGGTATCTCAAATTTAATATGTCTGGACGACAAGTTTAACATCCGCTTGAAAACCATTCTTCCCAGTTTCCCATATCTTAATAATTGGGGCCATCATTCACAGAGTTTCTCAAGCATTATTCTTTCCTTCCTATATGTGTATTCAGCCTGCCAGCAAGACTTTCATCTACCAGCAAGTTCTTTTAATTCTACCTTTAAATGATACCATGAGTTCATCTCTTTTCTGAATCCATCTACTACCTTTTGCGAAATGTACCACATGTCTTATGTGACAGCTGAAATAGTGTTTTAACTGATCTGCCTGCTTCACCTCTTCTCTCTACTAGTTTGCTCTCTAGTTAGGAGCCAGTGTCATCTTTTAAAAATGCCATGCATGTCCTCTGTTGAAACCCTTTTACAGCTTTCCGCTGCTCTTCAAGATCAATTCCACATTATAATATGGCTGTTAAGACTGCACCGCCACGCCACACTGACCTTGCCTTGGTTCCCTAAAGGTGTCATGCCTTGGAACCTTTGTGGGTGCCATGGTCTCTGGTGTGCTCTTTTCCCTGATCCTTGGCTGTTTGTATCAGAGGTTCCTTCTCTCACTTCAAGGATCAGGTTAAATGTCACCTTTTATGGAGGTCTTCATCACTCTATTTCACTCTATTTAATCCTCCCATCTCTCCAACAGACTGTATTCTTTCAGTTCATTTTCCTGTTCTCTATAGTACTTAGCATGTTGTGCGTCTTGACTTATTCATCTCTGTTTTCTCATGGATGGTACACTCCATGAGGGCAGAAGCCACGGCTGCTTTCATTACTGCTGTGCACTCATTTTCTGCCGCAGTGCCTGACAAATGATAAACACTGAATGCATATTAGTTATTAATTATTAAAGTTTTATTTCTTTGTCTTTAATACAAGGGCAAGAATGTCTTCAGTGTAGGGCCAAGAAGTATTTATATGGGAAACAAGTTGGGTGAGATTTTATAATAAGTAACAAATTTGATAGTGAAAGTGTAAACCTACAAACTAAAACCTAACATGGAGTTGTAATAGTTCAACTGTACCTTGTCCCTCCTCTCTCATGCTGTTATACAGATTATATGTCAGTCTTTGATAACATTTACTAGCCAATGCTTTCTTTAGCTGTATAATTCACAATAGTATTTTTGTACCAGTTTTTTTAGTCAGGATTCTAGACACAGTAACTAATTTTTTTTTCTTATATGTGGAAAAAGAACACAGGGTTGATCTCAGAAACACAGATAAAGTAGATATTTCCCCACAGAGTCTGACTTGAGGGAGATTATAAAAGCAAATAAAATGAGAAGTATTCTTTAATTCCTGTTTTTGTTGTGTGCCCAAAATTTCACCGTTTTGAATATTATCCTGTTCTGTTAAAATTATATATGCATGAAAGTGTCATTACAGTATCAAACTACAATGTGTGTGAGATCTGTCATATCACATTTATGTTGACTAGTGGAACAGGGTAGCATTAAATAATTTTTTCCCTCTAGAAGGAAGAGTGAGCTGTAAGTGAAAACTGACTACCATATAACTCTGTGAGAGCATAATTTCATTTTTAAACAGAAATGTTTATGTAGATTTCTGCCTCATCATTGCACTGTGAGCTCTTAAAGAGAAAAAAGGTGGGGTTTTTTTGCGTTTGAATCATTAGGACGTAAAATCATAGGTGTTCGTAAAATTATATTAAAAATTGGTAACTACAACAAATATAAAATAGCAATATCTTCTGGCTGGCAAAAGTGTTTAAAAACAAAATAATATATCTTGGCAAAAGTTGGAATGATACATTCAAACATATAAATGTGCTTGTGGACTTTGCAGGAAAAAATGACTAATGGGCCTTTGTCCTTTACAAATGGATAATGTATTTGATGTTGGATATCATATATCATTTGGTGTTTTTATCATTGTACTGCAGATTTGCTTAGTCAACTTTATATTAGTTGCCTTTGTTTTCTCCTTTCTTATCTAGCCATTTTCAACTTCTATGCTTGGCTTGTTTTGGTTAAGTGGTACAAATATTGAGTAACAGCTGTTGATGTTGGCATACTTTTCACAACCCCTCTGTGGCCTTTCTCCTCGTTACCTTATCTGACACTTCTTTCACTGTATTTTTACTATTCCCGCAAAACAGACTCTAGTGAAATATAGGAGCCATAGTGTAATCCCCTGTCTACTATTTTTCTCATGCTAGAAACTGTGGCTACATCTGGGATATCATTAGTAAGCTAAATGCTGACTATCAAATCTTGGATTGTGGCCTTCTATGAGTCATTTGTCTTTTGAATAAGGTGTGTACAATGTTGGAAAGAAATCATAGCAAGGTCTACACTGGAGTGCCAACAAGTTTTTCAAAAAGGGATACCACACCCAAACAAGCATTTTTTCAAGAGCTAACATTAAGAGTAATTAACATTTAATATACCCCCACTTGTTTGGCCATTAAGTATTCATGAAAACTAACATTTTAGCCATGTGTGTCAGTGCTCAGTTTAACCCCTTGATCTTTCAACTGTTTGTCTTTATTAGGTTTGTCTTCTCTGAAAAGAGACCTTTTAAAATATTAATTGCTTTTCATAAAATGTGAACCTACTCTGTGGAGGTTGATGGTTTAGATGAATTAACATCAGCATTGTGGTCTCTTAACAGGCCTCATTATAGAGAAGACTTACTCAGGGAATGAAGAATTGCTCAGGGCTCTTCCTTGTACAGACCATTGTTTTCAGTACTAGAATATCCCCTTAAGTATATATTCTTAGGGTATTATACTTTTTTGTTAATAGTCTTTTAACAGTAAGAAGGAAACTTCTTGGTGGATCTATCATCTACAACAATATAAAAACTATGCAATTTTAGTTTTTCATCATTTTTTCACCTTTTGTGGTCAGATACAAATAGCCAGATTTTTTAATTATTATATGATTTTCCATGAAATTTTTTTGTGCACAATTTGTTATTAATACTCTTCCATGTACTTGAGAATGCCATATTTAATGTATATCAAGTTAAATGATGTTATAATACCATTTGTTAATGTTTCATATGAGGATAATTGCCCTAAGTCAAACAGATAAGCCCTATCAAAGTATGTACTGACACATTTGATAGGAAGCCTGTAGAGAAAGAGAGGGCTGATGGAGACCGAGTTTCTTTCTTGCACATAAACAATTATTCTCTTACTTGAAAGACTTTGCACACTTGTTCTATACAGCTACAAAACCCTTGCCCATTCCAGCTGCTCACTCCTAAACCCAGTCTGGTTGATAAGTCTTGCAGCTCATTATATTGATACACCATTTTAGGTGTGATCAATCCTTAACCCCAAGGAGGGAAAAAAAGAATCCCTTTCTTTGTTTGATTCCATATTTTTTAATACACTCTAAGATTGCTTTAGCTATTTTAGCTATTGAAAATAAATCATAAGACTGACTTCAGTTATTACACAGTGCAAATCTTTTTGCAGCTCACCTTTTCATACCATGTTAGGTTTCTGAAATGTACACTAGCTGTGTGTAAGTCTGTTTTATGCATTTGAAAGGCTATACTGTTCTGCCTTGTATGAATGTCCTACCGTGTGTTCATTCCTTCCTAACTGGATGAACTCTGAATGGTTTCCACCCTTTTGCTCTTACACATGGTGTTTCAGTGAGCCGTACAGCACAGTGGTTAACAACACTGAGCTGGATTCCTTGGGTTTGTAGTTCTACCACTGCTAGTTACAGGACCTTGACAAGTCGTAAAACTCAGTGCTCAGTTCACCCACCTGTTAAATGAAGCATATTTCCTGTGAGGTAGGCATATTTATGAAGATAGCAGAGTAAAAACACATGAAAGACTTAAACAGTACCTGTCACATAAGAAACACTATGCAAGTGTTCCATTTATTAACATGACCCTTTTACATGCCTCCTCACATATAAATGTGACACATTTTCGTGTGTAAATGCAAAGAAGGGTAATTTCTGGGCCACAGCGTAAGGATATATTCAGTTTTGCCCCCAAATTGTTAAATGTTCTCTAAAGACATTGTAACAACTTATATTTCTACCAGTGCCGTATAAATTACTGTTTATCTTCATCTTCTCCAATGCTTCGTGTCATCAGATTTTTTACTACTTTTTAGTCTGTTGATTTTAATTAGCATTTCCTGATAAAGAGTAAAGTTGAAAATCTTTTTAAATTGGCCTTTCTTGTAGTTTTCAATTAACATACTTTGTACGAAACAAAATGTATGATAGTGGATATGAGCATATGAAATTAAAAGGAAATTCACTTTTTACCTCTGGGAAGAAGGAGCAGGAATGGAATGGGAGAGTGGGTTTATATGCATCTGTAACATTTTTTTTTCTTTAAGCAAAAAAGTTTGAAAAAATATGGAAAATTTTTATTGTTTTAATTTGAATGATGAGTAGCTGTTTATATTTTATATTATGTTGTTCTTTTCATAATATTTTCAGATTTTCATAGTTTTTTGAAAATACATAAATTTAGGTTTATTACCAAGCCAGCATTTAGCCTTCCTTTTGATTAGACATACTTTTGTATTTCTCATTTTTTTTTTTTTGGATTGGAGTTAGCAATAGATGTGTGTATGGGGGTAATGATGTTATAGGGGTGTTAGACAACACAAACTGAAAGGTAATATCGAAATAGCCTTTTATAAAATATCACCTTCCTATAGATGACTGATAAGTGATAGCTGTATTCTAAATATAATTAAGAAAATTAGTATGTGCAGGGAAGTAAATTACTTATGGTAAAACTTTAATTATAAAAGTATAAATGGGAAAATGAAAATAATATTTAATTTACAAGAAAAAACATGGAAAGTATATTTGGAGCATAATAGGAGCAAAAAGGAGAGATTTTTTCAGGTACTGATAATCATCACATCAATTATGGTGTAATGATAAAACAATAAAATATCCTATGGAATATCATATTTAAAATGTTTTACTACAAAATTAATTAGATCAATAAAATTTTGCTTGGCTATAGCATAAAAGTACTTTTCTTTTCACTTTTAGAAGAATTTCTGTTTTAGGTAATATCATTAAAATAGGTTAGATGTTATTGACACTGAAGGGAAGCAAATATCATAAACCCACCTGCTATCATGACTTATCCATGTAAATATGTAATATTTAATTTGGGGAAGCAGTAATATATTTGTAATTATTAATATAGTTAATATGGAAACTTTGATTCTAACATGGACAAATTATATATGGTATAACCTCATCTAGGTAATTTTTCTTTAGTCTCTATTGAAAAATTATGAGTTCAGAGTAGAGAATGCACCTCAAGTTTTATCCTTTAGAATGTAAAGACTAAAGGATAGATTCTTTTGAAAAAATTGACTAGAACTCTTGATTCTAGTTTCAAGGGGAAGTGTCATAGAATCTTTCATAGAACTAAGAAATCATTAGTGTAGATTTATCGACTTCTTTTGCTTTGAATTGCTCACCTCTCTCAATGTTGCAAAATTTCATGTGAATGTGAGGTCACTTTTCCATTGTATTTCTTAACATATTTTATATAATAAACTTTTATTATTTTGAGAAATTTTCCAATTTGTTCTGTTCTAGTACTTTCTGATTCAAATTGTCCAACACAGTGTTATAATAATTTATGAGACTGTTTCAGTGATATAAAGATAGAATAATATGGGATAAAATATGGTTTTCTTAACTTCCCAGATCCCAAAGAACAGTCTTATGTCATCCAGGCCTGGCAATTTGAAAATCGTAACCATTTGAAAATTAGGTCAGTTCTGGATCCATTAATCAAATACATTTTAAAAAAATTCAGTGAAGTAAATTGGAAAAACAAAGATACTCATTTAAAGTGTACAATTTGATAAGTTTTGACATATATATATATACACACACGTATATAATTATTAAAAATCATCAGCACAATCAAGGTAATAAGCATACCCCAAAAGTTTTCTCTTACCCCTTTTAATCCTTCACCCCCACTCTTCTATCTCCAGTTAACCAGTGATCTGTTTTCTGTTATAAAATATGAGTTTATATATTCTTGAATTACGTATTTTTGTTAATGAAGTGTATTCATTATACTGCAAAAGCAAATTCCAACCCAGTTTGTAATAGAGTGGTATACTAATTCTAAATTTTTCTATATTCAATCATGTCCTTGGGAAGTATCCAAAACACAGCTTATTTCTATCCATAATCTTTAATCAAAACTTACCCAATTGACTTCGGCTCGGCCAAGATGGAGTAACAGGGGTAGATGAGTTGCAAGTGGATTCGTCTATTAGTTATCTATTGCTGTATGACAAATTATACTAAAACTTGGCAGCTTAAACAACAATCATTTATTATGACACAAAATTTCTGAGGTTTGGGAATCTAGGAGTGGCTTAGCTAGGTAGTTTTGGCCTCTGCTGTTTCATGAGGTTGCTGTCACTATCAGTGAGGGATGAAGTTAAATGCTTGACTGAGGGTAGATAGTCTGTTTCCAAGATGACTGACTAGTGTGATGATTGGCTAAAAGCTCCAGTTCTCTGCTTTAGGAAGGCTTCAGATTCTCACCTTTTGGGCGTTTTAGAAGACTGTTAATGATAGTATCAGCTTCCCCCAAATTGAGTACTCTGAGAGAGAGAATGAGCATGACCAAGATAAAAGCCACATTTCATTTGGCAATCGACTATTAGAAGTCACATGCCATCTCTTCTCCCGTATTTTACTGGTCACACACAACTACCCTAGTCTGCTGTGGGAGGGGACTTACGCAAGGGTATACCAGGAGGTGGGGATCACTGAGGCCATTGTGAAGGCTGGCTGCTGTGATATGTTTGGCTATATAAAGTCAAACTATTTGACAAGTTTTAAGACTCTTGTGTAATCAGCCCATAAAATCTATTTTAGCAGTATCCATTTGCTTATAATTTATGAGCTGACTACACAATAATTTTATAGTTTTATTGAATAATAATTTTTTAAAGAGCATATGTATTTAATACTTTCCTACCATCAACCATGTTGCATTTCTTTAAATGTACTCTATATTTCAATAGCTTTGTTCAACCTGGTAGGTCTCATTCCTCTGCACTTTCTTTTTAGTATATATTTAAGTACTTACGAGACTTTTGGAACAAAAGAGAACCAACTTTATAGGTTAAACCTTCAGTGTGTTGTAAAAGAATCTGAATCTTATTTACTCATAAGGATTACTCATAAGGACTAATAATAAACATTAAATTAAAGATTAGCTAATTCAATATTTATTTTTCCCATGCCCTGCGCTGACAAAAAGTTGTTCATTTTGGAGATTATTAATATGTTGTTCACACTGTTCAATGTATTTGCAATATTTTAGGTGTAAATATATTTTTAAAATTAATGTTGCTTTAAAAACTGGTATTGGGAAACACAAAGAGGATATCATTAAATCCCACGGACATTCAACATACTTTTAGAAGATCATCTTTAGCTTGTGGCTAAACCCTAATAAAGACTCAAAATATTAATGGATGTTCTCACATATTAACGGTAAGAGAGTACGTGACTCAAAATAAGCCCCCAAATGCAAACAGTAAAAACTAAATTGAACACAGCATCAAAAAATCTGTCAGTAAAATCACTGTGCCTCACCCTATAGCACATGCTGTTCCCAAGGCAGAGCAGCAAGCTCCAAAGCTTAAGTTTTGGCAGAGATTTTCATAATTCTCAAACCTTTTTCCAACTCCAAGATCTGTGTTCCTTTTCATTATTATTTTTATGCTCATATCCCACTGCCTCATTCTCTGCTGTTACTTATCACTTTATGACATCAGGATTACCTGCAGAATTGGATATAATTTTAACTGCACCCAAAACCAGAGCAGCATGTAAAATGAGTAGGTGAAATGGCTTGCCTTTGCTTAGTGACTTGTGGGGATGGCTGGCTGTGGGGTGGGAGGGACTGTATTTGTCTGCTAGCTGACAAAACTGAGCAGATTAATAAATTTTAACTGTTCTGCTCCCATGACAACACTTTATTTAGCTGATATTTCAGTACCTTGTTAAGAGCACAGCAGTCACCGACTCTACAAGGCAGCAAAGTGACTTCCCAGACTCCAGTGAGTTCCCTGAGTTTGACAGACAGATTCATTCAAGCATGGACACAAGAAATGGCAGAGTGCAAGACACTGGGTATCTGTTTCTAAAAATGAGTATGGAACCTGGTTCATTCTTTACGTTCAACTTCTTCAAGGTAATTTTTGATTAAATGAGGAATGTCAATATTAAGAAGCAATGTTTTATTTCCTAAGTCTGGTCCTTAAGTCAAAGTGCTCTAATTAGATCAATTTTAGCCATTCATTACATTAATCAGTATTTATTAAGGTTTTCTTTCCTTTCTTTTTTTTTTAGACAGGGTCCTGCTCTGTCAACTAGGCCAGAGTGCAGTGGCATCATCATTGCTCATTGCAGCCTTGATCTTCTGAGCTCAAGTAATGCTCGCACCTCGGCCTCCTGAGCAGCTGTGACCACAAGCGTGCACCACCATGTCTGGCTAATTTTTTTATTTTTTATTTTTGTAGAGATGAGGTCTTGCTACGATGCCCAGGTTGGTCTTCTGGGCTCAAGCGATCCTCATGCCTTACTGAATTTCCAATATGGGCCGGGTAACCATGTTCACAGTGGTAAACAAAAAAGGACACGGTCTCTGCTCTCTGAAAGTAAATACCTTGGCATTTGAGACAGAATGAAGGGGTACATAAACACACTTTAGCTAGTGGTAAGTGTAACAGTGAAAATCAGAGAGTAATTGAAGGGATGTGGGGTCAGAAAAGGCATCACTATGGGGCTGACATGTGAATTGAGAAGAAAGAAAAATATCTAAGACAATAACAATCTTGGCAGAGAAAACAACAGGTGCAAAGGCCCAGAGGCCAGAAAAAGCTTGGCATGCTTGAGCAACAAAGCGGACATTGTAGCTGGAATTTAGGGAACAAGATGAGGAGTCTTAGAAAATGGTGTCAGGAGGTGGATAAGGTCTTCATGTAGCACATCTTTAAAACTTCACCTTTCTTTTCTCTTTTTCTCAGTTAAGTAAATACATGGAATATCTCGCCTTTTCAGCAAATTTCAAGATAGGAAACTGAGGAGAATGCCATTATTTTGGCTACTTCAGAGTCTAAATAGCTTCTAATTTGCTGATAATAGTTTTAACTTGCTGTCCTCCAGTTGAGGAGATACAGTGTAACAGGGAGCATACAGCCAAAATCTGAGACATCTGTAAGCAAGCAGTCAGGAGTAGCTTGACTATACATCCAAGAGTATAGTCTTCATAACTTTGCTTTAATTGTGAACTGCTTCTGTTAATTTTTTACTAACGGTTGAACTGCAAGTTGTTTATTTATAAATTTGTGTCATTTATTAGAATGAGATGTGCTCTATTCTGTTTAGGAGTGCCAATGGGGGTGCCGATAAGTGCTTGAATTCCATTTTCAGAGGTCATTGACTATCAAAATGATCAAGCTAACTGGATTTCACTGTAGTTGAAAATGTAAATTGTTGGATTCTGTCATTGTTATTTTTTAACTATGATAAATATGATAAGTTAGTTTAAATGCAATAGATCTGGAGTTTCTTCCTTAGAAATTTCAGTCTAAGGAAATTTATCTGTTTATGATTATTGGTCTTACAAATTTATTCTGAAATAATCAGATTTAAAATAAATAAATCTGATATTACAGTGACCTGTTTTTGGTTTTGGTTTTGTTTTTTTGGTTTTTTTTGAGACAGTCTTGCTGTGTCGCTGGCGCTAGAGTGCAGTGGCGTGATTGCAGCTTACTGCAACCTCAACCTCCCAGCTTGAGAGACTCCTCCCACCTCAGCCTCCCAGTAGGGGGGACTACAGGCATTTTCCACCATGCCCAGCTAATTTATTTTTGTATTATCTGTAGAGATGGGGTTTTGCCATGTTGCCCAGGCTGGTCTCAAAATCCTGGGCTCAAGTGATTGACCCCCCTCAGCCTCCCAAAGTGCTGGAACTATAGGTGTGAGCCACTGCACCTAGCTGATTTGTTATGTGTTATGTAAGCATTGAAGTTATTTCTTGAGAAATAAGTAGATAACAATTTACACTCTAATAGGTAATGTATTAGGCAAGTTGATACCCATTCATCTGGTTTGGCCCTTGACAGCTAGGCTTTATTGTATGGTTTAAATATATTTGCAGTAGAAGTGAAACTATCATAAAAAATAAATATCTCATGTAAATGAAAAAGTAAATACTATGATCTCTCATGAAAAAGACTATAAAAACGTAGCCTTATCATGAACTCCTGGTGCCTGTACCAGCACAAGACAGCATTAAATGAGCAAGAAGGGGCCCATCAGGCTGGATGACATTCCCCTTATGGCAGGTTCTTGTTGGTGGGCTGACCCACATGGAGTGTAGACCATGAAGTCCCACAAAGCACTGACCTCTATGGACAGGTTAGGAAATTGGAATCCTTGCTTTAGGGAGTGATTCTTTCACGTGTATTTGCTTCTGAAATAGCTATTTCTTACTGACTCCTTATTGTTTGTTGTTTGCATGCATTTTAAAGAGGAAAATGTCTCACCTTAGAGAAACAGAATTGAATACAAAATATCACTGAGATAGCACAAAGTTTAGCACATTGAATATATACTTACATATAATATAAATATAAATTTTTTTTTTTTTTTTTTTTGGAGACGGAGTCTCGCTGTGTCTCCCAGGCTGGAGTGCAGTGGCGCGATCTCGGCTCACTGCAAGCTCCGCCTCCCGGGTTCACGCCATTCTCCCGCCTCAGCCTCCCGAGTAGCTGGGACTACAGGCGCCCACCACCACGCCCGGCTAGTTTTTTGTTGTTGTTGTATTTTTAGTAGAGACGGGGTTTCACCATGTTAGCCAGGATAGTCTCGATCTCCTGACCTCGTGATCCACCTGCCTCGGCCTCCCAAAGTGCTGGGATTACAGGCTTGAGCCACCGCTCCCGGCCATAAATATAAATATTATGTAAAGTTTTAATTTTATAGATTAATTTAGTTCAAATAAAAATGAATTGTGACAAAGACAGGATAATGATTCATAGTTCATATTTAAATGATTCAATGTTGAATTCAAGAGGTCTAGATTTTTTACCCTTACCTACCACTTGTTAATTTTGTCCTTGTTTCACCAGCTATAAAATTTGAATAATATAGTGTTAATTATTTAGAAGAGCAAACTGTGGATGTAGATATATGTGTGTAATACACATATATTATAGAATTACATGTATTATATAAGGGGTCCTTGAAGTACTGCAAGCATTAGCACAGTGCTTGGCAAAACATCAGCACTCAACACATATGAATATCATTAACAATCATATTTTCTGCTTTTTGTGCCCCCAAAGAGTAGTTGGACATTTTGCATTCTACCGTTGTAATATCATTCGGGACTAAATCAACTCTAAAAAGTTTTTACATCTATTTATAAACCTAGATCTTCCTTTTTTGAGGGCTGTCATTTTGCCTAGGAGGCCTTCTTTGGCTTGGGTTAGCTATAATTAAGAGGGCAAGAAAATGTTTCCCTTCTGCCATGCCTTTAGAGTATGTGTGGGTGCGAACAATGTGCTCATGTAGCCTAATAGCATAGGAGAGGGAATTGCAGATTCGGTGAACTTGCCTTGCCAAACCCCATAACAGTAGCAGATGGATGAGGTTTAGAGGGTGTTGTGCCCTGTCTCCAGACCCTGCTAACTTTAGCCTGGTTTTTCCAGATTTCAGAGTCTTTGCCTTTATCCAGTTCCCTCCAGGCCCAGGAGGATCTTAAAAGTAAGATAGAGGTTTTCTCATGAACAAGATTGCTTGATGTGTCCCCTAAGAAGCACTCCTCTTTTGTGTAGGCATGTGTAGTATTACTTTGGAAAGTGTTTGTTTCATTCCCATGGCACATTTATACATATGAATCCCTGAAGGCACTATAAAGTATAATATGAATTGCAAGTTCATTTTCTTTTGTCGTGTTTGACTATTTGGTGCTAAAGATCTTTTGCAAACAAAGAGAAAATAATGGGTAACACTTTGTGTTCAGAACTAGAACATGAGTCTCCAATGACTTTAATTTTTATGCTTGGGCCAAAAAGTAGAGGATCCTGGCAATTTCAGTCACCATTGTTTGGTCTTCAGTGCTCATACCATTTCCTTAGGTGGTTATCATATTTTAGTTTAGCTCCTACATTTTAAATCAGTAGTAGAGATTCATTTTTAATGCTTGATAAGCAGCCAAGTTTCAGGCTTAATTCACTTAGTCAGTCTTGAGTCATTGCTCTATCCTCACTTTCATAGCAAATATCATCATTGGGACTTATACCGCAATGTTTTCCTTCTGAATAAACAGTTTCACAGCTTAATATAGGTTAGTATTTTCAACATGCTTGATTTTCAAGCATGCTTGAATACGTTTACATGCTAGAAACTGGCTGGGTACGTGGACTCACACCTGAATCCCAGCAATTTGGGAGGCCAAGAAGGGAGGATCACTTGATGCCAGGAGTTTGAGACCAAGCTTACAAAACATAGTGAGACCCTGTCTCTACAAAAGATTTTAAAAAATTGACCAGGTGTGGTGGTGCACACCTGTAGTCCCATCTACTCAGGAGGCTGAAGCCGGAGGATCTTGTGTGCGCGGGGGCTCGAGGCTGTAGTGAGCCATGATCACACCACTACACTCCAGCCTGCACAATAGAGTGAGACCCTGTCTCTAAAAAAATAAAATAAAATAAATGCTAGAAACTGGTTGAAAGTAACTGAACAGGAGGAACTGAGGATGTGGCACTCATTCTTGGAAATCAGTTGTGGTTAAAGATTAAAACAGACTCTGCTGCTGTCTTTCTTATGTAAACATAAAGTCCAAGGGCCACACATGACATATAAAAAAATCACTTAGCTTCTGTAAAACTTTTTAAAAATTCTTTCTTTAAGTGTTTTCATGATTATATATTGTTTGCAAAGTAAATGAAACAGGTTAACCTCCTGGATGCTTACTTTTAGCAGAAATATATCAGATAGCAAACTTGCTGACAGATGAATCACAGCTTTGCCCACCTGTAATGAGGGTACACTGCTTGATCCCAGGTTGGTCCCAGACTTTCAGGATGGTATTTCTGGCCTCCAGTCCACTTAGGGAATTGATCATTCTGAATACCTCTCTGGGTTTATGTTCTCCACTTCATCTGGCCCTTGATAGGTAAACATCCCCTGCCTGACCAAAAGTAACAAAGCTGAAAAAACTTGGCCAAATCTGGAAACTTGTTAGTCTGCCTCTTCCTGTACCAGAACCACATTCCAGATTGCTTCCCAGGTCTGACTTCAGGCCACTGTTCTTTGCTGGCCTTGACCTCAGTACCTGTCTTATACATGACTTTATGCTTTTCTCCCTCTGCCTCATCCGACCCTCGTTCTTTGTATCCTACCTCTAGTTTTTATCCTTCAGACACTTTTTATTTTTTTCCCTTGTTAGAATATATTTTTAGGTTTTCTCTAGGCCTTGCTTAACAACCTGTCATACTTTCCAGACTCTCATGCTCCATTCCTTCCACTCTTTCCACCTCAATCTATTCTACCTCACCTGAAGACTCTGATAACAAGATCAAGGTCTTCCACCTGAGCCTCATGGGGTTTTGGCCAGCCGACATTCCTCCATCACCTAATGGCCTTAGCTGCCTTGTGTTCTGTCCACCGGGGATGACACTCCTTGCATCCAGTTCTTTGAGAGAAAGAATTCTTACCATAGATTTGTCTTAATTGCTCCCTCAGGTTTCCTTTCTCTGACTCATTTAGCCTTCATTACTTTTTCTCAGCAAATTTTATGTTGGATATACAAAATAACAAAACAGAACATACTTATTTCATTTACAATTTTGGTAAACTTTTATTATGACACCCCATTTTAGCTGTCACTCCCATTATCTTGTTTAATCTGTTAACATGCAATAAAGACAGTAATAAATAGAAGGGAATAAATTTTATGAGCAGAAAGTAATATTTGAGAATTTTCTGTCCATCCTCCATTTAGATAGAGATTTAATAGTTCTCTTAAAGGCATTGTTTGTATGCCCAAATTCTGCTTATAGACCATTGCTAGTCTTTTTTTAAAAAAATCCAGATCTGTGCTTCTGGTGTGTAACCATGAATATAGGTTTGTATATCAAAACAGATAAACAAATATGTGCCTTGTGCTTTATGAGCAAAATCACCCTTGAAAATCCTTTACATTTTGCTCGATACCTCACAGAGTTTCTTCTGTTTTGCTTTTTTATTTGCTTAGGTTTTTAAAATTTAAATAAATTGCTACAATTTAAAAATCAGAAAGTTTCAACAAAAATACAGATTGCAAGTGCCAAAAAAAATGTTAAGATCTCTCAACAATGCTACCTGCATTTCTTTGCCGCAGCTATGTGCTTGTGCTAAGGAGCAGCTGCCTCTTGACATGGGAATGTGCTTGCTGCTTTGACACAATTCATCACTCACATTAGTTGCCTGGGCTTTCTAGGCATGTGAGTTTGTACTTCTTGTCTTAAAGGAGAAGCATAGCTGGAACCAAAGAGGTAAAGGCATAGACTTCCACCCAGCGATGCTTTTCTTTTAAAAGAACATAAAATAAGCTGCCTACCCTAAAATACAAAGAATAAAATAGCAGTCTTTCATAGTACCACCACCCAGAATAAATCACTACTAATATTTTGGCATATTTATTTCATGATTTTTTCCCCTGACTAATCCCATTTTTGTCCTGCAGAATTTTATTTCTATATGCAGGGGTGAATTTCTTCTCAAGAAGTCTCCCTCATTCTTAAAAATTTGCTACCTTTTTCCTCAAGAGATATAATAATCTCAGTTTTGTAAAGTCCAGTAGTTTTGTGCCTAAGGCATTAGACTTTCCCCAAATCACAGACTCTCATGGTTCCTAGTCAGGCCATTAGGCCCAAGTCAAAAACATGGTTATCAGTTAATTTCATAGTGATTTAAATAGGATAAAGGCACAGCTCTAAATTCTTTAGTAGTTTAGTTTGTAAGTATTCATAAATATGGAGCATTTCAAGCCAGATTCATCTTAGTCCCAACCTTACTTGGTTAGAGAGTTGTCAGACCAACTTCAAGCCAATGGAAGTGAGATGTAAGTATAATCAAGTAAGCATCTGGACCAAAGTTGAGAAATTCAGCTGCTCTTCCTTTGTGGTACCATATCCACAGTCCCAAGTCACCTCTATTGCCCCTAAACCTTTGTACCCAAGAGCCCTCCCCTTAGGAATGAATGTGAATCCATTTGACTTTTGCTCTAACTACTTACATAATTATCAACCTCTGATTTGTAATTGCTGTGCATGTTAGCAATTCTATCTCAGGTGTTTAGGATGCAAATAATTTTTAAAAAATTAGTACTTGGTCTCCTTTGCTTGCTCCCAAAGGAGAATTTAGTACATAGTATGACTGTGACATATGTATATATTAAATTATAAAATATTTTTTCAGTAAGATGAAATATAGAACTCAACACTCTGGTATATAGTTGGTGTTCAACTGATGTCAATTTCTTCCTTTTTAAAAACGTACTATTCTAGCAATATCATGGATTAAATGGGATTCTAATAGCTTCAGTTTTTGTTTTAGTCTAAGTGTTCTAAGTGTGATAAGTCATTATGAAGTTTTGGTTCCTGGGTAGAGGGTAGACTGTAGTGTGAATAATGGCCTCTGGGGATAGTAGAAGCAGAGAAGACAGTTCAGAAGGCTTTGCAGAAGTCCAGGTGAAAGATGCTGCTGATTTGAACTAGGAGATTAGTAGTGGGGAGAAGAGGTTTCAAGGTTGCACTATATTTTGAAGGAAAAGAAAGGAGTCGAGAAAGAGCCCTGGGTTGAATCATTCAAGCTTTGTTGATTTCTTTCCCTCAAGACACCAATTATCCACATTATTTCTACCTTTAAGAAATCACCTTTGTACCGTTTTCCATTATTCAGTGGCTTTCTCATTCCTCCTTTTCTGTCACCACCTACCTGTGGAAGGTTACAGATTATACCTATTCTGTGAACTTCCTAACAGGTTTTGAAATCCCTGTGCTTTCATCAAACTCTCCTGATTAACCAAAGACCAGACTATTTCCACATAGTTTATTCAGTTGGAAGGAAGGGTTTCCATAGCTATTCTGTTCTCAACCCAGTTACATATGTTGCCCCTTGCTGTGGTGCACTTACTTTTTATTTGGACAATTCCTGTTTCCATTCATATATTTGCTCTGCAAGTCTTAATTCAGTGTTTCAATATGCGTGCATTGATATAAGTGTCCATCTTTGATTGTTAGCACGTAGAGGGCAATCGCTGCCTTACTTGTGCAATTAGGTTCTAAATAAATCATTTTTAAGTGATGATAACATTTTGATTCCAATGTACTGGCTGTATTTGATAAGAACTTTAATCACATTTTCACCAGTAATTAGGCTCTTTTCCGCTCACATTTAAAGTAATGGAATGGTATCTTTAGAACATCTGGATTTTTCAGAAGGCAGCCTCTGCTTTCAATTTTCAAGTGTTGGCCTCTTTACCATGTTGAGTTCACAAGTTCTCCATTTATGACAGCATCATGCCTTTGCCATTCTGCCACATGCATCACGTAATTCTTGTTACTGGAAAGCCACTTTTGTGTTTGAAACTATTAGGAAAGGGATGAAAAAATCCCTTATTTTAAGAAAAATTGACGTCTTATGGTAGTAATCTAAAATCTTCATTGACTTGGCTTCCATAATATGTTTTTATAAACCATGTGTAGCAAAAGGAATTAATTTCCTTTGAGTATCACCACATGGACTTTTAGGAACCAAGGATGATTTATTTGCTTTGTGTCTAAGATTAACCAACTTAAGAATGGAAAAATCCTATTAGATCATAAGAGACTGTTCCCTTCCCCACTGCAGGATTATGTGCTACAGTGTATTTCCTAATCTTTGTTCTTTTTAATAACATTCTTCCTGTATTCATTTGAAAGTCATTACTCCAAAATATTTCCATGAAATTATAATATCATGCATGATTTTAGATGGAGATAAATTTTTGATGTTTGTTTTATAATATCCACCAAAGTTTATTTTTAAAAATATTGAGTAATATTTATCTCTTTAAAATGGGGCAGTTATACTAGGCCCTTACAAGTTGAAATAATAGCAATATTTTCTTTTACTTTACTAACTTTATTATTTTTGGATTAGTGATATTTTGCTTGGAACATACTATGAACTGCAGATTATTTCTCAGATATACTTTAGAAAGAAATTAGAATGGGCCTCAAGCCAACAGGCAAGCAGATCAGAGTTTGTTTTCTTTTAATTTTTTTTTATTTTTAAATTTTTTGGGTACCTAGTAGGTGTATGTATTTATACAGTCATGAGATGTTTTCAGACAGGCATGCAATGTGTCATAATCACATCATGGAAAATGGGGTATTCATTCCCTCAAGGATTTATCCTTCATGTTACAAACAATCCAGTGATATTCTTTAAGTTATTTTAAAGTATACAATTAAATTATTAATGACTATAGTTACCCTGTTTTGCTGTCAAATACTAGGTCTTATTCATTCTAATTTTTTGTACCCATTAACCATCCTTTCCTTTCCGTCCAACCCCCAACTACCCTTCCCCGCCTCTGGTAAACATCCTTCTACTCTCTATGTCCGTGAGTTCAATTGTTTTGATTTTTAGATCCCACAAGTGAGGGAGAACATGTGATCTTTGTCTTTCTGTGCCAGGCTTATTTCACTTAACACAGTGATCTCCAGTTCTATCCTTTTGTTGCAAATTATAGGATCTCATTCTTTTTATAGCTGAATACTACTCCATTGTGTATATGTACCACATTTTCTTTATCCATTCATCTGTTGATGTACACTTAGGTTACTTCCGAATCTTGGCTATTGTGAGTAGTGCTGCAACAAACATGCGAGTGCAGATATCTCTTCAGTATCCTGATTTCCTTTCTTTTGCGTATATACCCAGCAGCGGGATTGCTGGAACATTTGCTAGCTCTATTTTTAGTTTTTTGAGGAACCTCCAAACTATTCTCTGTAGTGGTTGTACTAATTTACATTCCCAGCAACAATGTCTGAGGGTTTCCTTTTCTCCACATCCTCACCAGCATTTGTTATTGCCTGTCTTTTGGATATAAGCCAGTTTAACTGGGGTGACCTGATATATCACTGTAGTTTTGATTTGCATTTCTCTGGTGATCAGTGATACTGAGCACCTTTTCATATGCCTGTTCACCATTCGTTTGTCTTCTTCAAAATATGTCTATTCAAGTTTTTTGCCAATATTTTAATAGGATTATTATATTTTTTTATAGAGAATTGTGTGAACTCCTTATATATTCTGGTTATTAATCCCTTATCAGATGGGTAATTTTCTTCCATTCTGTAGGACCTCTCTTCACTTTGTTTCCTTTACAGAAGCTTTTAAATTTGATGTGATCCTATTTGTCCATTTTTGCTTTGGTTGAATGTGCTTGTAGGGTATTACTCTAGAAATTTTTGCTTAGACCAATGTCCTGGAGAGTTTCCCCAGTGTTATCTTGTCAGAGCTTCGTAGTTAGGGGTCTTAGGTTTAAGTCTTTACTCCATTTTGATTTGATTTTTATGTGGTCGGAGATAGGAGTCTAGTTTCATTCTTCTGCATATGGATATCCAGTTTTCCCAGCACCATTTATTAAAGAGACTGCATTTTTTCTCAGTGTATGTTCTTGGCCCCTTTACTGAAAACAAGTTCACTGTATGTGTGTGGATTTGTTTCTGGGGTCTCTATTCTGTTCCATTGGTCTGTGTGTCTCAGTTTATGCTGTACCATACTGTTTTGATTACTACTGTGTAGTATAATTTCAAATCAGGTAATGTAATTACCCCAGTTTTGTTCTTTTTGCTTAAGACAGCTTTGACTAATCTGGGTCTTTTCTGGCTCTATATTGATTTTGGATTTTTTTCTATTTCTGTGAAGAATGTCATTGGTATTTTGGTAGAGATTGCATTGAATTTTTAGATTGTTTTGGGTAGTATGGACATTTTAGCAATATTGATTCTTCCAATCCATGAACATGGAATAGCTCTCATTTTTGGTGCCACCTTCCATTTTTTCAGTAGTGTTTTATAGTTTTTATTATAAAGTTCTATCACTTCTTTGGTTACATTAATTCCTAGGTATTTAATTTTATTTGTGGCTAATGTAAATGGGATTACTTTTTGTATTTCTTTTTCAAACTTGTAGCTGTTGGCATAAATAAATCCTATGGATTTTTGTATGATGATTTTGTACCCTTCAGTTTTACTGAATTTGTTAATCAGTTCTAAGATTTTATTGTGCAGTCTTTAGGTTTTTCCAAATATAAGATCACATAATCTGTAAACAAGGATAATTTGACTTCTTTTTTTCCAATTTGGATGCCCTTTATATCTTTCTCTTGTCTTATTGCTCTAGCTAGGACTTGGAATACTATGTTGAATAACAGTAGTGAAAGTGGGCATTTTTGTTGTGTTCCAGATCTCAGAGGAAAGGCTTTTGGTTTTTCTCCATTCAATATGATGCTACCTGTGGGTCTGCCATATATGGCTTTATTGTGTTGAGGTGTATTCCTTCTATATCCAGTTTTTTGAGGATTTTTATTATGAAAGAACATTGATTTTTATCAAATGATTTTTCAGCATTAATTAAAATGATCATTTGGTTTTATTCCTCCATTCTTCTCTTGATATGATGTATCATATTGATTGATTTACCTATGTTGAACCATTTTTGCATCCCCAAGATAAATCCCACTTGATCATGATGAATAATGTTTTTAATGTATTGTTGAATTCAGTTCGCTAGTTGAAAAACCCTTATAGAGGGTTTTTTCATCAATATTCATTGGAGATATTGGCCTATATATATATATATATATTTTTTTTTTTTTTTTGATGTGGTTTTTTTTTTTTTTTTTTTTTGAGACGGAGTCTGGCTCTGTCACCCAGGCTGGAGTGCAGTGGCCGGATCTCAGCTCACTGCAAGCTCCGCCTCCCGGGTTTACGCCATTCTCCTGCCTCAGCCTCCCCAGTAGCTGGGACTACAGGCGCCCGCCACCTCGCCCGGCTAGTTTTTTGTATTTTTAGTAGAGACAGGGTTTCACCATGTTAGCCAGGATGGTCTCGATCTCCTGACCTCGTGATCCGCCCGTCTCGGCCTCCCAAAGTGCTGGGATTACAGGCTTGAGCCACCGCGTCCGGCCTTTTGATGTGTTTTTGTCTGGTTTTGGTATCAGGGTAATATTGGCCTGGTAGAATGAGTTTGGAAGTATTCCCTCTTCCTCTGTTTTTTTTTTTTTTTTTTTTTTCCAGAACGATTTGGGTAAGACTGGTATTAGTTCTTATTTAAATGTTTGGTAGAATTCAGTGAAGCCATCAGATTCTGGGCTGTTTTTTACTGGGAGAGATTTTATTACAGCTTTCATCTCATTACTTGTTATTGGTCAGTTCAGGTTTTGGACTTCTTGGTTCAATCTTGGTAAGTTGTATGTGTCTAGGAATTTGTCCATTTCTTCTAGATTTTCCAATTTATTGGCATGTAGTTTCTCATAGTAGCCTCTAAAGATCCTTTGAATTTTAGTGGTATCAGTTATCAGTTGTAATGTCTCCATTTTCAACTCTGATTTTATTTATTTGGATCTTCTCTCTTTTTTCTTAGTCTGGTTGAAGGTCTGTCAATTATGTTTAACTTTTCAAAATACCAACTCTTTGTTTCACCGATCTTTTGTATTATTTTCTTCATTTCAATGTTATTTATTGCTGCTCTTTTCTTTATTATTTCTTCTACTAATTTTGGATTTGGTTTGCTCTGCTTTTCTAGTTCTTTAAGATGCATCATTAGCTTGTTTATTTGAATTTTTTTTGTTTTCCATTGCTTTAATATAAGAAAAGGCAGAATTGCTAGACTCATGATCCGGACATGAATAACTTGAGTAATAATATACATAATTAATGTTCTAAAGCAGTTTAGAGGTGCACATCTAAACCTGCTAAGACTCTCTGTAGGTGGCTTCTGTTTACGGTCCATGATTTCCAGAAGATAGTACACTAGCACTTAATTGCCCATCTTTTCCAAGTTAAGATACGTATATGAAACATAACTAGGAAATAGTTTAAATTAATCAACATATTTCTTATTATGGGCATTATGAATACATTACATGGTGGCGCCATTGACATTTCTCTTTTTAACCTCATGGTGTACATATTTTATATTCTCAAATATAGTTTGGAAATCAAATGACTCATAAAAAACAAAATAGCTAACTTTGGAAACAAAAGAATAAGCCCTATGTTATGTATCACTTTGGTTGGATTCACATATTGTCCTAAAGCAGTCTATAATTAATCACTTAAATTAATAAATATTAATTTTTGTCCAGCAAATCAGATAAAAATCTGCTAATTTGCTACTTAAAAATTGGCAGTGGCTCTTCAGTGCCTCGAAAATGAAGTCTAAACTCCCTAACATAGTGTATGCCCTAGTACCAGGCCACATTTTAGTCCTACCTTCCATCCTTTGTTTCTCACACCTTCTTCCTGCCCCACCCCTGTATGTTAGTTGTCGTATGTCTTTTTCCTTGTGGATTCCACAATCCAAATTTTGCCCTTCTGCCAACTGTGATTTCTCTTACCTTTACCTGGTGAATTTCTATTCATCCTTCATACCCAATGTCAAAGGGATGGGCATTTGAAAACTTTCTGGACTTGATTAGGTAGACGTGAAATATTTTATATTCTCTGGGGTTTTCTAAGGCAGAGATGAAACTTTCTTCATCTCTGTGTTCCTCTCTTCATCTAGTACCTACCACAGTATCTGCTAGGCGTTCAATGGTAGGCATATTGTAGGAGCTTATGGAATTTGCCAAATCATTTTTTTTGTTTTTAAGAGTCTTACTCTGTCACCCAGGCTGGAGTGCAGTGGTACAATCTCAGCTCACTGCAACCCCCATCTCCCAGGTTCAAGTAATTCTCCTGCCTCAGCCTCCCGAGTAGCTGGGACTACAGAGGTGCGCTGCCATGCCAGGTTAAGTTTTGTATTTTTAGTAGAGATGGGCTTTCAACATATCACTCAGGCTGGTCTTGAACTCCTGACCTCAGGTGATCCGCCCACCTCCGCCTCCCAAAGTGCTGAGATTAAAGGCGTGAGCCACCACACCAGGCCAGAATTTGCTGATAAATTAATGTTATGGTAATCATTCATGGATAGATTATACTTTTTTATATTATTTAATTTAATTTTTATTTTTAATCTGTAATTTTTGTGGGTACATAGTAGGTGTATATATTTATAGGTTACATGAGATATTTTGATACAGGAATACAATGAATAATAATTACATCAGGGTAAATGGGGTTTCCATCTTCTCAAGCATTTATCCTTTGTATTTCAGACAATTCGATTGTGTTCTTAGTTATTTTAAAATGTATAATTATTTTTGATGATAGTCACCCTGTTATGCTAGCAAATACTAGTACATACACATTATTTCTATTTTATATCCATAGATTATAATGTTTTAATGACAACTTGCCAATATTTCCTATTCTGATTCTTCATATTTCACATACGTAAAGAAATCTGTGCCTATTGTATTTTGATACAGACTTTTTGCTTGCCTTTACTTTGAATTCAATGGTAGAATTTTATTATAATAACATAAGATAAATTACCTACTCTTATGTAATTATATACTAAATATTGTGTACATGACCTTCTGTGCATATCCCTGAGTGAAGAGTGATGTATTATTAAAGAGAATCTCAAACATTTAAGGAGCATTGCCTATTAAAAAACAAAGTGTAACATGAATCCATAGCTCTCCAGGTGTTTGGAATCTCTTTGGGGGAAACTCATACATGAAACAAACAAACAAAAATGCAAGGCAGCACACAGTTGAGTTAAAATGCTCAGAGGAATAATCACTATAGGAATTCAGAGAATAGTGTGTTGAGATTGTTAAAGAGTAAGGGAGGAAGTAGGATTTGAGAGTGATTTTAAGGATGAGTAGGAGAGGAGGATATTGCAGGAGGTTGGGAGCATTAGAGCAGAGGCACAACGTCTGAAGAGAATGAGAAATCTTTCCTTTCCTTGGTCCCTTCTCATGCTGTCTTTTCTCCAGACACTCTTCTTTGCCTGCTGCCTTGCTGCTCAGGGTCACACTAGCCTAGTTCTGGGAAAGCATCCAGTAGGAAACGTGTAAGAAACTTCCTGGCCATAGCAGAAAATTGCTCTAGTATCAAATTGCTTTGTTGCTTGGGCCTCACATCTGTTTCCTTGCCCTTTCACCAACCCCTGTGCTACTAAAGTAGATCTCCTGATTCCTGAGTCCTTGATCTTTTGACCATTCCAAAATTTTGCTATTATGCCTTGGTGCTCTCTGCCTGCTTGATTTCTCTTCTGCCTTTCGTGTCTGCCCTCCCGTGACCTGTGTGTTGTAACTTTTGCCTGGCTGAAGCCTGAAGACTCAGACTCAGGTTGGTTAGTATAGCTGGCTTACTCTTCAGCTAGTGCTGACCTACTCCATAGGTGATATTCAGCTAGTGCTGACCTACTCCATAGGTGATATTCCCAACCAGACAAATTGGAGTCCTGGTCTCTTGCCCAGCTTCTTGTTCTGTCATAACAAACAGCTTGCTTGGTATGAAGGGATCATTTGTGGGAATACTAAAAACTTTGTGAGAATACGCAAAAATATTTAAAAAAAAAAAAAGAGAGAGAGAGAGAGAGAGATAAAGCTAGGCTGTGAAAGGATTTGCAAGAAAGGTTGAAGTTTGTATTTCGTTCTCTAGGCCATTGACCTTCAAAGTTCAAGGTCTGCACCTCAAAAATAGGCAAGGTGATCCATGGGGTGTGGAAAGAAATTATTCTAATGACTGGTTCAGTGTGTTTCTATCTTTAAAAACTTTTTTCTAAGAAATACAGTTATTTAAAATACAGAAGAAACAAAAAACTAAACGTTTAAAATATAAAATAAATTAAAAATACAAATGTTTAAATTGTGGATTGACCCAAGACACTCCATATGTCAGATGGTCACATACCAACTTTGGTAACGGGCTTCCGGAGGGAAGAGTGTGAACTCCGCGTCCTGGAGGCGCTGACAGCAGGACCTTCCTTTCAGCTTGTTTGAGGTATTGCTGTTTATGCGTGCCTAGATTTGCAAATTGTTTTTAGCCTTAACCAAAATAACATTTGTAAAGTGGTCAAGTGCCTTTAAAAGATTCCTGCCAAGAACCTGCAGGTTGAAGCTACTACTTGTGACGCAGTCAGACGGAGGAGCTGATGCTTGTACTCCTAATACTAGCTTTAGCCATACTTAGAGCAAAAATCAGTGGTATTTTAATCAGATATAACTGAACTTCTACCACCAAAAGTTGATAATTTCAAAGAAAACTATTAGAAAAGTGAATGTATCCAAATATCTTTGACAAAGAACCTCACCCTAAGTGTATATTCTACTTTGAGATAATACACATTGTGAATATAATATTATGATTAGTCAGCCATTTAAAAATCATTTTTATTTCATTTTTATACTCAGCCTTTAAAATACCCACTTTCAATGGACACTTTTACTGTCTGTGTTTAGTTATATATATATATATATCCACACACACCTGTATGTATTTAATTTTGAGAATAAACATCTATATTGTACATAAATATTTATATTTTGGGCACATGATCAAAAAGTTTTCAGGGGATTATTCTGTGGTCATCCGATTAGAAATTTTTAGAGAATACAGGTACTCCCAGTGAGGGGTGGTTTCTTTAATAACAAGAAACTGAAAACTGACTGAAAATATAATCTTTTAGGAAAATTATTTCTTAGATGCTTTCAGAAATGTTGCTTCTTACCAACGTGATACATAAAACTAAATCTTGTTTGACAGTGGTGATGACATGTTTTGTAAATCAGTTTTCCTATCTATTCCTATAACAGTTTTGGTTGTTTATCTGAACCTTGAAACACCAGCGCAAAAGGAGGATAATATTAACCTAGTCTGACATGGTTCTTGTATTAGCTAAGTAGTTGCCATGTCTTATTCAATATTAAAAAAACAGAGTTTAATTCATGTGTTTTCTGTCCATTCTACAAATAAACCTGGTAAAGGAGTTTTTTCAGAGAACCATAACATCTTAAACACATTTGATGAGTTTACCAAAGAAAGTAATTATGGCTGTAAAATCTGTGTGACTCTATTTTTAAATGAAGTTCTTCAGGAAAAGGGGGTAGACAGCATAATGAGAATTTATTTTTAACTTAGGTCACTTTTTTCATGGACTGACAATGCTGTGACTTTTTCAGACAGACAATGAGCCACCTAGCTTTTGAACTCTTTCCTATTCTGTAAACATTAGGAAGCACCAGTGTGTGTCCTAATGCAAACACACTCATCCAGACCTCATGTGGTATATTCATGATCATTTACGTTTGTTTATTCAAAGGTCATTAAAATATGTGATTTAGATTTGTTTTCTTAATGTTTCTGTGGGAACTAAAAAACTAATCTACAATGTTGTTTTTACATAGAGGTTTACCTGAAGGGAAAATAAAATTTATTTTAGCTTTTGGCAATTTTTATTAATATAAACCATATAAAGTGAGTAACACAGAAGTTGACCTTGAAACTTCTCATTTTTTTATATTAGTGGTTTTAATACTATTGCATTTGAAATTTTAAACTTTTAATAAAACTGGGTTAAAATGTATCCCTCCTTTTCTTTATATATTTATTCTGCCTCTGTTATTTGACCTTTCTGTATCTTTAGAAGATTATAAGCTTTTGGAATCAGAAACAATGTCATAGACTTTTCTGTTGTCTTCCCAGGAAATTGATTAAAGTAGGAACTGTCATGGTCCCACAGTTTCCTTCAGTAGCTCAGGTTAAGGACAGATTATACATAAGACATAAGGAAACAGCTACTAAGTCTCCTGTTGAGCAGCAACATAAAAGCAGCATGTCAGGTCTGCAGTACTGGGTTCAAATGTTGGCTCTGCTAATTCTAAGCTTTATGGAGTTGTGCAGTTGACTCAATGAGTCAATCTCATGGAGTTCTTGTGAAGCATGTAAGTTTCCTAACAAGGTGCTTGGTAAGTGGTGAGTACTTCATGAATGCGAGCTGTTTTTATTATCAATATGATTATGTGGAAGAGAGAACCTTGTTAGCAGGGGTATTTAAGGAGAAAGTAACTTCTCAAAAAGACCAGTGGTGAAAGCAGAAAGCCTATTGCAGTATGGATGCCAACGCCCCTTCTAATGAAGCAAGCAGGAGGGAAAGGGAAAGGAGAAGCAGCTGAATAGAAGCACCTGTGTCAGCTTAAATGAAACTACCAAACATTTCTTCTGACCTCCTGCCAGCATCATCTTTCTTAAAAAATTATTCAACTTTTATTTTAGATTCAGTGGTTGCATATGCAGATTTGTTAGTTACAGGGTATATTGCATGATGCTGAGGTTTGGGATACAAATGATCTTGTCATCCAGGTAGTAAGCATAGCACCCAATAGTTAGTTTTTCAAACCTTTCTCCGCTCCCTCTTTCCACATTCTAGTAGTCCCCAGTGTCTATTGCTGCCATCTTTATGTCCATGAGTACCTAATGTTTAGCTCCCCCTTACAATGTGGTATAAGTGATATTGGTTCTCCATACCATGGAGAACATGGGTTATTTGGTTTTCTGTTCCTGTGTTAATTTGCTTAGGATAATAGCCTCCAGCAGCATCCATGTTCCTGGAAAGGACATGACTTTGTTCTTTTTTATAGCTGCAAAGTATTCCATGGTGTACCACATTTTCTCTATCCAGTCGACTGTTGACAGGAACTTAGTTTGATTCCATGTCTTCGCTATTGTAAATAGTCCAGCATCATCTTTTGCTCAAAGTTAATTAAGTCCACTTCTCAAGCCTGTATTTTCCACATTTATTACTCTGTAGTAGAAATTTGGGACTTTGATGTTGGGTTTCGAAACATATTTTTATTTTTCTTCATGAAATACTGCATGAGAAACAAGACTAGGCAAACATTGTAAGTTGTAAGTAGTAAGTTTCTCATCATTAAAAGGTTCAATGTATAAATGATGTGCCACCCTTAGCCATGGATTCATGTTTTCCACTGGGTAATCTGGGGCCCCAGGAAAACTGAGCATTATAGACTGTGGAAATATAGCCAGTGCCTTCTCAGTGATTAGTTATGACTGAGGGCAGGGTGAAATCAGTGCTCCGCATTTATCCCATTACAACTTTGGAATGAAAATGTCACCCCTTCCCATAGCAACAATTACACTAGCAATTAGAGAATCAACACTTTTATGAATTTCACGTCTGGCCCAAAGTACAAGCCTGAAGTTCTAGGCTTTTTACAATAATTATGCTGTTATATCAATATTTATCATTTTCTTAGTGAGAAGTCTTATTTTTATAATTTGGTAGAAGTTATCTAACCAATTAGTTCTAATAGAAGTTTAACATTAAAAAGTGGTAGCATAAAAATAGTTTTAGATTTAATGATTGATATACACATGACATTATAAAATGTCTTTTGCAGTAAAGTTAAATAATAAAATATTTTAAATGTCTGAGTTTTATTTTTTTTCTTGATTGCAGGAAATTTACATTTGATGAGGAAACTAAATATCTTCCATTTAAAGTCATGGGCCTAATTTATCATAACTCATGCCTCTCTTCCCATTTTAGAGTGGTTTTCTAAATATAATCACAAAGTATGAGGTTCCTTTCATAAAACCTTATTCTGAAATGAGTTCCATGTGAGTGTTTACAGGGAAAACCAAGCCAACCAAAAGGCACTTCCAAGATTCATGTGTTTGCTTTATTTAAAAATATCTATAATTAGTTGCTCATAGATAAATGATACTTTTGTCCTGCCTCAACATCATAAATCTTTGCAGGTGAATATTGTGCTATAATGTTTTTTTCACCATGACATGAATTTTAAAGACTTAATAAGCCCCCCTTAGCACTGTTACTTTAACAGGGAAAATTGAATCCTTGGTTTAACATATGAAGTAGTGAGTGGGGCTATAGTAATGGATCCAGATTTAGCTGCATAATACAGTTTGAGTATTCCTTATCCAAAATGCTTGGGACAAGAAATATTTTGGATGTGGGGTTTTTACACATTTTGGAATACTTGCATTATACTTATCAGTTGAACATCCCTAATCCAGGAGTCCAAAATGTTCCAGTGAACACTTCCTTTGAGCATTATGTAGGTGCTCAAAAAGTTTCAGATTATTGAGCAGTTCAGATTCCGATTTTCAGATTAGGAATACTCAACCTGTAACACTAACCTTAATTGAAACTTTACCTTATTCTAGACGCTGTGCTTAACCTTTCATGGAGACTTGTCTCACTTAAACCTCACAACAAATCTTTGAATGAAGTACTCTTCTTGTCCCTATTTTTAAAATGATGAAACTGAGTTTAAATAAAACTGTGAATGTATTTAACTTTTCTAAGGTCACACAACTATTAAGTGGAGATAAACCTTAAGGCTAGATGAAGAGTTTTAGTTTTATGTTGAGTGAAACATAACTATACAGCAAATGTACTATTAATATGTAAGTCAAAATTTTGTAAATGTGGTTTTATCTAATAACCTTTAATTAACAAAAGAGATGATTTCCCTATTTTTGATTGATTTTTACTTGCCAGCAGCTGCTAGATCCTTTCCATTAAGTTTACAGGTCAAGTTGTTAATAATCTTTAAACAGAAGTTTAAATCTACCAGCTAAGTTTATTTATTAACAACAGAAACAAAAACAACCTGTTTTTCAAGGTTCCTTTTATAATAAACAGTTGTCATAGTACCACAGTGGAATATATTTTAATTGCCTTCAAGATCTGTTAAAAGACAAATTCTCTAAGTAACCATTGGAGCATTTATGAACAAAGAGATTTTATTGTCCCTGCCTACATGCTCCCCTAAAAACTGGATGAGTTGTGATGTAACTTTTTTTCTTCTTTTAACTTTAAGAAATTTAACAGTTACAGAAAATTCAAAGAATATAACAAATATCTCCATAATAAAATACTACTACTGTTATATTTTCTTCCAATTATTTTGTTTAAAAATATTGCAAACATAAACTTTTAAAAAATGTTCAGTATTACTAATTTGTGGGAATTATTTATTACCTAGAAAATGCTCACTTACCCAGACAGCGTTCTAAAAGTAATCATAGAAAAGGTATTCCAATGTACTTTAGTATAATGAATTCTTAATTATCATTTGTATAGAGCAGTATTTATCATTTTAAAACGGCAAGTAAAAAATTTAAAATAATCAGTAATCTGGTTTAAAGGACTCTGATGCTAAAATAATTATTTTGAGATTTGTTGTGTGGAGTGGCTATGGATTTTGACTTAAGAATTCAGTGGCTGTTTAATCTCCCTGACTTTAGTATTACTTATTAATCTCTGTGTCCTTTGGTCAGGAATTTGGGGAAGAGCCACATGAGTTGGGCATGACTAGGTCCACAAGATTGTTTGTTTGTTTTTCCATTGTGACTGAAGGCTAAACTCTTAAAAAAGGCAAAAGCATTCTGCAAAAATTAACGTTGATTGTGAGATTGGTGGGAAGAGGGTGGGAACAAAGTAAAAAAATACACATCAAGTTCTAAAATTAGCCACTGTGATCAATGCATGCTGCCAAGGGGGTGCTGCTGGCTGACCTATGATGGGAAGACCCTTTCCCAGCCCCCAGGGGTGCTCTGAGGAGGAGGAGGAGTCAAGCCTGTAGATCATACTAAGTTGGCACGCTTCATCATTAAACAAAGTACTAAGATTAATTACTTCAAAGGGGAAGATTAGTTGATTTTAACTATAAAAATGCACATATTTAACAGTTCAGCATTTCATGATTTATGTGTATAAACACTGAAATTCTAAAGGTAAGGCCTTTGGCCATACCTAACATAATTTATTTGTTCATACTTTCAAGCCCTGGAAAGTTTTTGATCCCCTTATATTTAAGGTGGATGTTTTGGTTTAGGAGGGTATGGGCAGAGAATGTTGGCCTTTCTGTAGCATTTCTAAGAGGTTTTCTTTGGGTGTGAATTAGCACCAGGGCTTAGGGAATTGGAGATAGGAAGGAGAGGGTATTTGAATGCAAGATGTCATTGGCCTCTCACTGAGTATTCAGTGTAGGGGCAACCAAGCCTTAATTATGTTTTTATGACATTGTTTTTTTCAAGAATCCCATCCCAGTGAGTTGTTTAGAAGCAGGATTATATTTAATAAGGCAATGGCAATTTTTTAAAACATGGATTTAATATAATAATTTTTCATTTCATTTTAAATGACATTTTAATAATTGTGACTTAATATTTAAATATATGAAGATTTTTTTAAATTGGTAACATCATTACAATGTTTTGTAAATCAAAAAGAAATTTAAATTTTCAACAAATTCACTGCTAATACTGGGGGACAATGCTAGATCAATTGATCAGGCCTCTTTTTTGATGAGGCCTAAACATTGAATTTTTAGGAGCTCTGCTGATGATTTCATGTGCACCCCAGGTAAAGAAGCAATGTTTTATATAGTTTCAACCACAGTGTACATATTATTCTGCATTCAATTTATATATTCTATTTCACTTAATTTTATAGGGAATATTTTCTTTGTTTCTTCAGGGTTCACAAATTTTTAATAAGAATGTATATTTGTGTATCTCAATTTATTAAATTATTCATATAATATTGAACATTTCATTGTAAGTTAGTAGAAAATAATGGTGCAGTATCATTTGATTTCTATGTTGAATCATTTCCAGACCAAATCAAAAAGAATGAACAAACCTTGCTGTTTCCAGTTGCCACGTTATTTTCATAAGGGATGTAGCAATCATAATACTGTCAGCAATGAGTGCTTGTTTCACCACAGCTTTCCTGGAATTGGGAATTATCGATTACTAAACTCATTTCAAATCTTCATTGTTTTCAGGGCTCCAAAAATGAAAAGAAGGGGAAAATGCCACAAATAGCTGTGTTTATAAATGGAGCCATTGGTAGTTCCCTGGAAGTAGAGAGATGTATACAGTGATGTGCCTACAACTAGATCCACGTAGGTTATTCTAATTTAAATGACTTTCTAAGTCATTACCAATACAAATTTTAAAGATATAAATTACCTACAACAATCAAGAATGGATAAAAATTAACTACTACAGCTTATGCCAACCATGTGCTAGCAGTGGGAATAGTCAAAATAAGCAAACAAAACTTCAGTGAATCAAAACAAAATCAACAGGTGTAACCTGCTTCGCATTCTTCAAGTTTATATCAAGCTCTGAATCTGCCAAACTCCTGAGGAAGTCAGTTTCCTCTATAATTGAGAGATAAGCTCTATTATTGAGAGAACCAACTTCTTTCCTTAAAAGAATAAACCAGCTAGAGTCTCATTTTGTATTGTTTATTACCCCTTGACTACAGAAGCGTGCTACCAAGCAGAAAGCAGGCTTTGTCACAAATACCAAGAAATCCAGATGCTCAGAGAATCTCTCTGAGTTGTTTTTATTGTTCTCTTTCTCCTCTTCCTCTCCCTCTCCCTCTTCCTCTGTCACTTGTACCATCATCATCATCACCACCACCATAACCACTATCACTTTTTTAAAAAAAGAAGCATTTTTATCTGCCTTCTTTTATTTAATCTTTACTAATAGTAGCTCTTAGGGAGATATATTTCAGTATTTCATTTTTCAAATGAGGATGAGCTGCCAAAGGATGAATACCTAATTCAAGGTTACACAACCAGTAAGAGCAGAAACTGGAATTTGACTGAGGCGTATTAGACCCTACGGTCTGAGTAGACTTGCTAAAGCTGTTTGACTCTCACAGTTCAGAGCAGTTCAGAGTGCTGGGTCAGTCCAATCTGGAGGCTGTGGCAGGCGCTAAATCTTGTAGGAAGTAGTCCCAATGTTTGGGACCAGTTCTGGTTTTAGTGACCCCACAGAAAGCCTAGTCTGACTTTCAGGAAGCCTGCAATGGTTTTATGACAGACCACATCTACTAGACTAAGTGAAAGCCCAGATCCGGAGATAAATGTTCTAAACCTCTATTTCCCAGTGGCCAGATCTGTTTTATTAAGAATCACATTATTAGGTTTCAATGTTCAGGCTATTTTCAGCAATTTTATCTCTTGCATCTTCTACATCCATGAGTCACCAAGTTCGGTATGAGAAGTAGATAGCAAACATTAGTGGAACAATTATAGAATTCAAATGTACATATGTCTGAGCTTGAACTCCAGCCTTAGTAGTTAGTATTTTTATAACTTTCGATACTAAGTTTCTTAATGTCTGTGTGCCTCAACTTTCTTGTCTTTACACTGTAAATAATAGTAAGTTTCCAGAGTTGTTATGGAGATTAAATGAGATATCTATATATAAACATGTTGTACAATGTCTTGCATATGATAGGCTCTCTTCCTCCCATGTATGTTTACTCCACAATGATTATTTAAACCATTATTTTATATTTCCACTTCTTATGTTACTATAACCAAGGCCTCCTTCTCTTCACCTCTTAGTGGAAGAAATTTACACGAGCCATAAGGGTCTTTCTCAATTCCTCCTTTAATTGTATCTATCCCTAGTTTAGGAATTCACAGTGTGTATAACCCAGAGACCTAATCAATCTGACTATAGAACATAACCCTGCCCTACCCTGCCTGATGCATCTTATACGTTTTGAGTAATATTTCTCTAAAAACTTTGTTTTAATTTGCCTACTAAAGATCATCCTCTGGTTTTCTGGCAACACATAAAACATTTCAAATTATGTGCATCCTCAGATAACAAATCCAAACCTCTTTTTCTAATTTTTCATATTTTCCAGCTGCTATTAACTTCCTTCCTGTCACCCAGATCAAGAACCACAGAATCATAAAGGAGCATAGAACTCATCTAATTATTTCCTTTTAGCCCAAATCCGCTGTTCCTATCTCATATATACTTCTCATCAGCATCTGTATATTCCCAAACAATGGATGAAAGAGAAAGCCTTGACCAATCATAAAAAAAATGTTTCCTAATAACTAGAGAGATGGTATTTAGATAGGATTGGAGACTTCAAAATGACGTTGATAAGAGAAAATAATATTGGGAGGTGTAGTGGATACATACAAAATTCTGTTATTACACCTTCTAATTCATTCACTTTATTTTTCTGGATCTTATAGTGATTATGACTATAAATGAGATAAAAAACTGGACTTTGATAAATCAAAGTTATTCCTCAAAGTAATCTCTTTTCTTTCTAAAATGTACTATAATTATTAAATGTATTTGTGATTCAGGTGAGTTTTAGTTTAAACTTTGAGTGTAGTTTCATTAACAGAAATACAGATAATTGCTTGAGAGCTCATTAAATGTATGTGCTACTAGAATAGAAAGGAAAATATTTTGGGCTAGGCATGGTGGCTCACACCTGTCATCCCAGCATTTTGGGAGGCCAAGGTGGGTGGATCACATGAGGTCAGGAGTTCAAGACCAGCCTGACCAAAATGGAGAAACCCCGCCTCTACTAAAAATACAAAATTAACCAGGCATGGTGGTGCAGGCCTGTAATTCCAGCTACTAGGGAGGCTGAGGGAGGAGAATCGCTTGGACCTAGGAGGCAAGGGTTGCAGTGAGCCAAGATCGTGCCATTGCACTCCAGCCTGGGCAACAAGAGTGAAACTCCATCTCAAAAAAAAAAAAAAAAGAAGAAGAAAAATATTTTGAAAGAGTAATATTTACACTACTGTCTTAGCCTGTTCAGGCTGCTGTAACAAATTACCATGGGCTGTGTGGCTTATAAACAACAAACATTTATTTCTCACAGCTATGGAGACTGGGAAGTCCTAAATCAAAATGCCAGCAGGTTCAGTGTCTGGTGAGGGCCCACTTCCTGGATTATAAACGTTTTTTCTCTATGTCCTCATGTGGCTGAAAGGGCCAGTGAGCTCTCTTGGGCCACTTTTATAAGGGCAGTAATCCTATTCATTCAAGAGGAGCCCTCATGACCTAATCACCTCCCAAAGGCTCCATCTCCTAATGCCATTGCTTTATGGGTTAGAGTTTCAACATATGAATTGGCGGGGACACAAACATTAGAACATAACAAATACTCTTTTGAAAATGGTTTACTGGCTTCCTAAATTTAAAACAAAATTTCTCTTCAGAGTCTTTTTACTTTTCATTATTTTACATACAGGTGCCCACTAGAATTTATGTACATTACCAGATTTAAGAGTTATTTCTAATATACTAGTTGGAAATGATTAATATTTTATAGCTGATTCCCATAATAAATTAAGCCAATAAAAAATATTTTATTAGATGAATGAGAGCAGTTATCATCTCATTAGTATCTTTTCCTCTGATTACTGCAGAATATAAAATTTATTTATTTCTCCTCATTATAAGGCAATTTCTTAGAGTGAATAGCTCAACAAAAATAGTGTAATGTTTAAAATGTAAATGTGGAATTTTACACATTCCATTTTTTAAAAAGCTAACTCAGTTCCCCTGTACTTACTTTTTAAATTTTTATTTATTTATTTATTTATTTTTTGAGAGGGAGTCTTGCTCAGTCGCCCAGGCTGGAGTGCAGTGGCACAATCTCGGCTCACTGCAAGCTCCACCTCCTGGGTTCACACCATTCTCCTGCCTCAGCCTCCTGAGTAGCTGGGACTACAGGTGCCTGCCACCACACCTGGCTACCTTTTTATTTTGTATTTTTAGTAGAGACGGGGTTTCACCATGTTAGCCAGGATGGTCTCGATCTCCTGATCTCGTGAGCCACCTGCCTTGGCCTCCCAAAGTACTGGGATTACAGGCATGAGCCACCACGCCCAGCTTGTACTTACTAAAATTCCTCTTCTAAATGTCGTTAATTAACTACTGGCTGTCAAATTCAATTGTCATTTTCTCTTTCTCATCTTCCTTTGATATTGTTAATCACATCCTGCTTTGTAAAACTCTCTTTCTTTTCTGTATTTCAGTTTTAAATTTTATTATCAAATCATGTAAGCTATTTAAAAAGTGAGCACTTCTGTACTTGCTTCCATTTTAATAAATAAAACACTATCAACAAAGTTCAAGTTCCGTCTGTGCTCCTCCCAGATTGTATATTCCTTCATGCCCAAATGGAAGTGTAACCATTATCCAAACTTGCATATTTACAATCACATGCATTTTAAATATTCTTTTGCTACATAGTATGTACCTGTACATAACGTGTCATATCATATTTTGGTATATTTTAACTTTTATTTAAATGATACCACACTGTGTGAATGGGTGTGTTTTTTAGCACCTATATTTTGTTTCATCATTTAACATTGTTTTTATGAGAGTCTTATTTATTTATTTATTGTTTTTGGTTTCTGGGGGTCTTGTAATTGACTGCCTTCTCTTCTAGCTGCACAACCTCTCCCTACGTATTCCCTGCCTCATGTGGCTTCTATAAACCTTTCATATTTTTCTTAGATCCAGGCCTGTTTGTCTAAAAACCTACTGAATATCTCCAACAGGATATCCCGCAAATAACATAAACTTCATCCTTCAAAATATGGGTTTATTATCGTCTCCCCAGATCTGCAATTTCTTTTGCTTTTTCTTTAATTCAAATAATGGCACACTATCAATTCTGTGATCTGTGCTCTTAAATTTAGTCATTGTGATATCTCTGGTATTCTTTACCATAACTTCATGGCTACTTAAATCACTAAATCCTCTAGAGGGTAAAAGTAAAAACTAAGCTGCTGGAACAAGATATATTAATGTAGTAATGCGTATATATAATAAGTAAGACCCAACCCAATAAAGTTGTGTCTTGTTTTGTTTGTTTTTGTTTTTGTTTTTTTTTCTACACGAGTCTGAGGTGTCTGAGCCCCAGGTCAATGCAGCACTACAACATGTCTTCCATCTTCAAACATATGACTTCCAAGGTCATCCTTCCAGCCTGTGGGAGAGAGGACAGTGCAAGTCAGGGGTCAAAAACTGACTCATAAGAAGGGCATAAGTTGTTCAATCACTTCCCTTCACACTACTGGTTGCAAGGGGTCTAATAAAAACAGTCCCTAAGTGGGTAGCCACCCCCTCGCCCTAACTCTATCATTAAAATATAGGAGGATAACTTTGGTGGACAGTCCCTTATCTGCGCCACACATAACTTCATAAATGTCTTCCAGGGCCTTTCCTTCTTTACCTCATTTCACTGCCACACTGTATGGTGTTAACATTGCTTGCTTAAACTATTTCAGATAGTCTTTTGGCTGATTATATTTTCTTCTTCCAATCCATCCCCTATGCTAATGTCAGTTATCTTTCTAAAATATTGGTGTTTTGTTGTTGCCCTTCAGGAAAATTTTAAAAAGTCCAGTATCTCTCTGTGGCCTCTGAAATATTTATGGGATAAACAATATGATGTGTGACAGGTATATAGAACAGTTACAACGTGACCTTAGGTTATTTCTCTGGCTTTGTCACTCATTGCATATATTCTATACTTTGAACAAATTTGCCAGCTCACTGGCACTTACTATGTCGTGTATTTTCATAGCTGTGTGTCTTCATTTTTGGAGTTTCCTGTGTCTGGAAAGCTCTATTTCCCTTTTTTCCTCTACAGTGGTCACCTCCTATCAGTAGCTTTCCTAGATAACCTTCCAATTAACCAAAGCAGAGTCCATTGCTGCTTTACCGGTGTTATCATGTATATAAACCTTTGCTACTCAGAATGTGATCTGCAGACCAACGGCACTGGCCTCACTTGGAAGTTTGTTAGAAATGCAGAATGCTGGGCCCAACCTGACCTACTGAATTAGCATCTGCATTTGTAACTGGTTCCCATGTGATCTGACACTGCTGGTCCTCAGGCTTTAGAAATAGCATTCATCATATTAGTGACAGTTGTTTCCTGATGCATGGTCTCCTGTAGGCCTTAAATTTCTCAGGCAGGAACTGTATCTTGCTCCATGTGGAACCTTTCAAAACCTTCCACAGAGTATCTGCTACATAGTGGCTCCCTCTAAATTTACACTGAGTGACTTGATTTGTATTTTGTCTTATCTAATGGTCCTGTAAGAAGTTATGCTTAGAATTTGGGTGTTTTCAGCACTAAACCCACCAAATTATTTATCTTTATGAGAAACAGAAGCATTTTTGCACCTTCTAAACCATATCCTTTCAAACTTATGAGAATTACATGCATGTGCACGCATCACATAATTTGGAAAGAATTTGTTGCAGTTTATGATTATAATTTTTCATTATGCCTCTAAAGGAACCATTAGCTAAAAGGATATTTTCATAAACAAATATTATAGTAAGGGCTAGCCTAATGTATATAAAGAAGAATGTACATTTTTAAAGTTAGAAATTGCCTCTGATTTTTAATATGTACTATAAAATCCATCACAATTTAGAAATTTTCTTTGAAATCAATTTAAAATAAATTTTTTTAAAGTATGTGTTTAAACATATAAAATTTAAATATATACCGAAATATAAACCTGAAATTTGAATATTTACTAGGACATATACATAAAATAGCTTGCTTCATTGACCTGGGGCTCATACACCTCAGACTCTTGTAGAAGAAAAAAAAAAAACAAACAAAACAATACTGTCACTGTTGCAAACTGCATTGTAGAACAGTCCCAATCTTGCCTTAGGTTATTTGTTGTAAGTGCCGACAACATCTCAGGTTAGAAGTTGTTGTCAGTGCTATTCTTTTTATGTTGCTGTTAATGATTAGGCACATCTTCTTTAAATAGCTTTTGATCATATTAGCTGGTACACTATGGATTATACTGCACTGACTATATTTAAGTTGTTGACTAATATATAGGTATGTTTCTTTTTTTCTGTACAATGTTAAGAAAAGTAGATAACTATATCCTACAGAAACATTAAGAAATCATTTTTAAGAAAAGTTACCATTTCTGCTTATATTTTAGTTTAATTTTTCATCCACATTCTGTTTTATAGCAGATGAATTTTAAAAGGCCAGTCTATATTTCAAATAGGCATTAATTTTAGCCATGGGTGTTGGCTTTCCATTTTAATGGCCTGACCAGTAAACATCTTCTTTTGTTGTTTCTTTTTAAAAAAATATGTGGTTTGTCTAGCAAATCTTTGGTAAAGAAACACATTTCTTAACAGTACTATTTTAAGGACAGATTAAACTGTGATTTTGCTGCAACAGCCTCCTGACCAATAGAGTCAGATGTTCTACTTTCTTATTAGAAACATCAATGCCAATATTTACTTTTAGTACTGGTCTAACAAAATGAATATGTTGCCAGAGGCATGTCATGAGTCCTTTTGGCAAACTCCAAATAAGAAACAAACAGAAATAGTGAATGAGAATGCCAACTTTAAAAAAAAATACGTATTTTTATTATAGACTTAATTGGCCAAGAACATTCCTACATAATCTTCTAAAATTCATAATGACCAAATAGTAATACTTTCATTGACTGGGTGGTTTTGTACATGGACTTTTATAACTCGGTATTCGATGTATGAATTCTTGTCAATGAAATAGTATCATTTTGTGTCTGAGTATTTATGGGGCTTTTTTTAACCAAAGAAAAAAAGACCAAACATTAGTGTTAGCCAAAATTGTAATTTTTAAATACTGGAGAGTTATTTCTAAATTTACGTGAGTCCAAATTTCCAAGCAAGAACTATAATCCTCCTTTGCTTACCTGATAATTTTTATTGCCCTAATCAACTTGGTCTTGCACTACTGTAAATAACTTTAAAGAAATGAGGAAATATTGTGGTTTCAAGTTCAGTAACAATAATTTTACCTAGGTTTTAATGAAATATCTCTCACAATATGAGAGCCTGCATAATATAGAATATCCAATTCATTAAAACACTTGCAGAGGATCCCCTGTGGGCCATCTGGGATGACTACTGCCTAACTGTGAAGGAGAAACCTAACCAGAATATTTCAGTATGTTGCATCAGTGATAAGAAAACTTCTGAACTTCTGCCATGAGAGCTCAGAGAAGAGGCCACTTTGTTCATCCCAAGGTGACTCGGAATAGATGACACCAAAGCTGAAGGATTTGTAGATTTTTTTATAGGTGAAGAGAGAGAGGAGGGAGAAGGAGGTACTTGCTCGAAGTGTGTCCTGATAAAGCAAGCAGCACTGGTAAAAGCAGGCAGATCTGACAGAATGTCGTGTGTGGATGGAGGAAGAGAATGAAACAGCAGTTTAAGATGACTGGTGGGTAATGCAAATTTGAGGAGTCATGGAGGATGAGGCTGGACTGGTAAACAGGAGCTAAGTCATCAAGGGCCAGATATCAAAGAAGTTTATACAGTGAAGATTTAGGGTGAAGGGGTGATATGGAAGGGATCAGTTATCCAAAAAGTTAGTCAATTATCCAAGTGAACTGTATCCAGCTCACTTAATGGAGCTAGCTCACTTATGGAGCTAGATACATTCAAATGGTTTCTATAAATCAAATTCCTTGTCTTAGTTCAGTTCTCCTAGTGATGCCCAAATTGATAAATTTCACTAGGTAAAGTGTTTGCTGTTCTCGAAGTAATATAATTCTACCTGGAAGCATATTTTTAAAAATCACAAATTGTAAGAAAAAAAATCATTTTGATTATGTGCCAAATTTTATATGTGATTATGTTGAAGTATGGAAAACAGCATGATTCAACAAACATTTTATTAAAATTGACAACACAATTTCTTGAAAGAAATATTTTAATAATTGTTAATTCCTACTTATTAGTCTATAATTAGGCATGTTTCCTAATTGATGAAAAGAAATGAAATCACTCTCTCTGGACAGGCATATACTTGAAAATCCTTTACTGTATATTGGCTTAGAGAAAAATTTATGTAAATTTGCTGCTTAAATAAATATAAGCCCCTAAAATCTGAAAGCTTAATTGAATATTTAGTGGACATAAAATGAATGGTCCATGAGAGCAGAGGCACAAAGTTGAAACAGCAAAGAGAAGCATGAAGGACTCTAGCTTTGGATTTTTACTTTATTCCCTATGTTTTATTTTCCTTCTCCGCATAAATTGTTATAAATTTTCCACTTGCTAGAAGGGATTTCTCAAGCATTGCGGGGCAGCTTAGTTTATTTTCTTCGTGGGTAAATCTGTATGTAATCATTTTAGCAGGTGAGAGAATTCAAGGAAGTGGTAACTTGCTCGGAAATGAGTTCGCAGGGCTGTGAATGTTTTTTCATTAGTGGTATGATTTCCCAAATATCCCATTTCATTTTCGTGTGAAAGGTAATTTTCCATCTCATCACGTCTACACTGAGTTAGTTTGCCCACTAGGAGGCACTCTTTCCAAGCTCTATTTCACAAGGTGTCCAGCTGACTTTTCCCCAGTAAAAACCTGTGAGCATTTACTCATCTTTTGTGTTTTTGTTACTAAGCTAAGGTTTTTGTACCTGGCTTCTGTTTGCTAGTGGAAATGGCCTTTTTTGTTGTTGTTTAAAACAAACCAACAAAAACGACTTCCAATTGTTTCGGTTGGTACCTGTTTTTCAAGGTACTAGTTTGTGGAGAGATGTTTAACTTATTAGAAAAACACGATGTGTTTGATATCAAGTGTTCACTAAAAGTTCTACTATTACCTTTAAAATAGTAATTTTCTCCCTGATATTTATTTTCAAATGTAAAAACGTATAGATCTCTAAGTACAGCTCAGTTGTGAACAATTGAAAGCATTAAGTCATCATAGAATGCATTGCTGCAAAAGACAAACAGTGATTTGTGTCAGAAAAAGCTTTCGGATCAAAAAAATCATCAGAGAATATAGGCTTGCCGTGAGCTGTGTGTGTCTGTGTGTGTGTGTGTGTGTGTACATACACATAGTATACACACATACATATATGTATACATGTAAAAACACACAGATGGCAACAAGACTATATAAAAAGGACACTTGCTCAGTGGCATGTGAAAGTCAGTCTCATCACACACTGTGCTGATCACACATTCATATGCAGGCCCCACGTATGTAATTATACATATAAAATTAGAGTTATTAGTGATCCCAGAATAATCACTCTCTGAAGACATTTAATGAACTTCAAATTGAAATTGGTTGGTTTGCTTAAAAAACATGCTTTTTCAAATTTTTTAATGTCAGAGCTTGAGACCTGGTCCCATCAATTCATTCACTTATTGAGTGTCTGCTCTGTGGTCAGGACTTGTTCTCTATTTTGTTTATGGCAGTGAACATAAAGACAAAATTTACTCATGGTGTTTATGTTTGGTGGTAGTGGTGGCAAGGCAGGGGTGCACACCAGACTAGGATTCATTGCAGTGACAAAGGGTAATGTTGTAAAAGGATTAAGAGTGCTAGAAGCAGAGCTATTTTATATAGGAATGCCAAGGAAAATGTGTCTGAGAAGATACTATTTGAGCAGCGATCTGAGGGAAATGAGGAAGAAAGCTATACATGTAGCTGGGGGATAACATTCCAGATAAAAGGGGAAAGCAAATATAGTCCTGAGGTTTATTTTAAGGACAGTGAGTCTGGTTCTGGAATGTGAGGGGGAGTGGTGGGAGATGAAGTTAGTGAGATGTGCCAGGACCTAGTAGAATTTTTCTCCAAATGAGATAGGAAGTCACTGGCAGGGTTCGTGCAGAAGAGTGGGCTGATGAGACTAACTTTCCGGAGAATCTTTCTTTCTAGCTTTTGAGTTGATTTGGTATTCAAAAGCCTTCACTATTAGGACTCTACTTGGTGCTCCCGGGAAGTTCTCTGCCCTCCAATCCTTCTGGTTTTTATTTAGGTTCCTTCTGCCTGGGATGCCCATTTTCTTGTAGAGGGTGTGAATCCCAGTCCACACACAGAGATATGTGAGGAATATAACCATTTGTTCGCAGCTGAATTGAGCCCTATTCTGTGGGTGGTATGAACAGTCTGTCAATTCTGGTCTCTTTTGGCCTTATTCTGTGGCTGCACGTAGGCCTTTGGGGACTCTTGTAACAGTGAGCCATCCAGGGAGGTAGGCAAGGGCCCTGTCTCAGGCACAACTGCCTAGACACAGACTGTAGCCTTTCTACTCCAGAAACTATTTCCGAAAAGTAGCCATGGGTTCTTACTGACCTCAGATCCCTAAACCTCTGCAGGGGTTTTGTCTATTCTTCTTGCTGGAAGTTGGCATAGTCTCACCTCATTTCTTCACTCTCTTCATCTCTCCCCTTCCGACCCTACAGGTCTCTAGATCTGTTCTGGCCTAGCATGGGAAGTTTTGCCCTTGCTCAGTATTCTTCCAGGCCTTTGATCTCTTCCTTATCTTCGTTCTGCTTATAATTGATGTCTTCTCTGAGCAGTGAATGCTGCTCAATCTTGCTATTGCTTGAACGGGTGGAGACTACAACAGATGAAAAGGAAAACCAGAGGAAAAAAAACCTTGGTTATTTCAGAACATTATTCTGCCACTTACGCTTCTAAGTCTGATAAAGTCCTGCTTGTCTTTTCAGGCCCGTCTTGTTTATCAGTTCCTCTTAGCAACCTGCCCACAGCTACTGGTCTCTCTCATCGCAGGAGACAAGCACTTCCTCTTGTGTACTCCCTGGGCATTTTGTTTGTGTCCTCCATCCTGACCCTTGTCCACTGGTATCGTGTCACCTTTTGAATTGTTGTTCCAGACTTTCAGTTGTTGGGTCCTTGAGATCACAGGGACCACTGCTTCTTCAGGGGTGTTTTGTTTTCGTCTTAGTCAGCTAGGGCTCCCATGACAAAATACAACAGACTGTGTAACTTAAACAACAGAAATTTATTTCTCACAGTTTTGGAGGCTGGCAAGTAAGAGCAGGGCACTTACAAGGTAGATTTTGATTGGGGGCCTCTTCTCTTGGCTTATAGGTGGCCTCTAGCTCACTGCGTGCTCACATGACCTCTTCTCTGTTTGTACTTGGAGAAGGAAAGAGAGCAAATTCTCTGGTGTGTCTTACAAGGGCACTAATCCCATGATGAGGACCCCACCTTCATAACTTCATCCAACCTCATCTAACCCTAATTACCTCCTAGAAGCCCCATCTCCAGTTACCATCACAATGGGGGTCAAGGCTTCACATATGACTTTTGGAATGACACAAATGTTCAATCCATGACAGTTTTGTTTTGTTTTCTTTTGTTTTCATCTCTAGCATTTATGATGGTGCCAGTTATAATGGAGAACAATAAATGCTTAATCAGTGAAAATATGAAGTATGTTCACCTAGGCAAGAAATCTTTCCTATTCCTGTCAATAAGGTTCAAGGCTCTCCAATGAGAAATTAGATTGTTCAGCTCTAATGTTTGTCAAAACAGAAGTTAATACTTTCCCATACTCCATAGTTTTGCTTTTAAGCCTTTTTGATGTCACAAGAAATACAGAAAAGTATTTTTGTTGACAATAACGCTGCTCATGGCCAGGGGTGAGTAGTTCTAGAGCTTTGCATCTCTCTGCTACATTCAGTCCCAACTTCCACACCTCCTAGACCCTGACTAGTACCAGCTGGCAGAGGGGAATAGTTGTAACCTATTTGGTCACGTATTGCTTTCTAATATAGAAAATATTGATTATGCTTTTAAAAATTATGGAAAATCATAGTTATTCAACAGAAAAAAATCTGTAAAAAATGGGGCATGTGACCTTCTGATACTGCTTTTGTTGTTGCTGCTGTTTAGTTTATAAGTCTGTGGGCCCCACAAAATTTATGCCCTTATACCTATACACATAACTCTGGTATGTGTTCAGCACAATTAGGAAGGACAGATGTGTGTCCAAATGTCATATGACTGGAGGCAGTGTTTCTCAGAATGTGGTTTGAAGGCCACCTTGATTGCAGTAGGTAACCTGGATTGCTTGTTACAAATGAAGTTTTTCCAGCCCAGGCAGTGACACACATCTGTTGCCCCAGCTACTCTGGAGGCTAAGGCAGGAAGATTGCTTGAGTCTGGGAGTTGAAGGCTGTAGTGTGTTGTGATGGTGCTTGTGAATAATCATTTCACTGTAGCCTGAGCAACATAGCGACAACCCCACCTCTAAACAAAACAACAAAAAAATGCTTTTCAAGAGTTTGAAAATAAGACTCTTCCATGATGAGACCTGAAAATCTGCATTTGTAATAAATTAGCAGGATGCTTTTTATGTACCGTAAACTTTATGAATTATTGCTGTATGTGGTGCGGAAAGACAATAGTCGTGTTTTGCAGTATTCTTCCAATCTTCTTGATTTCTTCTGGGCCGAGATATTTTGGATTATGGATCCAATTTAGTTATTACTGGATCATTCTGTTTTTTATTTTCTGTTTATTTCTAACATTAATTATGGTGTTCTCTCTCTCACACACACACGCGCACTCACATTCTAGCTGTATCTAAAAATCTATCTATTACTTTCAAATTTGTAAACATATTTTTGTATCTCTTTAGGATTTTTTTTAAAAATGACATCAATTGAATCTATAAAAATCTTCCCCTTTTTAAAATGTGTGCTTTTTTTCTTAAGCTTTGTTCAAGTTTTATCTATTTTATTGATATTTTCAAAAACCGAGCTTATGGTTTTGTTGACTATCTCTACTTTTATTCTAATAAATATTTTATCTTCTTATTATTTATTTTCTTCTACCTAATATGTTTATATTTTTATCTTTACTTGGCTTTTAAATTAAATTATCTTATTTAGTTTTGTTTTGTAAATACAATTAAATCTAAATTTACCTTTAAGTATCACTGTAGCTGCTTTCCAACAAATCTTGGCAGATAGTACTTTTCATGTCATTTAGTCCTAAACAGTTAGTAATTTCTATTTTAATTCCTTGAATTAATTTAGGAGTGCATTTAAAATTTCTTAAACGTATGGTTTTTTTGCTACTTTTTAATTGTTGATTTCTAATTTAATAATGTTGGATAAAAATGTAATATGTCTAAAATGTCTTTATTTTGCCTGCAATCTTACATCATGTAATAGGTTGACAGGGTATAAAATTCTAGGTTAATACTTATACTTCCTTAACACCTTGAAAATATCATTTCGTTGTTTCTTACCATCTGTTGTAATCAGTAAGAAGTTTATTGTCAGTCTATTTTTCTAATGTAGATAATTTGTATTTTCCCCTTCTAGTAGACTTTAAGATTCTCCAGTTTCATTACAATATATATTGATGTCGGTTTTACCTTACATATTTGATCCTTATTTTTTCTACTTAGTACTTTGTACTTTCAACCTAATGACTTGTGTATTTCTTTAATTCTGGAAAATTCTCAGCAATACTTTACATATACTTTTACTATTTCCTTCATTCTCTTTTTCTGGAAGATTTGTTGGAGGTCTTTTCTGTAGCATGAATATTACATCATAATTTTAAGCCTTATCTTTCTGTGCTACATTCTGGGTAAGTTTCTCAGTTTTCATTACCCCTTCATTAATTCACCCTTTGATCCCAGTTTAAAGATATCACATTTATTGTATCTTTTAATTACAGTGACTGTATTTTTTTCAGTTTTAAGCTTTGTGTTTTTCATCTTTACCTATTCTTATTTCACTTCTGACTGTGTATATTTTATGAATTCATTCCTTGTATTGATGGTTTTGTCTTTATTAATCTCTGGCCATTGTTAGCATATTCTTTTAATACCTTTGTCAGATTGTTTCATGAAGTTAATTTTATCTAAAGTGCATTTACGTTCAAACTGTTGATTTTATTAATTGTCTTTTATTTGTACCTGCCCAGTGTCTTGATTTTTATTTCATTTCTGGTTCACAAGAATGTTTGCTTGTATTTGTCCTTGGCTGTAATTTTTACTCCCCAACTTTATTTTTTTTAATCCATCATTGGTATGTATTTACAGTGGATTTTCCTGTATGAACTCATTGTGCATCTGGAACTGAGAGTCCCAAACAGCTTGGTTGAGTGAGAGGGGAAAATTAAAAAAAGAATTTTATTGGAGTTGTCATTCAATAGTTTTTAATGTCAGTTAGGATAAAAGCAGCTTTTTCTTTCCTTACATCCATGTTGGTACTCATGGCTCTGAAAAGTTTACTTTGAATTCACTTGAAGCTATTCTTATTTAGATTGGCTTAATCTTAGAACTGTTTGGCTGTTACTTATATTTTACTTCCTAATGCAATATACTACCATAAACATTGGAAAGTATGGTTTTTTGGAGGGAAAAGATAACAGTGAGACTGGCAATATTTGAGTGCCAAAAGATATTACTTGAAGACTTTCCCAATGAATACTTCTATAAAAGCTTTCTGTGATCTAGTCTGGATATGACAGTGCTCCCTCAGCCAGAACCTCTGCTTAATTCCCCTCTCCCTTTCACTCAACACATATTTAATTGAGCACCTATTATATTCCAGGCACTCCTCTATGCTCTGGATATATGACAGCAGAGAGATCATATAAAATCTCTACCCTCTTGGAACCTACATTCCAGCTTATTGTTAGTAATAGCTTTGCTCAGAGAAAATTTTTATTAATCACTGAAACACTGAAGAAAGTATAATTCTAGGATTGTTTATTTTACAAAGTATTGGTAGGAAAAGTAAAGTGATGATTCTAGGATCTGCTTTTGTTATCTTTCAACCCAGGAAGTATATCCAGGGTAAGCCACTTTTATTCTTATTACATTTCTAGAAAACTGCCACAAGAAATCCTAACCACATACATATATACTTGTGTTTCTCTATTTTCTATAGTAAATCTATGCTGGTGGAAGACTGTCAGTTATTCTAATGTTATTGTTATGGATTTAAGATAAAATAAGCCAGGAGAAGATTGATAATCTGTTTTATTTCTCTATCAATCAAAGGTGCCAGTTTTAGAAGACATGTTCACTTCTTCCAGCTTTGAAAACAAAGTTAAACTAAAGCAATGAAAGGGAAGCACATTGTCAGTTTAAACCTCAAAGTCACATTTTAAAACATAATCAAAGAAGGGACCCATATTTAATTAGATACAAAATACAGATTAGAGTTTCTCTCATTAGTTAGGTAGCTGTGTGAGGAATCACTCTTAAAAGCAGTTTTATGGTATTAGTTTTCACTGACTTACACATTTTGCTCTGATCTGCTGCTGTGATTAATGAATTTTTGAGCAGTGATGATTAGGTTAATTTGAGTTCATTATTCAAATACCAGGGCCTAACAGATGGAACACTAAACTGAAGGTCAGGAAATGTGAATTCCACTCTAGGCTCATGGCTGACTTTCCATGCAATTTGAATTTCTTCTGCTTTGTGCAGATATTTGGGGATTAATGTTACTGTGAATAAAATGCTCTAAATGACAAGGATATAAAGTACTATGAAAGCAAATGTGGAAAAAATTATTATTTAGGATAAAGAGTCTCTCTTGTTCATCTGGGAATAATATTTAGAATTCATAAACAACCTTTTAGGGGGAATTTAGATGCTGTACAGGTGGCAGAATTGCTTTTTTTTACTTGACTTTAAAATAATAATACCTGATACTTGAATAGTGATTTCCAGGTTTTTAAACTCTTTCTCGTTCTACTCTTATGTGAACCTTAGAAAAGCCCTGTAAGTTAGACAATTATTCTCTGAGGCCTCATGTGGAAAACAGATAATAATCTGTTTTCCTGGAGAGGTTAAGAGAGATTAGACACATATATGTTGTCCTTCAAACCTGATGCCATTTTAGAGCTCTCCATGTAAGATGATCCTGTTATTCTTACCTAGCCTCATAGCTTCACGTAGTTCAGAAATAATTTGTTTTCTCAAGCATATAACTTGGTCTTCTTATTTTCCTTAGGCCTTCAAAATGCATTGTCGACTTGTTTTCTTCTTAAGAACTGTTCCTGTAAACAGCTCCCAGCATTTATTGTAGACTAGCAGAGGAGTAAAAGAACTGCAGTTATTTCAGGGAAGGAATGTAAATAGGCTAAGAATCTACCTCCCCTCACTGACTGTCTTTCGAGGACTTGGATATAAATCTGATGCTGTCTTATCCAAAATATTAGTTGCTTTGCTTTTGTGAAATACAAGAGCACACTCTATGTTCAAACTATTCCACGAAGAGAAAATATATTATCTGTGTTACTGTGTAGTGTTCACTAACAATCCAAGCTAAGTCAAAAGGCCAGGTATAGTTGGCATTTACTGTGAATTTATGAATCATCCGTGATTTTGATGCTGCTGCTTCTTATTCCAAATTTGGCCGTTGCCAGCAATGGGACTTTACACAGGTGATTTGGCTGAGTTTCAGTACAATTCTCTGTTTAATTGTAAACATATATGCACTGGGTATAAATAGGGTGGTATTTTGTACACATTGCCATGTCTACTGTCAGAGTAAATTTGCTTCTAAAAACAAAATTCCTAAAATAGAGAGGGAAACATGTATCAAGAGCTTGGAAGCAGGCTGTAGGATGTAGCTAGCAGAGGTTTTAGTCACAGGACTCATCTTAGGCTCTGCAGTGGGGGTAGAGGCCTCCTTAGTTCAGTAGAGCCCATTAAATTTGTTAAGGGCATATTAGCACATAAAAGGGTTCTAATTTCTGGACTGAAAGAGTCAGTGACCCTGTCACATTACCCTTATCTTTTCTCTGTTCCTCTTCTACCTTCTCCAACGCATGCACACAAACACACACACAGTCACATAGTGCAGGTCTAGAAATACAGACGTCAGAAGCCAAAACTTCACTCACAACAGGTGTCATTTTGTTCTTCAGCACTAGAAGGCATACTGTAGTTAATATGGTGTGGCAGCTGTTTGGTGTGACTAAATAATGTTACCTTTTGTTTCATCAAAATACAATGTTTCTATCCTTTAAACTGCTTTTTTTCCCCCTTTGAATTTTCATAATAACATATACTTACTCCGAAAACAGAAACTGCTTTGGAATAGTTTTTCATCTCACAGGTACTATAACAGAAGAGGCATGACTATTCAGTGTTCAAAATAATTATAAAACTAGTGTACTGCTTAAAATGATGCCACTGTATCAGCAACATTTTCCAGTTTTCCCTTTGCTGGATGACTCAAGACTGTTCTGTGTACTCCTCCTCTCTGTCTAGTGAAAAAAAAAAACAAACAGAAAAAGTTAGGATATTCGAATGAACTTTCTTTGGATTGTTTTCAAATGATTTATTTCTTTAGAACCTCATAAGCAGCAAACAGAACAATTATACAGAATGACTTACAACTAGCCAAGGGATAAAAGCTATTGAACTACCAGAGCTAGGAAAATAGATAAAATGCAAATATATATGATAATATGACAATAAATAAACATGCAGTTACATTTACCTTAGATTAATTTTTTTTTTCAGGTAACCAGATCAATAATAAATTATTGAGTGATATACTGTGATGTTTTCTAGTTTGTGGATTAATTTCACAAACTACATGGAAGCAAAAAGCTTGCTCTGTTCTAACTCAAACAAAAGCCCACAGAAGGAGAGAAAGGATGCTGCAAAGGCTGGAGCCAGCCAGTTTGAACCGGCACTAGTTAGTAATGGCAGAGAGAAAAGAGGTGGGACCAGCGCAGGAAGGAGGAGCATTCACACTCAGAGGGGAATTACATTCAGCCACTGCCTCATTTCTCAGGTTCACTGTAAAGGCCATTTAGAGGATGTAATATAACTATGTGGTTATAGGCCTAATGTTTTCACAAACTTCTTATTCTTCTGTGAAGGAGACACAGAAATAGCTGTTGGTGCTACAGCAGTGCTTTCTGCATTTCTCCTCCTGGGATTTGCCTTTTTTCCCCCTCCCATTTAGAATTGAACGTGGACATTGGTAAAATAGCATCCTTAGTTTTGGACATTTCCTGAGAAAAAAATGAAAACAAAACCAGCTTCTAGAGAATTTCTAAGATCGTGGCAAGGAAAATTACTTTAAAAAAAAAAAAAAAGTCTAGGCAGAAAACACCATCCAAAACAAATAAAACTCCTTCAAAATGATATCTAGTTATGATATTGTAGAATGTGCATAAAGAAACTCTATTTGCTCTAAATAAATTGAGACAGGATATCTTTTATAACACCTAGTGAAAATCAAAGTCACAAAAGACTTTCTTAAGTAAAGGCAATCAAATTGGGTAACATTATATGATCAGTCTTGTGAACATTTAAAATACAAATAGCCATTTTTAAAAATGAGAATGACTTTTAAGAATGAGTTAAATTGAGTGGGCAAGAAGGTGATTATAGGGCTTCTGGTATCTTTCAAGCTCATCATTCTCAAATCAGTTCTGTCTCATTAATTTCAGGGTTTACTACTACTAGGCAGCAATCCAAAACTATTTAAAACCTGCTGGATGGTTTTTCACTATAGAAGTCATTGCCAACCCCATCCCCCAACCAAAAATACAGGGACTGGAGACAAAACTGGGAGAAATGTTTAACACAAACACTCTGCCATGCAGACATCCTTAGGAATTTAAAGATTCAGCAACTTAAGGGTAGATTCTCACCAGCTGAGTTCAGGTGCATATGAAATAAAACCCACAGCTAAGTTAGAAGTGTATGTTGACGTTTCATTTAGTAGATGCTATCCAGAATTAACTCATAATATTGTAATGACTTTGGAAGTCAAAATGTGATGATACAATTGATTTTAAATTTTCCATGGTAATTGTAGTCATGAAAAGCCTGAATGATCTAATAATCTTATCTTAGACATTGGTTTCAGTTTTTCTTCTCACAAAGGCTTATATTAGAGCAATTTGCAAGAAAACCATGTTCTTCTTTATTCTTCCTAACTCTTTGGTAGATACCCATGGGGTGGAACTGTCCAGAAATTAGAGGGTCTACAAGAAGCCTATCTTATCTAAACCAAAAGTGAATAATTTGCATTGTTAACTAGCCACTTTTTCTTAGTTGTTCACTCATTGACACCATACATTGGCCAAAGCTAATCTGTACTGTAGCTGCAAAGTGCTAAGATGATAGCAGGTGAGTTAATGATGATCCCATAATCTTTGAAGAAACTTACATACTGGACAGTAAACTAACAATGCCAAGTAGTAATCAATTAAGAAAACCCTTAAGTAGCAGACACAGTAAGGAGTTAATTCTGGAAAAATAGTGGACTAGATGTATTTGGAAAAGGCTATAACTCGAGTTATTCCCTGGAAGAGGGGTCCCATTGGCTGAAAGGAGAGAGGAGGGGGAATAGTATGAAATAGTTATGGAAGATTGGAGAGTTTCTCAGGGTTAATAGCGGGTTCTGAGTTTGAGACTAGTGAGAAGCTTGAGTGTACAGATACAGTGGGGTCAGGTTAAAGAATGTAAAGTTAATCTTTTTATAGATCAGGGCCTAAAAACCCAAGTGCCTTCTGGGGCCAGAGAAGCTACTTCATCAAGGCTCTAGGGACTGGCAGAAGGGGTGGTAACAGATGAATATGTGCCCTAAGAGGAAGCCATTATTTACCTCCACCTAATCATTCCTTATGGCAAGGACTTCTTATTTTTCAAGAGAAATTGATTATATGAACTATTATGTGAAATACCTGGATTTTTAAAACACTAAGCAAATCAGACAAAACCTATATTGACACAGATTTTAAACTACACCCATAATTGTGTAGGAAAAAGAAGTCTTAGAGCTTTTTAGTCAGGCCAGAGATAATGATGAATACTTTAGGAAGGTTATCACAGTGGTTACCTATTGGTGATTTTGAATGGAGAAGACCTGTGGACCCAAGCCATAGACTCCAGGAAGCCTTTTCTGCCCCTTCTACAATTAGGGGTTAGGAAGACATTTAAATAAGTAATCAGCAAGACTTGATGACTGATTAAACTGGCTGTCACATGTGTTCTCTAGGATGCTTTGGCTGGGGGGACAGATTGTAGTTACTTACAGCTGGACTTCCCCTGTCTCTCATAAAAGTATTCTTTGTCCACAATATCTGCACCACCTGCCTCTAACTGGTAGTGGTGTCTCTACAGCTTCACCTGTAATTGCTCAGAAAATTGAACAGTGAGGGGTGGGTGGGTGGGTGGGTGGGTTAGTTCTTAAGGTTATTCTGAGATGTGGGGTGTAGTGGGAAAAGCTTTAACCACTCATCTTACAATCAGAAGACTTGGAACCAAGTCCCAATTTTGCTACTTCCTGGCCTTATGACCTTGGACAAATCACACACACCTTGAACCTGGCAAATTCTTCGTCATCTTGGCGCTGTGGCACATGCTGTGTTTCCCGACCTGCAAAATCTCTCTTCACCTTTACCTGACTGTCACTTTCTTGTCCTTAAGATCACAGCTAAAATGTCACTTTCTCAGAGAGGCCTTCCATGACTTTCCCATCTAAAGTGGAGCTTCTATCAGTTTCCTTGGGCTAAGGTAACAAATTTACCACAAACTGGTGGTTACATGTCCAAATTCAAGATATTTCCAGCAGCTAATTCATCTAAAACTTAGAGAAGAATCCTTCCTGGCCTCCTTCCAGCTGCTGATGGTTCCCGGCAATCCTTAGTATGCCTTGGCTTGCAGCTGCAACACTCCTACCCCTTCCTTTGTGGTCACATGGCTTTCTTCCCTGTGTGTGTCTGGGTCTCTTCATGTGGCCTTCCTATAAGAATATCAGTCATTGGATTTAGAGCCCACCTCAATTCTGCAAGACCTCATTTTAACTAATGACATCTGCAAAGATGCTATGTCCAAATAAAGTCAACTTCTAAAGTTCCAGGTATACATGAATTGAGGTGTGTGTGTCGGGGGGGCACTATTCAACCCAGTACCAATCCCGTTTTAAAATTATCTTTATTGTATTTACTATATTTGTAGTTATACATTAATTTGTTGGTTTATCTAACATGGGAATTCTATGAAGGCAAGCTTTAAATCTGTTTTATTTATTTCTATATATTCAATGCCTGGGTAATTTTTGATATCTAAAAGCTAGGCGGTCGAGGTTGCAGTGAGACAAGATCCTGCCACTGCACTCTATCTAGCCTGGGTGACAGAGTGAGACCCTTTCTCAAAAAAAAAAAAAAAAGAAAAGAAAAGAAAAGGAGGGAGGGAGGGACAATTAGCAGACTGATACAATAAAAAGTAATACTAGGAGTATGATCAAGGATTGTCTTCCAAAGGAAATGACATTTGAACTCAGACAAATAAGATGGACAGGAGTCACCTAGAAGGAGAATATCCCAGGCAAAGGGAAGAGTATGTGCAAAGAATCTAAAACAAGAAAGAGCTTGGTTTGTTCAGGAAAATGAAAAGAGACTGCAGTGCCGCAGCTGAGTGAGTAATAGGCACAACGGTATAGATGATGAAGTGACAGAGTAGATAGGGCAAGATCATATAGGGCATTGCAAGATCATGGTAAGGCTTCTTAATTACATTGTAAGAATCACTCCATTAAGTGGAGATGGACAGGTAGAACTTTGGTAAAAGATAATATAATGAATTGAGATTTGAACATCATTATTTTGCAGTATCTGTGTGGCTATACTTATTGACTGGATTTTTTTTTATTTAATTTTAAGTTTCAGGATACATGTGCAGGACATGCAGATTTGTTACATAGGTAAATGCGTGCTGTGGTGGTTTGCTACACTTATCAACCCATCATCTAGGTATTAAGCCCAACATGCATTAGCTATTTATCCTGATGCTCTCCCTCCCCCAAGTCCTCCCGCACAACAGGCCCCAGTGTGTGTTTTTCCCCTCCTTGTGTCCATGTGTTCTCATTGTTCAGTTCCCATTTATAGGTGAGAACATGAGGTGTTTGGTTTTCTGTCCCTGTGTTAGTTTGCTGAGGATAATGGCTTCTAGCTACATCCATGTCCCCGAAAAGGACATGATCTCATTCCTTTTTATGGCTGCATAGTATTCCATGGTGTATATGTACCACATTTTCTTTATCCAGTCTATCATTGATGGACATTTGGGTTGATTCCATGTCTTTGCAATTGTGAATAGTGTTGCAGTGAACATGTGCATGCATGTATCTATATAATAGAATGATTTATATTCCTAAGAACATATACCCAAAAATGGGATTGCTGGTTCTGATGGTATTTCTGGTTCTAGGTCTTCGAGGAATCACCACACTGTCTTCCACAATGATTGAACTAATTTACATTCCTACTAACAGTGCAAAAGTGTTCCTGTTTCTCCATAGCCTCGCCAGCATTGGTTGTTTCTTGACTTTTTAATAATTGCCATTCTGACTGGCATGAGACGGTATCTCACTGTGATTTTGATTTGCACTTTTCTAACAGGCAGTGATGTCGAGCTTGTTCTTCATATGTTTGTTGGCCACATAAATGTCTTCTTTTGAGAACTGTCTGTTCATGTCCTTTGCTCACTTTGTAACGGGGTTGTCTTTTTCTTGTAAATTTATTCAAGTTCCTTGTAGTTTCTGGATATTACATCTTTGTCAGATGGATAGTTTGCAAAAATTTTCTCCCATTCTGTAGGGTTTAGTTTAAGTAGATCCCATTTTTCAATTTTTGCTTTTGTTGTAATTTTTTTATGTTTTCATCATGAAATATTTGATGGGTGGATTATTTTAAATGTTGACATAATTCTGAGGAAGAAATTGAAGCTAAAATGCAGGTGTAGGCGGCATTAGAGTATTGGTGGATGAAAGTGGAGATATAAAAGACATATGAAAGAAGGCCCAGAACACCAATATTTAAGGGAAGTAGGAGGAAGAGAAAGCAGGTCCTGAAATAGGGTGAGGAAGGTCAGTACAGGCACTGTGCCTAAAAGTCTTATCAAACAAAGGTATGTTTATCCTCCAGACCCAGAGAATAATTTTTCAGAGTGAAATGAGAACCCACGTGTCCTATCTTCCTATATCATCAATCATTGATGTTATTTTATGGCATAATGACATTAATATATAGTTTAAATAAACATATCGAGAAAGCAACAAGTATTATAAAATGCAAATGAGTTTTAAAAGATTCAATGTGACACACACATTCACACATACATACAAAATAAGTCTTTGGCAAAGATATAGCCCAGACTTCCTAGGAGAACTCGGACATTCATATCCTTTCCTTACAGAGGTGCTTCAGCAGAAATGTTTGAGACATACTAAATGAATTATAACTTATTCTACACAGCTACTCCACAAGGTAAATATAATTAACTTGATTTTAAAGCTATCATTAATGAAGTTCAGAAAGTTAAGTAACTTCCGTGACATTATTCTGTTAGTTACTAGGTGATATTAGAATTTGAATCCAGGACTCTGCTTCCAAAGTCTGAAATCTTTATGTTTTATAAGGAGGTGAGCTAGGAGCAAGTATAAAGAAAGAGGACATGGTCAATAATATAAAATACCAAGCAGTGCGAGTCGGATGAGGACTAAAAAGTTATCTTGGCACTTGGCCTTGGGTGACCGTAGAACCTAAGTTAAAGGACATTGAAATATGTTGTATACCACAATGACATACAACTGTTCACCGACTAGAATGACTAAAATTAAGAAGAACTACCAGTGGATAACGTAAGTGTTACCAGTAGGAATATCTGCTAAACGAATAAACACATGGTATCCTATGACCCTTCAACTTTATTCCTAGGTAAATACCCAAGAGAAATGTCATATAGAAAACAAGTAGGGATTGTCCTTGACTTACAATGGGGTTACATCCCAAGAAACCTATAATAAGTTTAAAATGCATTCACTATACCTTACCTATCAAACATCATAGCTTAACCTAACCTACCTTAAACAAGCTCTGACACTTACATTAGCCTACAGTTGCACAAAATCATCTAACACAAAGTCTATTTTATAATAAAGTGTTTAACCTCTCATGTAATTAAGTATTGTACTGAAAGCGGAAAACAGAATGGTTGTATGAGTACTCCAAGTAGAGTTTCTACTGAATATGTATCACTTTTGCACCATCATGAAGTCAGAAAATTGTAAGTCAGACATCATAAATTAGGGGCCATCTGGGTATAAAATATTTATTGCAGCTTTATTAATACTAGCCTGAAATAGTAAACAACTCAAGTGTCCATCAGAAGTAGAATGGGTACATTTTCATGTATTCATTCAATGGAATGCTATACAACAATAAAAAAGTGAAGTGTTGCTACGTGTAACAATATGAGTTAATCCCACAGATACTTGTTAAGAGAAACCAGGCATGAAATAGCACATACTACATGGTTCCATTTATATGAAGTTCATGAATGGGCAAAATTAATGATGATGATGCAAGAATACTTTAGGTTTCAGGGTAATGAGTGAGCCTTGCAAGGTGTTAGAAAAGTTCTATACCTTGATCTTGTTTGTGGTTACATGGGTCTATACTTTATATGGGTCTATACTTTATATGGGTCTGTGTGTAAACTTTAACTATAATTTAAGGTGAGTGCACCCTACTGTGTGAATGTTAAACTTCCATCTAAAAAATTTTTAAGGTGATGATAAAGGGAAATCCCAGGTAGCAGTTGTTTTAATAACCTTTCTGTTATAACCTTATAAAACTATTCTATCTTGCAAATCATGTAGTACATGTATTCCTCTTAATGACTATAAAATTAAAAATTAATGGGGAATTAGTAAGAAACATTATAGATATAGATGTTAGAAGTAATAAATGGAAGAGCAAGTTCCGAAATAGGTTACCGAAAGGACAGGTGGTGGGAAATATAGAGAGGACATCACCTTCCCACTACAGTGAAATTCTCTAGGGGCTTTTTGCGTAACAGGGTGCCCTTTCTCATAATGGCTAGATTTGGTTAGAGTCTGATGCAAGTATTCTGAAATGCTTTTGAATGATAAGCCAGAAAGAAGCAAAAAATAAAAAATAAAATTATAGAATGTTAGAGCTGTAAGACAAGGTATATTACATTTCATCCAGCCCAACCCTCTTATTTTAAAATGGACTATGTTGCATTTACTCTTTGGAAGTCACCCAGTACAGTACAGAGTGCTCTGATGTGGTGTTTCTTTGACAAAGGAGGGATGCCTTTACTGAAGTTTCATTAATTTCCAGAATAAAGCATTGTTAAACGTGAACTTTGTACAATGCTTGGTCCGTGATCCCTATCAGCATCTTAACAATTAAATGTTTCTGAATGTCGGAGAAGTGGAGATACATTCACTAAAATGTGGTAGCCATTTCAGTGAAAAATATGGCAATGAATAGATTTTAAGGTACCATGCCACATCTTAAATTGCATTTATCTCCTGGATGAAAAGGAACGTCTTATTCCCACTTTAAGATATATTAGTATATCTCTCTTAGTGTATATATATTGCTTATATCAATGTAATTACACTGTTCACTGTGGAGAGGAAGTATTCTAGGTGAGAAATAATAGTGGAAAGGGGTAGGGATGGACATATTTAAGAACTATTTTATTTATTTATTTTTGAGATGGAGTGTCGCTCTGTCATCCATGCGGGAGTGCATTGGGGCGATCTCAGCTCACTGCAATTTCTGCCTCCCCAGTTGAAGAGATTCTCTTGCCTCAGCCTCCCGAGTAGCTGGGATTACAGGTACCCGTCACCACGCCCAGCTAATTTTTGTATTTTTAGTAAAGACAGGATTTCGCCCTGTTGGTCAGGCTGGTCTCGAACTCCTGACCTCAGGTGATTCACCCGCCTTGGCCTCCCAAATTGCTGGGATTACAGGCATGAGCCTCTGCGCCCAGCCCTTAAGAACTATTTTTAAAATATACCTGATAGAATTTGAGAACCAAGTACACAGGATAAAGAAAAAAAGGGAGTCAAAATCTTGAGTAACTTAAACTATTGAGTGATACACAGATGCTGGAGTAGCGGGAGTACTTTAGTTGAAGAGGAACAAAATTTCAACTTGGCACCTTGTAGTGCGTGCTTAGGCTTCAGTATGTATCTCTGATCAACTTGCATAATAGTAAATGAATTATAAATAATGTTCTTCTGTTACCTGTATCTCTCTTTTTCCTATGGATGATATGGCTAATTTTAAAAAGTTGAATATTTCATATTATTGATCTCAACAAAGATAGGCCTCGCTCTTCGTTTGTATCCTCATTCCCACTTTGCAGAACAAGCAATTGTGTTATAAAATTTGTGGTGAAAACATAAAAACAATAGGCAAAAGGGAAGCTGGTATGGAACTCATGCCTTGATAATGGCATTTGCTCATTTTTGCATCTAGATGGTCAACTCTTTCCCAGTAGGAAACATTTCATTGCTCCATAATGTCTTCCATAGAGCCCTACTCAGTGCTCGGTAGTTTCTGCCTGCTAGGGAAGAACTAGTTTAACTGGACTGTAGAGAGGTAATAAGAATGCTTGTTCTCCAAAACTGAACTGGGGACAAGTCAGCATTCTGGATTATTTTTAAAGTAATACATGTTTTGAAGATACCTGTGGCCATTTATTGAGGAAAGAGTGAATGACATTTCTGTAATTATTGTGGATTCTTGAAAATAGACAATAGGATTTTAATCATTTTCTGACATTTTAAAGTTTTAAACCTAATACCATCTGACCTTGACTTAAACAGAGCCTAGAAACTAAAATTTTATTTTATGTTTGTCACTGTTTACTCCTAAAAACTAACATTTTACTTATGTTAATACAATTTCTGTTTTATTAGGTGCCACGGCTGTCAGTAATTGACATATACTATAGCTAATAATGTATTTGTTAAAGTAAATCACTTTTAATGGGGCTACCAATAAGTGAATGTCTCCAATTCAAACTTAAATTTTAAATCATTGGTTTGTAAACATTTCTAAATAAGTTAGAACACTGCATATAACAAATGTTTATTCACCAACTATATATTAAATTATCAGATCTTAGCCAATATGCTCAGTGCTAGAGATACATCAATAAATAAGATCCCTGCCCTCAAAGTGCTTAAAATCTGAACTTAGAATTCATGAAATCCAAATTATAAAGAGTTGATATTATTTTTAAGACATAAATTATACCGTATATAAAGCTATAATAATTTTTCCAGTCAATAGCTAAATTGCCATAATAGTCTCATGCAAATCAATGGGAATACTGATAAAGCTCAGTTATTTGTAATTATTGAAGTAAGAATTTTCTCTAAAGACTGAAGACTGAAATTTCTACACAGATGTAAAATTAATAAAAATTGTGTGTGGCTATCCAAAACTTCATTATACTAACTATTTATATTTGCCCATAGTCTGCATTGTACTTTTAAAATTCTTTCTCTCTTTTTAGTACTGGTTGTCACCACTGCCAAGATAGTGCCTCCACTGCTAATCTCTATGACCTGCGCTACCACCTCCACCTCCCTGTTTTCTCTTTCTTTTGATTTCTGCCACTTCTCCAGAGAAAATTCACCTTCATTCAAAACAACTGATTGTCTATGGGTGTTCTTAGGCAGTTGGCATGCTCTTTTCTTTCTGATCAGCCAATTGTGGAATACCATTAGTTATCTTTGTGCCCTTTTCATCTTTCTTCCTACTTGCTGTTCAAGAGTACTACCTTTGTGTTAACTTTCGTTTATGATGGAGGGAGGGGGTTGTGATAAACACTGGAGTGTGTGGCAGGATGGGCTATCTTGACGTCTGGAGCGTTCTGGATACTTGAAGTTGCTGAAAGGCTGATCTATAGATATCCAGGATATGTAATATGATTAAAGTACAGTTGAGCTTCCAGAAGTCCTTGTCTTACTCCAAATATTGTTTTATGACTTAGGAGAACCCAATTTTCTATTTGGGACTTAAACTCAGGTGAACTGTCTGTATAGGTAGTAATAAGTGGAAAGTGTTCAAATCTCCCCTAAAATTTCCGCCATTTAGATTCTGAAGTGAACTTTTATGTAGATCTTGACTTGTCCCTTGATTTGCCTTGTTTTCTTCTACACAGTGCTCCTTTATTTTATTTCCTATTTGCTACTGGATTGTCTGTATCAGGACATGTTTTTTTAAGATAACCACTTGAATTTTCTGTTGATAATTGTTTTGTCACCTATTTTGTCAGTGAGAGAATATAAATGTTAGTGTTCACATAAATGGAAAACCAGTTTAGTAATTATTCATTGAAAAGACCACAGTTTTACTCACCAGTGAGGTTCATTGGTTAGCTTGGACCAAGTGTACGGGAACACTGGTATTAACAGAAATATTTTTGAAAGCCATGTGAAAAAATCTCAATTGTGTCTCCATAAATTCAGAGAACTCATGATAGCCCTTGCTTGAGTTTCAGAAGTTTTCATAAAGCAGCATAACGACAGCAGAGAATAGCAGAAAGAGAACTGAGCTGAGGTCGGGTAGGCCCAATGCAAGTTTTGTCATTGGTTAGCTGTGAAACCTTTGTTACCTTTGCTATCACACAGGACAATAACATAAGACTATTATGAGGAGTCAAATGAAATAACCTATCTGTAGAAATCACAGAAAAGCCTACCACTGTAAGAATCCAGTAAATGTTGATTTCCTCCTCATTTAGTTAAGTCAAAATATTACTTCAGTGTTCCCACAGTGTTCATTTTAGGACAGTTCTAGAATTTATATGCTTATTTCTCCAATTCTGGTAATACTGGATTTTCTTGAAGGATCTAGTTTATTTTTATCGGTTTGGGAGTTTTTTGTTTTGTTTTGTTTTTTAACTGACCTACTCAGATAATGAAGACTCTTACACATCATAAATGTCTTGATATTTCTTCTCTAACAGTCACACAAAATAAAAACAGCTCTTGCAGAAAACAATTCAAAGTTTAAAACATATAAAAATTTTTAGGTATTTAATTTAATTTGAAGTAAAAGTTTGAATTGAGAATGATTATAAAACTAATGTATGCCATTTCTTTGTAATAATTGTTATAATTTTCTTGCATAATTCTTAAAGGGGAAATGGTGCAAAGAACAGCATAAGAGTATGGTAATGGTTGTAGGAAATTTATTTCATTTTTCATTCCTTAAAAATCTAGATAAAAGATAAGAACTGTTTTCTTTAAAGACCTATAGGCATGTGTTTTATTTTTAAATGTTAATCAAATTTCTGCTATACTCCTTTATTTTAACTATGTCAACTGACTGATCAAATAATTACCAATAGTAATTTAAAAGTACTTTCTATATTTAAACAAATATTAAGGTAACTAAGTGGTAACTCAGCTAACGTGGCTTTTTAATGATAACAAAATATATTAGATATCCATATGTTATGTAAAACCTTGTGTAAAATATCAGGCTGCTTTTCCCAGCCTTGCTTTTTTTTTTTTTTTTTTTTAACATCCTATTTATAAAGATTAAAAAGCCTGTGGGTGAGAGTGGGGGATGAAATTTAGTATCCCTTAAAGCACTTTGCTAATGCTTTGATTCATATATATGTGCTCACTAAATGTTGGATCTCTATGGGGTAGCATATTTTCTATTATATGTTAGAAAATACTAATTCACTTTTTAAAATAGTTGTACGAGATATGAAAAGGCAGAACTGGTGAGTTAGTAGCTGCTGCTTTTTAGGCATGCCATGCTATCAAACCAAGATAGAACATTATCAGTAAAAATGTTTGAACAAAATCCTAAAGACATATAAAGGAAGTCACTTTATGAAAAATGTAACTGCTTTTCAACATCTTTACCTTTTCTTGTACTTGCCCAAATTATGACTGTGATGCATTACCTATAAACATAAAGTGTAAAAAGTATAAGCATTTGATATATTTGTGCATATGTTGCATTTTCTTTTATTATCTCTATTCCTAGTATAATTCAATTTAGGCCAAAATGTTAAGTTTAGTCGTGATTTTATATTTCCTTAGGTTAACTTGAGACATGTAAACAAGTAAATTATTTATGTGCTATATAATCCCCTACCTACTAGGATATTTACTTAATAGTGGTTTTGTGGCTTAGGAAGCAGAGTAACTAATTAGAGTAAATTAATGGTACACACTGGTTGCTCTGTGTTTCTGATTTGCTTTGGGCTGAATCTTTATGTTGCTCAAGCATTGTTTCTTCTGTGTAGCAGTTGCCTAAGTTCATATGTCGGAGCCTAATCCCCAGAATGATGGTATTTGGAGATGGGGCCTTTATTTGGGAGCTAATTGGGTCATGACAGTGAAGCACTCATGACCGAGATTTGTGCACTTAGAAGAAAAGAACAGAGAGAGCTCGCTTTTTTTCTCTGTGTTCTCTGCCATGTAAGGACACAATGAGACGACGACCATCTGCAAACCAGGAAGCGGGTTCTCACCAGACACCAGATCTTCTGGCACTTTGATCTTGGACTTTCCATTCTCTAGAACCATGATAAATGTTTGTTGTTTAAGCTACCCAGTCTCTATAATAATATTTGTCATAACAGCCCGAACTGACTCAGACACATTTATTCCTCATTTATGAGCAAATAAACCAAAATCATAATATTTTTCTTGCTTTCTATCTGAAAATAATGCCTTTCCCAATTTTATATGCCAAAGACCTATATATTTTATTGTCTATACTTCTTGCCTGCTACCCCAAAGCAGAGAGTCTTGTATATGTTTGTTTATTCATACATCCCAGGCCTTCTCAAAATAACCCTCAACCTGAAATAGAATGTGATTTAAAATAACAGAACCTTGGCTCTGGAATCAGGCATGTGGCAAGCACACAGAATATATATGTTGATGGAATCTCGGTCATGAGGGCTTCACTGTCATGACCTAAATAGCTCCCAAATAAAGGCCCCATCTCCAAATACCATCACTCTGGGGATTAGGCTCCAACATATGAACTTAGGCAACTGCTAAACAGCAGAAACAACGCTTGAGCAACATAAAGATTCAGTCCAAAGCAAATCAGAAACATAGAGCAACCAGTGTGTACCATTAATTCACTCTGATTACTCTGCTTCCTAAGCCACAAAACTACTATTAAGTAAATGTCCTAGTAGGTAGAGGATTATATAGCACATAAATAATTTGCTTGTTTACATGTCTCAAGTTAACCTAAGGAAATATAAAATCACGACTAAACTTAACATTTTGGCCTAAACTGAATTATGCTGGGAATAGAAATTATAAAAGAAAATGCAACATATGCACAAATATATCAAATGTTTATACTTTTTAGACTTCCTGTTTATAAGTAATGCATCATAGACATAATTTGGGCAAGTACAAGAAAAGGTAAACATGTTGAAAAGCAGTTACATTTTTCATAAAGTGACTTCCTTTATATGTCCCTTAGGATTTTGTTCAAACATTTTTACTGATAATGTTCTATCTTGGTTTGATAGCATGGCATGCCTAAAAAGCAGCAGCTACTAACTCACCAGTTCTGAATAATTAGATAAAGGAATGAAAAGATAATCTGATTTGTAAAATGCTCTCATATTGAAATACCTTCTCCCTCTTTTTTTATCTTTTTATAGATCATGCAACACTTTTGTACTTGGGAAAGTGTTCTAACTAAAGCAATTATGCAATAAAAGTAACCTTGATGTTGGCTTCTCTGTCAACTTTACATTGGATGAAATATTTGGGAATTGTGCTTTGTAGTTAAAAATATAGGTGTACGTAGCAGGGAAATGATAACTCTCTCAATAATTAAGGACAAGCAATCATATCCTCGATGTGAAATGGGAAGGAATAATAATTTTTTTTTAATTTTTAAGAAACATCTAATGTCACTCCACTTAGAAAAATACATTAATTTCTTTTATGTTGTCAGGCAGAGAAAGTATAAACTTTGGACTTTGCACAGTAAGGTTAGGCTATGGCCTGTGAGTTAATAAACACTATTGTTAGATTTCTATAGAATTCTATTAGTCTTGCTCAGTTTCTCTTCAATTCTATCTAACAAGGTTTCCTTTCCAGCTTATATGTATGCTTATCTAAGTCCAAGGAATTCCATGAGAAGTTGAATCGAAATATTTTCAATTGATAACTTATGAAGCAAAAACAGCAATTTCCCACTATATATTTCAAATAAGTTTATTGTACAATTTTGAAGTGACTGTAGAGTCTGAATTATATTCAGACCATGTATCTGTTGTATTCAGATTCTGGCCATGTATCCACTACCAAAATAAAATGAAAAAATGAACATAGTTTTGTCACAAGTTAATTGTTCAACAACAATAATAACAACAACAAAATTATCTAAAATCTGAATTTTCTGAGTAATGACTCAGTACCATCAGTAAAGTAGTAGAATGCAAACCTCAGTGTGCTATCTATGTAAATAATTTAATTATGTTCACTCCAGTTATAGAGACATTTTTGTTTCCACGGAATTCGTAAACTATCATTACAGAACTAAGAAATGTAACTTTGAAAATCCAAGTCTACATGTAAAATTTAGTTCAAACTTTGTAATATTCAAATGATCTTGATGTTTCAGCTTGATATTTCAGCCAGCCTTTGCACTCGTTGTTCTTCCTTCAAATAAAAAGACTTTATATACTTCTAGAGAATCTCCTATACAAGCAGGAAGTATGAGTATGTGGCTTTAGTGATTTTTGGAGTACATGCTAGCATCATTTTAAGTGGTTACTTTAAGTATTAAAAGTGGTTAGAAGCACAGGCTTTGAAGTCAACAAACTTGGCTCAAGTCCTGAGTCTGTTGTATCTTAGGTATAGCTGTGTGACATCAGTGGTAAGAGCTGTAATGTTAAGCAAGATGCTATCAATAACAGCAAATGTTAAGATTTGGAATTGACAGAACATTCCTGACAATTAAATATTCTCTTAAGGGACAGAGTAGAAACACTAGTGAAAAAGATGCTAGCCCAGGAAAAAAAAAAAAAGAACGTAAACATGCTATGTGAGCACAAGGTAATGAAGAAAAGATACAGAAAATGCAAGAAACTAAGTATGGCATTATTCCAAGTGGCACATGATCCAGGCAATCTCTACCAAGCATAATTAAGCAGGAAAAAAGAAATAGTCTTTCCTTAGGTCTGTGTCCTTGGCAAACGTATTTACTTTTATTAAGCCTCAGTTTCCTTCACTATGAAATAAAAGAGCAGTGATCTCTAAATTGCACAGATTATTTAAATATGATGAAATAATATCTCTAGGGCCTTTAGCACAGTACCTGGCACATGAAAACCATTCATTAAATGGTAACTATTATTATTGTTGCTGTTACTATTTCTTATAAAAATAAATCAGTACTTCTTTGGCTGTGTACCAGATGAAGAAGACTAGTCTTGGTGTTAATGACTCATAAAGATCTGTTTCTCAGAAGATGACTTTTTAAAGAAAAGAGAAAAAATAAAAGCATACTAAAATAGCTCTATAAAAATTCTGTAGTGCAGGCTAATTTTGCTTCCTTTTTAAAATTTCAACTGTTTTATATATATACACACACACATATATATTACATATAGTATATATAACATATATGTATATATTTTAATTATGTATGTAATATATTTCACATATATGTATATATATTACTATATGAAGTTTTTCCTACTATCTAAATCTATTTTAAAGATAATTAACTATTGAAGAAAAAATAATGGCAAAGTAGTGTGAGGTTTGCAACATATATAAAAGTAGAATATATGCCAGGAGATCAGGAGAGAAAATAGTATATTATTGTGAGGTTTTCATTCTATATATGAAGTAGTATACTACCAACCAATGTCTTTGATAAACATAGATGCAAATATTCTTAATAAAATATTAGCAAATCAAAATGATAATATATCACGACAGAATGATAGCTATCCCAATAATGCAAGGATGACTTAAAATTCAAAAGTTAATCAATGTAATTAATAGCAAACTAAAATAAAAAATATTTTTTATTTGGGAGGCTGAAGCAGGTGGATCGCCTGAGCTGGGGATTGCAAGACTAGCCGAGGCAACATGGCAAAGCCCTGACTCTACAAAAAGAAAAAGAAAAAGAAAAAAATACAAAAATGAGCCAGGCCAGTGGTGCATGCCTGTATTCCCCAACTACTTTTGAGGCTGAGATGGGAGGATTGCTTGAGTTCAGGAGGTTGAGGCTGCAATGAGCCAAAATTGTGCCACTGCACTCTGTCCTGGGTGACAGAGCCAGACCTTGTCTTAAAAAATAAAAATTTTTTAAAAAAAAAAGGGAAAAAGAAAAGAAAGAAATGTTTTGGATAATTTCTATAGGGAAATATAATTAACAAAATTTAATATCAATTCCCATTAAAAACTCCCAGCAAACAGCAAAGTAAGAAGAGAAGGAATGTTCTTAACCTGATAAAGGTATCTACAAAACTATGTAACTAACATGATACTTGTATTAGTTTGCTAGGGCTGCCATAACAAAGTAACACAGACGGGATGGCTTTAACAACACTAATTTTCTCACAGTTTGGAGGCTACAGTCTGAGTTAAAGGTGTCTTTAGGGTTGACTTCATACTGAGGCCTCTCTCCTCGGCTTTTAGGTGGCCATCATCTCCCTTTGTCTTCACATGGTTTGTCTTCTGTGCCTGTGCGTGTCTGTGTCCAAAATTTTCACCTCTTGTAAGGACACCAATCATAATGGACTAGTACCCATTCTAAAGACCTCATCTTAACTTAATTACCTATTTAAAAACTTTATCTTCAAATACAGTTACATACTGAAGTACTGGGGTTTGGGACTCCAACATGTGAATTTGGAGAGGAAACAATTTAGCCCATAACAATACCTAATGCTGAAAAACTGAATGCTTTCCCCCTAAAATTAGAAAACAAAACAAGGATGTTCATTCTTGCCACCTCTATTTAATTGTGTGTGTGTGTGTGCATATATTTCTCCCAGCAAGTACAATAGGCAAGATAAGACAATTAGAGCATTCTAATTAGCAAATAAGTAAAACCTTATTTATATAGAGATGACATGATCCTATATTTAAAATACAATGTTATCTACAAAACAGCTACTCAAACTAACGTAATTCTGTAAGTTTACAGGGTACAAGATCAATATATAAAAATAAATTGTATTTCTATGCGTCGGGAAGGAATAATCAGAAACTAAAATTTAATAAAAATATAAATTACAATAATATCTAACATATAAAAGAATTAGGGGTAAATCTTTTTTTTTTAATGTGTTAAGGAGATGTATGTGCACAACTACAAAACACGCTGAGAGAAACTAGAGAAGACCTAAATAAATGGAGAAAGACACTGTATTCATGGGATGCAAGAGTGAATGTTGTTAATATGTCATTTCTCCCCAGGTTGAGATTCAGCTTTCTTTTGTAGAAATTGACTACCTCATCATAAAAGTCACATGGAAATGCAAATGACTAAGAATAACCAAAACAACTTTGGAAAAGTATAAATTAGAACCTAACACTACCCTTTTCAATAAATATAGCTACAGTAATCTAGATGATGTAGTATTGGTGTAAACATAGACAAATAGATCAAGGGAACAGTTTAGAGAGTCCAGAAATAGACTCCAACATATATAGGGAAATACCTAAAGGCAATTTACTAGAGGAAAGATGACAGTCTTTCAACAAATGGTGCTGAAAAAAATATTGGTACATTATTTTGGAAAAAAAATCTCAAAATATGCTGAGTGAAATTGGACACAAAAGAGCACATATGCCTATATTTATATAAAATTTAATAAATGCAAACTAATGTATTAGAAATAGATCAGTGGCTGGGCGCAGTGGCTCACGCCTGTAAGCCCAGCACTTTGGGAGGCCGAGGTGGGCGGATCACGAGGTCAGGAGATCAAGACCATCCTGGTTAACACAGTGAAACTCCGTCTCTACTAAAAATACAAAAAATTAGCCGTGTGTGGTCGCGGGTGCCTGTAGTCCCAGCTACTTGGAGGCTGAGGCAGGAGAATGGCGTGAACCCAGAAGGCGGAGCTTGCAGTGAGCCAAGATTGCGCCACTGCACTCCAGCCTGGGTGACAGAGCGATACTCATCTCAAAAAAAACAAAACAAAAACCAGATCAGTGTATGCCTAGGGTTGTAGGGGTGGTGGTTGTGCAGGGAGGTACTACAAAGGGCACGAGAAAACTTTTGGGGCTGATGCATTGTTCATTATTTTAATTGTGATGATGGCTTCATAGGTGCAAAAACCTATGAGGTCAAATACTTTAAATATGCACCTTTTATTGTCTGTCAATCATACATCAGTAAAGCTGTTTTATAAACAAACACCTACTGTGTTCAAACTCATGATAGAATCTGTACAGGATGCTTGCCATGTTCTCTTTTTTACAAAAATATACTTTAAAATAATTATAAGAATGGATAGGATCAAATTGTTTTTAAGAAGTTGACAGTTTTCAAAGACATTAAAATTAATTTTATTTAAAAGTTGAGATTTATGAGAAAAATTCTTATAATAAAATCTTATTTTAAAAGTTCAGAGGAGGAAAAGGTTGTTTATGGTTGAAAGGAATAACCAGGTATTAAAAAATAGGAAAGTCTAAGAATCTGCCATGATCAGAGTAAGCAGGTAGAATTTCCAGGTATTCATGACAGAGTTCTACCACATTTTGAAAGGTAAACATGAGTTCAACCTGGGAAGATGAGAAAGAGAAATTGTAGATAAAAGGAAGAGGAAGAACAAAGGCAAGAGTCCAGACATGAAGAAGTATGTTTAGGGAATAGCAGTAAATGCATTTGGATAGAATGTTTGGTATACAAAGAGTCTTATGGAAGATAAACTTAGGAAGAGAAGGTGGGGCAGATGGGACTTGGGTTTCCTCTCTGAAAGTTTATTTGAATCCCCACAAGCAGTGCTAATACTCTCAACTCTGCATTCTCCTAGTATTTTACTCCATACCCTGCTACAATACTTGTCACATTGTATTGCATCATATGTCTAGCTTCACCCTTAGGCAGCCTTCTATTAGAAAGAACTACATTTGGCTCATTATAAATGCTCAATAACAAGGGATGTCCCACTTTAAAAAATAGGAAAGTCTAGGAATCTGCCATGATCAGAGTAAGTCAGGCAGAATTTGAGCTGGTCCTTTAAAAACTGACTAGTTTTGGTGGTGCGCAGTGGTTCACGCCTATAATCCCAGCACTTTGGGAGGCCGAAGTGGGTGGATCACGAGGTCAGGAGATCGAGACCATCCTGGCTAACACGATGAAAACCCATCTCTACTAAAAATACAAAAAATGGTGGCATGCCCTGTAGTCCCAGCTACTCGGGAGACTGAGGCAGGAGATTCCCTTGAACCCGGGAGGTGGAGGTTGCAGTGAGCCAAGATCGTGCCACTGCACTCCAACCTGGGCGACAGAGTGAGAGTCCATCTCAAAAAAAAAGGGGGGGGTCATTTCAAGAATAATAACTTTTATAATTTTTAAAAGAATAATTTACCTGGAGTAAGAGTATCTGTAATTCTGTAGTAAAGTGAGGGAGGAGGGTGTATATATTAAGGAGCACTGAGAATTGAGGTTTAGAGGAAAACTAATATTTATCATTAGTTGTTATGTAGCCCAAGCAAGTGGGGACGTATGCTGTATATATAAGTTTTCTAAAAAAGTATTTACTCTTCATTTCCTTCATTAGCTGGCACAGTAGAGCTCTAATCAATCAGAATAAGCAGAGAATTTTATAAATCATTTTAAAAAGAATATCTCAAATACTTTTGAGGGGAAATATATTTATTATTCTTTTCTGTTAAGTTGTATATATGTTATATCAAAATGGAATTGAGAATAGTATTATATTTGCTATTGGCATTATATTCGATTGTCATTATGAGCCTGTGGTGGGCCATGGAGTAAAACGACTTGAGAAACAGTGACCTAGAATGTTAGCACTTTGAGAGGGGACTGTGTTTGATTTAGCTTTGTAGGCAGTGGTATGGTGTTCAAGAAAGAATGCTGGGCCGGGCCCAGTGGCTCAGGCCTGCGATCCCAGCACTTTGGGAGGCCAAGGCATGAAACGAGGTCAGGAGATCGAGACCATCCTGGCTAATGCGGTGAAACCCCGTCTCTACTAAAAATACAAAAAGTTAGTCAGGCGTGGTGGCGGCGCCTGTAGTCCCAGCTACCAGCGAGGCTGAGGCAGGAGAATGGCATGAACCCAGGAGGCGGAGCTTGCAGTGAGCCGAGATGGCTCCACGGCACTCCAGCCTGGGCGACAGAGTGAGACTCTGTCTCAAAAAAAAAAAAAAGAAGGAATGCTGGTACTGCAAATCAGGATACCAGAATTTGAATCCCAATTTAAATTTAAAGCTTGTTTAAGGACCTTTAAACATGTTAATTATCCTATAGTTCTTCCTTCGTTATTTACTAAATTGGGGTAAAAACAATAATGACTTCACATTATTAATATATGAGTTATACACAAAAGAACGAGGGAAAACATGTAGCTCCATGCTGGTATACAGCAGTTTTCTGCCGTCATGTACTTCATCTTGCCCAGCACAATAGTTTGTAGATAGTGGATACTTAAGCACTCATTCAGACTGAATAAATCAACGTACGAACAACTGAGAACCTTTGAAAAATTCCTTTTTTGTTGTTCATGTTCAACTTAATGCTTTCAGAGAACTGACTTTGAAAATAATCTTTTTTTCTGGTAATCTCTGTGTTTGAATAAAAGAGCAATGGTGAAACTCCATCTATTTTTAGGTTTTGTAGCCTTAAAAATGAGAGAGCTAAATATGCTGGGAGATTTTATTTATTTTGTTTTATTTGGTCTCATTTTATTTCCATCTTAAGTTAATGAAATTTTGGGTAGTCCTGGTCACATGTAATACCTAGTCCTCCAAGTATTCTTTGTGCATCCCTTTTATAGCAATGTGCATTGTGACAGCTCAGCCTCCTCTTGCTGACTAATCTCCTGTACAGACAGAAGCAATTCCCATAATTCAGATAATAACCTGGAACAACTTTCATGGTTTACAAAAGTAGATTTGTAACTGATCTTCTTATAATTTAGAAAAGGAAATTAGAGTTTAATAAAATATCAAATCATACCTTAAGAATAGAATTTTGGATGTTAAAACTATTCTGAAAGTAAATACAGTTTTAAACAAGAATCTGTACTGATTTAGTTGCTTCAAAGAAAACATATTGAAAAAGAATTTAAGTTAGCATATACTTATAGATTCATAGAATGCTTAAAGCTAAACATAGTCAATTATAATTTGGATTACACTATTCTATTACCTAACAACCTATTTAAGTTGATTAGAACAAAACTATTAGGTAAACTTCAACACAATCCATATAATAGAACCTGAATTAGAAAGGCTTGAATTTATTGTACCTACATTTATGAAGACTTTATGGAAATAGATGCACCTTTGTGAAAAGACAGAACATGAAATGTTAAAATGATTGCTTTTTTATCTTTTTTTTTTTTTTTTTTTTTAGCTAAACCATACCATACTCTTAATTCATAGTTCCAGTGCTTAGTGCATAGAAGGTGTTCAAGGAATAATTGTGGAATTTAGGAAGGTTTAATTTATGACCTATAATAAAGGTCAGAATAAATGGTAAAGTTAGACAAGAAAGTCAAGGAAAATCTAAGCATAATCGCTAATAATTCAAAAGCTATGTTGTGGTGTGTTCTAGGAAGGTGAATTTGTGGACTTTATTTTTTTAAGGGAATACATTTGTCAGGAAATAATGTTACATGAATTTCTATTTTCTGCTTTAAATGCTGGCATGCCTTCTTTTTAATAGTGTGTATTACAAATGCACCAAATCCAAGACTAAGTAAACAGAAAGTTGAATCAAGGTACTTCTCATTTTAAAAATTATTCTGGAGTCTTGGAGTAGAAAGAGACTCTGGAGTTGATTTTTTCCAACTTCCTTCTATTATTGATGAGGGAAGTAGAAGGGGAAAAGGACTTGTTCACTGTCGTAGCTTAAAAAAAAGATTTTTTAAATTCTATACTTGATCAGGCACAGGAAGGTACTCAATGAATAATTTCCAAGAAGAAAGAGTCACTTCAGCATAAGAGACACATATTATAGATTTATTAATTTACAGTCAATATCAATTATAGTAATAAATTGGTAATTATTAATAATTATTAATTTTAAATTAGCATGTTGGGTCTTATGTAATTGAGGAATCAGATTAAGGTACATCTTTCATTGTGAAATTGAGATGTTGGGAACATGCAAAGCCTCACTGCAGATCCTAACGAATTTACCACAGGGATGCTGCCCTACCAATACACTTGAGTAGAAATTTTCAAGGGGAGTTGAGGGACATGTCCTTGGTAACAAGAGGATTGGGGAGGGGCACATTTCACTTGAAATTTAACAACATTTTGTCCCGTGGTCTTATTTATTTTTGGGCACATTATTTATTTTTTAAAATAAATTCAAATAGCATTAAAGGCAGTCATGTTTTCTTTTTAAAAGTTGAGAGATTTTAAGGCATAAGTCAACTAGTTTTCTCCTCTGTGCTTTTGGAATAAACCATTCATTTTTATAATAAACATTTATTGATCACCTCTATATTCCAGGCACAGTGGTACTCTCTGAAAATATAGTCAAAAAGTTGATTCCTGTCTGTAAGGGGGAGCCAGAGTTTATTCATTGAGAATTTATAGCCCAATATTATTGCTCCAAGTTTCCCCTGCCATCTACACTCATCCTTGCAATATTTGACACAGTAGTCATTTATTGGAGAAAATACGAAAAGATAGAAATTATAAAGAGTCTTTCACTTCACTTGCTTATTTACTCAGCAAGTATTTATTGAGTACCTACCATGTGCCAGTCACTAAGCTATGTGCTTGGGTTACATTAGTGAGTAAAACAGTCAACGATCCTGTCTTTGCGGGAGTTATATTCTAGGAGGTGAGACTAATAGCCAAAAAAAAAAATGCAAATACAAAGCACGTTAGAAGGTGATGTGTGATGGTTAAAAGAGAGAGAGAGAGAGAGAAAAGTAGAGTTGGGGAATTATGTGTGTGAGAAGAAAATTTAAAAGCAGGATGCAATTTTAAATAGTGTGGTCAAGAGAGGCCTCATTGTGACTTTTGAACAAAAGCTTGAAGGCACTTGAAATAAAAATCCAAAGATTAAGATAATTATAGAATTTGAATTTTTAAACTCATTTTAAGTCCATTTTGTTGTCTGTGTTACTTCCTGGCAAGAGGCTGCAGGTGATGGGTAAAGTCAAATATTTGATTTATCTTTCTTTTCTCTCCCATTAGCTTTGATTTACACAAGGAGTGGTATTTCCACTATTTTCTACTTTGCTAAAATAAATGTATTTCATGGGATTTTTACTCATCAATGATAAGAACACAGTTTACTTTGCGAATTTCCTTATGAGAGCCTAGAGCAACATGTAGCATAATTTCATATCATGCATTATTTCTTAGAAATATAAAAATCCATATACTGCCATTTTTAGAATGACTCTTAAAGTCGTATCAGTTTAGACAACAAGTCAACTTACTTTCCCATGGAATCACTGAGTCATAGGTTTAGATAAGAAAGCATTTACTTTCTTAATATTCTTCATCGATTTTAGCATATTTTAAAAATAGAAGTATCTGTTTTTTACAGATTCTGTTTCTGGCGTCTGCATATGCAAGTCCCCAACTCACTGAGGAGAGCTGTTCAGCTGTGGCTGCTGTCACACATTATCTGTACCTTTGCCAGTTTAGCTGGATGCTCATTCAGGTTGGTACCTCATTCCCTCTCCCCGCCCCTTTAATCTTATGATGAATCTGGGTGGAGTGGTCTTAATGTCTGATACTCTGTACTGAAGTAGAAGTAATTCCACATGTCCATCACTGCATTCTTAGGATATAAATGCCAAATAAAAACACCCTGTAAGCTGTACAATGGTAGAGAGCATTGTGAGTTTGAAGAAATTACAGAAATCCAGTAGGATTTGAAACAAGGGAGAGGTTAGAGATGAAGTCTGCAATGCGGGCCCTATAAAGCACAGTAGGAAATTAGAACATTTTTCTAGGAAAAGTAATAGAAGGTTTTTAAGGAGTGACATGATAAGATTTAGATTTTAGAAAGATCTCCCTGTTTGTAGTGAATATGAGACAAGAAAGGGTGGATAGGCAAGCCAATTAAGTAGATTTAGCTGTATTCAAGGGGAAATCATGGTAGCGTGAACTAGGGAGGTGGCAGTAGAAGCAAAGGGAAGAGAACTGCTTTGGAGATTTTTTAAAATTAGAACTATAGGATGTAAAGACTGGTTGTGAGGAATGCAGAAGTTGGAACCCAGGATGCTCCCCAAATTTCTGGCCTGGATATCTGGTGGATACTGGTAACTGAAATTATGATCGCTGAACAATGGGGAAAAGCTGGTGAGTTTCGTTTGGGACATGCTGAATGTGAAGTGCCTATGAAACCTCCAGTGGGAACTTTGAGGAGACGGGGACACATGAAGCTAAAGCTCAGAAGGGAGGCCTACATTTTAGAAATGCACTGGGAATCACAGCGCTTTGAGAAGCCAAGGCAGGCAGATCACCTGAGGTCAGGAGTTCAAGACCAGCTTGGCCAACATGGTGAAACCCCATCTCTACTAAAATACAAAAAATTAGCTGGGTATGGTGGTGGGCGCCTGTAATCTCAGCTACTAGGGAGGCTGAGGCAGGTGAATCGTTTTAACCCAGGAGGCGGAGGTTGCAGTAAGCCGAGATGACGCCATTGGACTCCAACCTGGGCAACAAAAGCGAAATTCCGTCTAAAAAAAGAAAAAAAACGCACTGGGAAGTTATTGGCTTAGAGTTGGAAAATGGAGCCATTGGTTTGGAAGAGATTACTTGGGGAGAAGGTACTGAGTGAGACCAGCAGAGTCCTAGCATACTCACCTGAGGAACTAGTGCATGTTGGCAGAGAAATTTCAATTCTTTTCTAACTAAAATCCCAAATTATCTCCATTATTCTTTGTTGATTTGGTTGATAAATGGCTGATATGGTTGATAAAGAGGAGGACAGTGCATAGTATTAACGTCACTAATTAAATGGCTCAACTAAAATGCTGCATTTGATAATGCATTCTGTGTAATGGTATTGTTAAGTTTTCCATGTGATACAGTTTCATATGCATTTCTGAGTATGCATGTAAACTATTTTATGAAAACAGATGCATTCAGTCCCTTGCATATTCTTTTTTCTTGTTGAAGAAGAAGGTTGTAGGACTTGATTATGTAGCAACAGTGAAATAATGGTAAAAGGAGAAAGAAAGTGAGGTGGTGATATTATGAGAGAATACCACACAGGCTCAAGGAAGGGTTGTTTTCCCCAGTATGATATGATAGTAGTGGGGGCTGAAGAAGAGGACTGAACTATTTAGCTAATAGAACTAGTTGAAACAAGTGGCACCCTGGATCTGGGTTTGAATTCTGGCTCGGCTACTATCTGTGTAAGCTTAATTGAACTATTGACTCTCTCCAAGTTTTGTTTCTAAATCTGCATATAGAGATAATTCCAAACTCATAGAATAATTATTAATATTTTATAGCTCTTTCAGCGGTTTTAATCATGGACAATTTATGGTGTTTTCAAGCTCCCCTCTCAAAAAAATTTACAAATAAAAGTGAATTTAAAGCATATAACATAAAACTTACATATCTGCTGAAATTAGAATAACATTTGCAAGATTTTCTGATGGCAAAATTCTTTAAGAGTTTATCTGAGTTAAACTTTTTAAAATGTGCCCTATTTATGTTGTTATCTATCTGCCTGGATTGAGGTCCCCAGTGCTGTGCTAAAGGTCTTTGTCCATGCCCCTGACCTATTCAGAATTTTTGATTCATTACTTGGATGAAAACACAGGAAATTGCTTATCAGATATGCATGTGGTACAGAACTGAAAGGACAGCTGCAACAGAGAGCTGCCTGCATTAAGATTACAGGTAGAGCTAATGAAGAGAAACTGTACTGTGATAAATTAAAAACTAGAATGAAAGAGACATCATCTGATGGAAGTTAATGTAAATTACTCAAAATTATAATTTAACATAAACTTGGCAGCAATTAAATATGTGACCAGAATGCTTAACAAGAACAACTACAGTAACTGCAAAAACAACACACACCTAGGTTGCATTGATAGCAGTATGGAAGCAGACATGGTTACACTGTAATCTACAAAATTCAGACTATTTTGGGACACAGCAACCACTCTCATGGGTCATGTTTCAGCAGGAACATTAATTATCCAATGAGAAGTTGGAAAACAACCCTCTAAGAAACTTTGAGGCAGCTGGGCATAACTAACCTGGAAAGAATTTAGGGAGATGTGATGGCTGTCTACAAATACCGGAAGGGCTACTACAGGAAAGGGTGGACTATGTAGCTCCATTTGGCAGAACCAGAGCAAATGGGTCAAAAATTAGGGAAGGAAATTTTTGATTCAGGTTAAGAGTTTTCATAGCCAATAAAACTGTCAAAGTTGAAGAGGCTTTTCTAAAAGTAGAGTGAATTCAATCACTGAAATATATTGAGAGGGAAATGACCAACTTTCAAACATGTTTTAGATGGATTTTCCGCTTTCAGGGAGCATTAGACAAAATCATATATAAGATTTCACCCAAGTTAATGAAGATTGGTATATTCTACATCTCTTCTTCAAGTTAGGTAAATATGACTGTGGCTGATTCACATTTAGTAGACCAATTAGATTTCTGGATGGCTAATAGCTTAGGAAAGCTATTTAAAGTACCAATGAAGTTTAATGTATTTCAGATGGTACACCACACATTTTTCATGGTTTGTGGTGTGACCACAAGGGGAAAAGTCAATAAGTTCTGAATTCTAGTTAGGTTACTTTTAATGAATTATTTTATGTTCAGAGGTTGTCACTTCACCAACCAACATTTTCCCATTCATAAAAATAGTGACTGCTAAATTTTTTTTTTCTAAAATCTGTTTTAAAAACATTATGTAGGTTAGACTATTATTAGCTCAATCCCATTGGTTGAATTAGGTTGAATAAAATCGAGAGAATTTTTACTTCAATGATTCTACTTCATTTTTTTTTAGTAATATAGGAGTGAATATGATACTACTTATGTCTGTGCATAGCTTATGACAATAAATTAATCATAAATTTGTAATTACTGAGTTAAGCATGTCAGAACTGTTAATGTTTATTTTTATCTGCATTATATCTTCAGTCTTAGAATACATTTTTATGACTTTATCTTGAAAATTATTTTACTTTTATATCCTATACTTTTAGTGCCTTATAATAAATTTAGATTAATTTTAGAGTAGCTTAGGGAAAATTTTATTGGTAAACAAGTTACATAAGCTCTCTAAGCCTAGATTTTCTTATTTGAAAACTCAAGTTGTAATAATACTACCTTTCTTGGCAGACTACATAGAATGAGCTTGAAGTGGTGTCTGGGACAGACTGCATACTCTGTACATATTTACCCATATTATTTGTTAAGATAATATGTTGTGGCTAAAATTTCATAGATTTGAAAACATCTTGACTGCTCTGCTTTTCCAATATAAATTATACCTTCTTTTTAACCAAAGAAAATCAACTTCATGTAGTGGAAAGAGGTCTGACTTTGAGTGAGGTGGACACTAACTAGCTATAAAGCCTTAGCAAGCTGGAGAACCTTTAACCCTTTATTAAAGTAGATGCATTGCTCATAACAGGCTCCATAGATAACAGCCTTGCCTCTGTTTCTTCAGGCTTCCCTTTTCTTTGACAGAAAAGTCACACAGTGCAAGGCGAGGATGTAGTAACAAATTATTTTGCTTATTTTTTAAAAGGAAACAAATCATAAATTCCTTTCTTGGCCACACATATTGAATTATCCTTCTGTTTGCTCTTCATGTAAGAGCACTCCCTTGGAACTATTGAAATCATTTCTCCCTTAAGAAGGCAGGGTTATATCTACTTTAAGAAAAATTGACAACGAGAATTTAAAATCTTGCAGTATCTTTACTCTGTTTTGCGAGTTCTATTTTTCCTTCTTCTGTTCTGATTTGGTTTCATTTTAGACATAGCAGATACAAAACATAATTGAATACTAAATAAAAAGTACATCTTTTTCTCACTATTTCTTGCATTCTCCATTCTCTGCTCTACCTTCAATACCAATTCCTGAAGGTAAACACTACTGTTTTCCTGTGTATCTCTCCATAAATATTCCATGCATAGACAAATATTTATGAATATTTAAATAAGCACATGTGTGTTCTTGTATGTATGTGTGTGTGTATATATATACAGTGTACATATATTTATATATAGTGTATATATGTGTTACATGTATATGTATATGCGTGTGTGTGTGTATATATATGGACATCTTTAAGTTTACCATGCATGGGTATATCTTTTTCCTATGCTTTAATATGGTTATTACGTAATTTATTTTTCTGGGCTCCAGTTGATGACATTACATAATTTTTTGGTTATCGTGTTACTTTTTGCTATAGTAAACAATGTGTCCTTGGATATCCTCACACGCTGAGTATTTGTTTACTTGGGCCGTATCCATAGAATAAATTCCTAGGAATTATGCTTTTACTATTCATGTCTACATGAAACATGCTGTCAGTTGGATTTCCAGATCATGAGGTAAATAAATTGCAAATAAATTATTTGAGATATTCGTATATGATATAGATAGACAATTTTTGCCTGTATATTCATTTGGCTCAATTTTATGATCACTTCCTGTCACCAAGTTAAAAGATTGTATAGCAATCTGCATCGGTTATTTGAGATATTTGTATATGATATAGATAGACAATTTTTGCCTGTATATTCATTTGGCTCAATTTTATGATCACTTCCTGTCACCAAGTTAAAAGATTGTATAGCAATCTGCATCAGTTATGAAAAATATACAAACCTTGCATTGTTCTTGCAGTCTGCTCATCGCATGCCTAGAGTTACAGCTTAATTTGAAATATAATCTTTTCTTTTGAAATTACAGCTTAACTGAAGAACACATTTTTAAAATGGTAGAATAAGGTTAGAAATCATTTTACAGTTGTACTTGAGCATTCACATCTTGTGCGTTAATTTCTCAATGTAACCAGACTATGAACAAGCAAATGTACATGTTATTTATTCCTTGGTAGAAAGGCTACTTAGTGCCAGAGCATAGCAAAACAGGAAGGGAAATGCTAAAATTAGCCTTGTTTCTCCTTTATCATTGATTTAATTTGGGGGGACATCAAAGGTGTTAAGGACAACAGACTGGTATCAAGATAAAAATGACACACCCAGAAAATACTGACTTCTCCAGTCCTCAAAAAGTCTTGCAATTTATTTCATGCAATAAATGTTAAGAAAGAGGGAGGAGAATTGGGGCAAGGACCAGTGATAACATTTCTTAGACTCTCATCTGAAATGAATGATTAAGAGCATATGGAATAGATAGAATCAATAGCATCTATGATCTCTGACTAAACTTGATGCTATAGGTCAGTTTAAGGATTCTGGTGACACAATTAATAATCAACTATTAAAAAACAGTCAGGATACCGATCTTTATTTCATACACCATGAAAATTATGGAGTTCAAATAGCCGATTTTTAACTTTAAAAGGCATTTCTCCTTTATGTTTTACTCATATGCTAATATGCATTTTATGAAAATATATGAATAAGTGAATGAATATGTGTTTATGGAACATATGAAAGCATAACTATGGCCTATGACAAAACACTTAACAAGGTATGTCTTCAATTTTTCTATCTGGACATTGGGAAAAATAGTAGGGAAAATGTTATTGTAAAAATAAATAGATTTGTGTAGGAATGTAAGTATATATGCTTGTAGACACAGTCTTTTAGTTTACTGCTATCTATATTTGACTTAAATTATATCTGGGTATTACAATTGGTTGCTTGCATTTAACACAGAATCAGTTTAAATTCCAATAGCCTGAATTACTAATTCTGAGAAATACACTTCTCCCATCCTCCGTTTCCTCTGGTGTAAACAGAGCATAGTAAAACCTAGGAGAGAAGTCTTGATTAAATGATATATAGCTTTATGTTTGGTCTACATTTATTAACCAATTAATAAATATTTGTTTCGACTGGGCACGGTGGCTCATGCCTGTAATCCCAGCACTTTGAGAGGCCGAGGCAGGTGGATCATGAGGTCAGGAGATTGAGACCATCCTGGCTAACATGGTGAAACCCTGTTAAATATCTACTAAAATACAAAAAATTAGCCGGGCGTGGTGGCAATTGCCTGTAGTCCCAGCTACTCGGGAGGCTGAGGCAGGAGAGTGGTGTGAACCCAGGAGGCGTAACTTGCAGTGAGCTGGGATTGCGCCACTGCACTCCAGTCTGGGTGACAGAGCGAGACTCCGTCTCAAAAAAATAAAATAAAATAAAATAAAATAAAATAAATAAATATTTGTTTCATTCTTCCCGTTAAACTATTACCTTCACCGTTTTTCACTTTTCACCAGTTAACTTTTGTCCTTCATTATGAGTTCAGCCAAATCAATTAAAATTATGGAGTCTTCTAAAATTCTTTATGGAGGGAGTGGTTAATGGGTGAAAAATATAGTTAGGATGAATAATATCTAGTATTTGATAGCACAACAGGGTGATTGTGCTCAACAAAAATTTATTGTATATTTTAAAATAACAAAAAGAGTGGAATTAGAATGTTCCTAATGCAAAGAAATAATAACTGCTTGAGGTGATGGATACCCCAATTACCCTGATTTGATTATTACAGATTGTATGCCTGTATCAAAATATCACACTTACCCCATAAATATATACCTGTTATATACCCATTTTAATTAAAAATTTAAACACATTTAAATCAAATTATTTTTAACAAGGTAGCATATATATGTATATAAACAAACTCAGAACTAAACCAAATTATTAAACCAAATTATAAAATTAGTGTTAAAGTCAATAAAATGTTTTAAATGCTCAAAATGAATTGTGTGCATCTTCATTTATTTCGTATTTCTCAATTAAAATTATATGCAAAGCATTTCAGTAGGTACTACAAGGTAAAGAAAAATTAATCCACAGTTCACAATTGTTTTAGGTATTATATTCTGATAAGCCTTTGTAAGTTTTCCTTAAGTCTTAGAAAAAAAATGAAGATACAGAACAGGTTTTTTTTACTTATATGAGTAAAGCGTATCTCCACTGGCATATAAAGTGATTGGGGAAAAAAATGAGGACAAGAAACTGTCACGTAATAATAATATTGTCAATATTTGTGTCAATTTCTTTTTTGTTTTTTCTTTTTGAGATGGGGTCTTGTTCTGTCACCCCAGCTGGAGTGCAGTGGCACAATCTCAGCTCACTGCAACCTCTGCCTCCCAGGCTCAAGCAATCCTACTGCCTAATCCTCCTGAGTAGCTGGGACTACAGGCGTGCATAATCATGCCTGGCTAGTACTTTGTGTTTTTTGTAGAGACGGAGTTTCCCCGTGTTGCCCAGGCTGATCTTGAACTCCTGGGCTCAAGCAATCTGCTTGCCTTGGCCTCACAAAGTGGTGGGATTACAGGTGTGAGCTACCGTGCCCAGCCTATTTGTGTCAATTTATATGGAAATAAATCTTAAATATAATCAGTCTTTACAAGGCAGTTTGGAGTTATGTTGCACTCCCAGTTCTGTAGCTAACCAGAAGATGAAAAAGCTATGCTGTTCTTTCATTACCTCAGTTTCCTCATAAGGGGCCATGGTAAAATGACCTGTAAGATCTGTGTTGCTGCTAAAAAAAATAGTCTGTATACATCCATGCCATTAGTGTTTTTACTTAAAGAATTGTCATTTCTGCAATAATCAATCACAAAGTGTTAGGAAATTACTAATAACTAAAAATTTAACCTCTCCTCTTACTACAGAAGGAAATTAAAACCCAGAGAAGCAAAGTGATACTGGCCAAAAGCAGTTTATCCATGCAGAACCATGTCAAAGATGCAAATCAAGTTACCGATCATCATGTCCTTTTGAATTTTGTAGATTTTTAAAAATATGTAACATTTATATTACTTATTATGCACCTGGAGCTTTACTTTTGGATGAGTGCTTTGCAAATCTTCCTTTTCTGTATTTGTATAGATTGTGTTTGTAATAGGAAATTTTCAAAAATAGCATTACATAGTTTTCCTTACATTTATTAATATGAGCTTTTAATTAAGTACACCCAAGTACAGTTCCCTAGGTGATCATGATGGGGTGTGACAATGTGCTAGCAGCCCTCACTCTCAGTGCCTCCTCGACCTCTGCGTCCACTCTGGCTGCGCTTGAGGAGCTCTTCAGCCTGCCACGGAACCGTGGGAGCCCCTCTCTGGGCTGGCTGAGGCCAGAGCCGCCTCCCTCTGCTTGCAGGGAGGTGTGGAGGGAGACACGCTGGCGGGAACCAGGGCTGCAAGCCGCGCTGGCGAGCCAGTGCAAGTTTGGTGGGCATGGCTCCGCCGGCCCCGCACACGGAGCAGCCGGCTGTCACAGCCGGCCCAGGGCAGTGAGGGGCTTAGCAACCGGGCCAGCAGCTGTGAAGGTTGCACCACCGGTCCCCCAGCAGTGCTGGCCCGCCGGCTCTGCACTCAAATTCTCATGGGGCCTTAGCTGCTTCCCCACAGGGCAGGGCTTGGGACCTGCAGCCCGCCATGTCTGAGCTCCCCACCTGTGGTGGGCTCTCGTGTGGCCTGGGCCTCTCCAAAGGGCGCCACCCCGTGCTCCATGGAGCCTGGTCCCATAGACAGACCAAGGGCTGAGTGCAGGCGTGGTTTGGGACTGACAGGCAGCTCTGCCTGCAGCCCTGGTGTAGGATCCACTAGGTGAAGCCAGCTGGGCTCCTGAACTGGGATCGGGACTTGGAGAACTTTTATATCTAGCGGGAGGATCCTATGTGCACCAATCAGCACTCTGTATCTAGCTAACCTAGTGGAGACTTGGAGGATTAGCACTCTGTGACTCTGTGTCTAGCACAAGGATTGTAAATGCACCAGTCAGCACTCTGTGTCTAACTCAGGGTTTGTAAATACACCAATCAGTACTCTGTGTCTAGCTCAGGGTTTGTGAATACACTCTGTATCTAACTAAGCTAGTGGGGACTTGGAGGACTAGCACTCTGTGACTTTGTGTCTAGCTCAAGGATTGTAAACACACCAATCAGCACTCTGTGTCTAGCTCAAGGTTTGTGAATACACCAATCAGTACTCTGTGTCTAGCTCAAGGTTTGTAAATACACCAGTTGGTACTCTGTATCTAGCTAACTCTGTATCTAGCTAGCTAGCACTCCGTGACTCTGCGTCTAGCTCAAGGATTGTAAACTCACCAATCAGCACTCTGTCAAAACGGACCAATCAGCTCTCTGTAAAATGGACCAATCAGCAGGATGTGGGTGGGGCCAGATAAGGGAATAAAAGCAGGCTGTCAGCGCTAGCCACTGGCAACCGGCTTGGATCCCCTTCCGCAGCGTGGAAGCTTTGTTCTTTTGCTTTTTGTAATAAATCTTGCTGCTGCTCACTCTTTGGGTCCACGCTGCCTTTGTGACCTGTAACACTCACTGCAAAGGTCTGCAGCTTCACTCTTGACAGCGAGACCAAGAACCCACCAGAAGGAAGAAGCTCCAGACACATCTGAACATCTGAAGGATCAAACTCTGGACACACCGTCTTTAAGAACTGTAACACTCACCGCGAGGGTCCGCGGCTTCATTCTTGAAGTCAGTGAAAGCAAGAACCCACCAATTCCGGACACAATGATATGCTGGTAATTATGAGAAGTGTGAGAATTCAAGAGTACATCATCTTTCCTGATAAGCAACAATGAAGATAAGAAAATGGTAGTTCTAATATCCTAATGTTTAGAGTTATTGAAGATGAGACCGTTTAGTAACATCACGGATTTTTAAGCTACAAAAAATTTCATTTATTTGTCTCTTTCCAAGTGACGAATTTGGTTTATAATGCTGAAAATATTTCGGAATTTTTTTGTACTTGTCTTCAGAGACTATATCCCATCTGTTTAAATGACCTTAATGCTAGGAAACTTTGTATTCTGAGTGTGTATGAAATGTAGAAACAATCAAGTAGGATGGATGTAGTTGGTTAACTTTGGGCATAATAACATTTTGGCTAAAAATGCCATGACTACATTGTGAGGATGGGTGGTCTTAAGATAGTTTATAAGATCCTTCTAACAACATTTTAAAAACTTAGAAACAGAAGTGTAAATAGAGACCTACAGATTGAATATTTTAGAACAGTCTTTAGCAGAGAAGTATAAGATAAACTGTGAACAGTAAGCTATGTTTAGTTAGCATGAAGCATATTTGGGTGAGTGACACCCTCTAATTTGTGTTCTGTTAATTCCACATTGGATAAACGCATAGTCAGTCAGACACATAGATCATATTTGCTATATATCTGTTAACATAAAATTGTGCAAACATAATGATCTGTTAATACTCTTAGATTATGAAGGAAGAACAATGATTTCAAGGAAAGGAATACAACAGGTCATCAATATCATTTCATTCAACATCATTTTGTTGTAACATTGATGAGAAAATAAATAAATTGCTAGCCTTGGCTACTCTGTGAGACGTGAGCCCTGAAAATCTGAGACAGGTCTCAGTTATTTTAGGAAGTGTATTTTTCAGAGGTTGAGGACACACGCCCATGATACAGCCTCAGGAGGTCCTGATAACATGTACCCAAGGTGGTCAGAGCACGGTTTGGTTTTATACATTTTACGGAGACATGAGACACCAATCAACATATGGAAGGTGAACATTGGTTTAGTCTGGAAAGGCAGAACAACCCGAAGCAGAAGTGGGAAGACTCTAAGTAGGGAGGGAGCTTCTAGTTCATAGGTAGAAAAGATACACTTTTTGAGGCATTGTTTTGAGTTTCTGATTAGCTTCTCCAAACGAAGCAATCAGATACGCATTTATCTCAGTGAGCAGAAGGATAACTTTGAATAGAATGGGAGGCAGGTTGGCCCTAAGCAGTCCCAGCTAGACTTTTCCCTTTAGCTTAGTGATTTGGGGGCCCCAAGATTTATTTTCTTTTCACAGTGGAGTTTGAATGTTCTCCCCATGTTTGCATGGGTTTTCTCTAGTACTCGGGTTTCCTCTCACATCCTAAAGCTGTGTACACTGGCTTAATTGATATGTCTAGATGTTCCCGCTCTGCATGTGTGTGGGTATGTGTGAGTGCACCCTGAGATGGGATGACGTCCTGTCCAGAACTGGTTCCTGCCTTGTGCCCTGAGCTGCCAGGATGGGCTCTGGTCATGCTTGACCCCGAACTGGAATAAGCAGATTATAAAATGAATGAATAAATGAATACAAATTATTGTAAAATAAAAATTTATAAAGTATATGAAGAAAGTAAATCAGGTAAATGCAAGACAATAAACAATGCTATACGGAAGTGCACAGGGAGCCTGCCATGTTTGTGATTGTCTTTGACCTGCATAGTGGTAGAAAGTGCTCCTGACAATTTTCACTTTGCAAACATTTATTCCTTGATTTAACCCACCATAATGACAACAAGTGGCACTCATTGATTCACTAAAACCTGGATAACTAATTACTACTCGAGAGGCTGAGGTGGGAGAATTGATTGAGCCCAGGACTTCAAGGCTGCACTGAGCTATGATTGTGCCACTGCACCCCAGCCTGGGTGACAGAGCAAGACCCTGTCTCTAAAAAATAATTTTGTAAAAATAATCATCTCACTTGTTTTTATCAGTCTTTCTTAAAGGTATGTATAGGTCACATTTAATTCAGTGTTTAATATGAGAAGTATTTAAGTCTTTAGAAGCTTGGTCATTGTTTTGTGACCAGAAATATGCCATAGGAACTTAACTCTTTTCTACATCAATTAATCTATGGTAACGTTGGTTTCGTGATACTCTGTTTTGCTTAAAGTTGTAGTTTCCAAGAACCTATTGACGATTTTAAGTGAGGACATATTGTATAGTCAAATGCTCCAGGGTCTTCTTTTGGTTTAAAAATAAAATGGCGGTAACTGGAGATTTTAACCCCACTGCTTTGGGAAAGCAATACATTAATACATCTCATTCAAGTTTTGGGTGGAAGAAGAAAGAAAAACTAAGTTACCTAAGTCGAGCTAAAGTAAACAAAATTGAAATCCTAAAGGCATTTTGGATAACTCATTGAACCTAAGAACTGTACCTATAGTTGGACTTCACAAGGGACTGTGAGAATTCTTCTCTAACACACCTCTGCTTCACTGTGCTCCTGGCTACCCCCTTTCTATGTCCTCTTACTTTAGTTGACCAGCTTAGACTGTCATGGAACATCAAGGAATTCAGTGCAGATGATTGGCTCAGCCTGGGCCAGGCTTCTCCCCTGATCAAATCAGCTGTGGCCAGGGGAGCAGTGTCAGGGAGTACACAGAGCACACTGAGCCCACTCTGCATGTGGTGGGAGGAGGGTTAGAGAGGCAGAGTTTGGAAAAGGGGTGCTCATGAGCTAGGCATGTGTCCAAAAATGTGCCTACCACAGTACATTACAATAAAATTCAAGTAAAACTTGAAATGAGGTAGTCAACACAAATCTTATGTTTGGTCCATAATATTTCTAGAATAATTAAATGTTGTGTCATTACATTCTAGTATTTCTAGTCCATAGCTTTAAAAATGATATTATTATGGAAAGTACTTCTCTTAGAGTATATTTCAGTGATCATATTCTTTTTTTGTTTGTTTGTTTGTTTTTTGAGATGGAGTCTTGCTGTGTCGCCCAGGCTAGAGTGCAGCGGTGCGATCTCGGCTCACTGCAAGCTCTGCCTCCCGGGTTCACACCGTTTTCCTGCCTCGGCCTCCCGAGTAGCTGGGACTACAGGCCCTGCCACCATGCCTGGCTAATTTTTGTATTTTTAGTAGAGATAGGGTTTCACCATGTTAGCCAGGATGGTCTGGATCTCCTGACCTCGTGATCCACACACCTCAGCCTCCCAATCAGTGATCATAGTCTTTTAAGAAGAAATTTAAATTATTTTTTATTTATAATTGGCAAAAGCTTATGACATTTGAAGCTTGTTTTGCTTAACCAAGTATTCAGTAATTCAGCCACACTGGGCCTTGAGCTGTTTGGGACAGAAGCACTGCATGTATAAATCTAACAATTACACTTGTCTCAGTCTTATCTGAGCCTGTGGTCAAGGCCAGACAGCTGCTGAAAGGTTGAGTAATTCTAACTGATGGAACGAATGTCCATCTGCGTAAAAGCAGACATTTTGAAAATGTCTCAATCTTTATCATGATGAATCAACTTAGAGTCATTTACCAATCTGTACCCTCCTCCTTGACTCTTCCACCTATTGCACCACTGAGTTACGATGTTACATGGATGCACACAAGCATCTAACCAACATAAATAATTAGTACTTTTGTTTAGAAAATGGATTAATCAATGATCCTTGCTTTGTATGAATTTTCATTCTTTAACAGGCCATATTGACTACCCCAGCAACAACACTTGACACAACCCCACTTATTTGAGTCCACATCCCTATACTAATTATAAAAAGAAAAAAAAAATGCTGGATCTAGTAATTTTTAAAAATGAGTTGGAACAAAGTTATATAAGCAACAACTCAAAACATGCTTCATAATTACAGATATAAGCAGATGTACATAGAGATATGGAGTGCTGGCAGGAAATAAAATTCAGAGACACAAGTCTCTAAGTAACCAAACATTTTTATCCTTCTCTGGTTTAGCCTAATACTAATCCCTCAAGGCTAATTTGGTACAGATAAAATCTTACTCAGAAGCCTCAGTAAATAAAACATCTGAAAGCCTTCCCACAAACATTAGGAATGCTTATTTTTCAAATAGAAAAGTGTTTATCTTTTGCCTTTCACACTGTCTGACCTCCTAATAGGAGACTTAAGAAGAGGCAGTGACATTTTCCAGCATTGACTATGTATGTGTTCAGCACTTTGCGTGTAGTATCTCATTTAATCTTTATAATAACCTTGTTGTACACATGAAACTGAGGCTCTGAAAATGTTGTCACTTGCCCGAGATTATCCACTTAAAGTATAACATTAATGAGTATGAATGAATTATATAGACATATAATAATATAGACATAATATATAATTCATTCATACTCACACTCTTTCTACCATGCAAAATTGAGATGGTGGATTTATCCAGGCAATAGGTATTACTGTTTGAAATATGTATGGCATGACTTTCAATATTGTTTCTGTACTAAATGATAATTAAATATAAGCATCCCTCATGGAAAGAAGACACTAGAAGACTTAGATCCAAGTTAGGTGTGGGATTTGGAGCCAACATAACATTTATAGGCCTCAGTTTTCTTAGTCTATTTATTTAATGTGTCCCCTCATCCCCCCTCACTCTCTACACACTTGTCCCATTTATATGTTTTATCTCAGTAAGAAGTAACAGATATAAGATGCAACGTAAATGTAATATAAAAGAAATATTGCCCTTAATTATTTATGTCCTACTTATTTGGAAACCAAGGTTCAAAAAAGTAAATACCACCCCATCTCTTTCACTGCTGTATCCCCAGTGCCTACACTGCTCTGTGAAATTTAGTAAGCACTCAATAAATATTTGTCATGTGAATGAACAAAAGGGAGAGAGTAAAAACTGGGAAACATGGACCACAAAACAAACCCTGCTATAGTACTTTCTCTCTGTGTGATCATTTTCTGTTTATTTGTCAACACCTTCCACTGGTTGTCTTCAACGCTATTTTCCCGCTAGAACAGTATCTGGCCCTGCCATATGATAGGCCCTCAATAAATAAAAATTGTCAAAAAGTTTGAAAATATAGGGCTTTTTGCCGGGCGCGGTGGCTCAAGCCTGTAATCCCAGCACTTTGGGAGGCCGAGACGGGCGGATCACGAGGTCAGGAGATCGAGACCATCCTGGCGAATACGGTGAGACCCCGTCTCTACTAAAAAATACAAAAAAACTAGCCGGGCGAGGTGGCGGGCGCCTGTAGTCCCAGCTACTCCGGAGGCTGAGGCAGGAGAATGGCGTAAACCCGGGAGGCGGAGCTTGCAGTGAGCTGAGATCCGGCCACTGCACTCCAGCCTGGGCGACAGAGCCAGACTCCATCTCAAAAAAAAAAAAAAAAAAAAAAAAAGAAAATATAGGGCTTTTTACCTCATTATCACCTGGAAGTTAATGTGGGAAGTAGGTTTGCATATCAGTGTATGTTTCTTCAAAGACACATTTACAAAGCAATCATAGAAGATTGTAACTGAGAGTAAATCAGAGCAAATTAAGGCAAATAAAAAAATACAGAAAATCAACTAAATATTTCACTGTGTTTCCAGAATTTGAGGTATCCTGAATTTATTGGGTAAGAATGAAGTTCTTATGAAAGAATGAATGTATGAATTAACTAAAAAAAAAAAAAAAAAAAAAAACTAATCATTAAGTAGATCCTGACCCTTTGTTGGTCAGTAACTTATTGCCTAACCCAGGTGAATTTGTGTTCTGTGCCATTAAAAAAGAGCCTGTTCATTTTATGTTGTTTTCTTCCTTAGTCTGTGAATTTCTGGTACGTGCTGGTGATGAATGATGAGCACACAGAGAGGCGATATCTGCTGTTTTTTCTTCTGAGTTGTGGACTACCAGCTTTTGTGGTGATTCTCCTCATAGTTATTTTGAAAGGAATCTATCATCAGAGCATGTCACAGATCTATGGACTCATTCATGGTGACCTGTAAGTACATCCAGGCAACACATTGCCCTGGCTTTCATGTACCTAAGCAGATTTTGTTGCCATAAGAGCTGTGATTGAATACATACTGGGAAGATCTTTGTTTTTCTGCCACAGTGTCCAAAGCTCTGCTTACTCTAATTACTCTTCTAAATAGGAAACTATGGCCTCTCAAGTTTCTTTAGTAGATGCAGTTTCCTCAAGTGAGTTGGTGTATCAAACAGTTCATGGTAATTTGTACATTAGCATTTAGTTTATTAGATTGAAGTAAACAATAATATTTAGCAAAATCAGGGCACTATGAAATATTTGATAAAGAACTAGTAAAAAAAGTTGGAGTGTTGGCACATTATCTAAGCAGTGTGTTTTTGGTGAGAGAGGGGGATGGCAGCCACCATCACCCATAAGATCCCTGAATACCAAACAACTGCATCACAGTGAATGGAGAGTGTCTGCAGAAGTGCATAGGAACAAGACAAGGTCAACTTGGTCTTAGATATTCTTGTTAAAATACGCTTTTAATCTTAAAATCTTAACACTTTTTATGTACATATGTATATATATATATATGTGACTTAATCCTAAATCTGGTGTCTTGTGGCTTTGAGGACCACTGAGCCCTTCTTATTAGCTCCACATGTATGGGGTGGAAAAACACTTTGCAATAGTAAAGCTCAACCAACTCTCTTGGTATAAGGAGGAGAAAAAGTAAAATTCTAAATAAGAAAAAACAGCCTATTCACAGTCTTATGAAGACAGTATTACTTAATTGTCTAACAGGTTATTATGAAGATAAAATTAGTTAATAGACATGAAAAATATTGAAAGTTAAAGTACTATATCAGCAGAAGTCATTTTAATAGAATTATTGTTTCTGATCAGTTATATACATAATAAATACTTGTTATTGATATATACAAATGTATTGCACACATAGGCAATCACAAACACATACCCCATACCACATTCAGATGAAGGAGGCTAGCTATGTAAAACACACACTCAAACACACAAACATACACAAACATACAAACACAATGCACACTAATATACCATATATTTTTGTAATTCTGTCTTTTTATTGAAATTCAAAAGACTCCCTAATACTGGTTATTTTATAATATTATAATGTGTTTTATGCATATACAAGTCTATATTCCTGTAATCTTCTAAAAAGGAACGATGGCATCTTTTCAGAATTATATTATGATTTTTTACATTTTACCACCCCTTGCATTAATTTAAATCTTGGACTGCCAAGGTTAATTTCAGAAAATTCTACATCATTCCTTGTGACATGCAAAGTAACCATGAAGCAAGTCGTGGTGGCTAGCAGACTGTTCTTTTCATGAGCTTCCTGGCAAGGCAGGACTTACTTAATTTTAGCATTACATGTATACCCATCCGGCCTTGCTAAATGGACCCAATGAATGTAATATTAATTAGAAAAAACTATCTTGTTCGTTTTAAAAGGATTTCTAAAGGGAGAAATAAACTATGATCAAAGAATGTCCAAATGAACTTACTCAAAGTGTTTGCCTTCTTAAGCTTTTGGCAAATGTTCTCTGTGACCAACTAAATTATAACAAGTGAAATGTAAAATATAGTTACTTCTACCTGGTTTTAATCTTAAGGAATTGTTAGACCAGAGATCGGGCGTGGTGGCTCACGCCTGTAATCCCAGCACTTTGGGAGGCTGAGACAGGCAGATCACAAGGTCAGGAGATCGAGACCATTCTGGCCAATGTGGTGAAACCCCGTCTCTACTAAAAATACAAAAAGTAGCTGAGCATGGTGGTGCATGCCTGTAGTCCCAGCTACTCAGGAGGCTGTGACAGGAGAATCACTTGAACCCGGGAGGCGGAGGTTGCAGTGAGTCAAGATCACACCATTACACTCCAGCCTAGGTGCCAGAACAGGACTCCAACTCAAAAAAAAAAAAAAATTACTAGATCAGCGTGTCTAACCATTGCATTACAGGTTACTTTTCTCCTTAATTCACAAAGAATATTCCTAAATCATTCCCATATGAATTTATTCTAGCTTGTAAAAATTCTGTATCTTTAATATTACTTCAATTTTAATATAAGGTTATAAACTGACATATTATTGATACTAAAATATTGTATACTTATATCATCATTTTAAAGCATGCCATTTCTCTAGAGGTCATGATAGATTTATGGTTGTATGAACTAATGGCTCATCTGTTGACCAGTGGTTACTTCATAGTATTTTGCTTTTCTTCTAGGCTCTTCCCTAGAAGAATTTTAAAATTCTTAGCTCATTATGGAAGAGCTAAGAATTTTTAAAAATGCCTCAAGGGGAAAATCTCCAAGTATCTTGTTCACTTCTTTCTGGAACGTGTTTTCTCAAGTTCTCTTTCCTGCCAGCCCTGAAGTCTAATTTTTGTTTCCTTAGCTCTTTGAGATTGCCAAATAATTCACTGGCTTTCCTGGTTCTCAGCATCTTTCCTCATCCTGGATTTTCAGTCTCCCTTTCTTCTCCAAGTATTAATAGGCAAATACCCTGGAGGGAAAAGTGGTATGCTGAGTGTAGCACTGATTTCAGTGAGCTTCTCTTCTTTACAAGTTTGGCCTCTCAATCTTGCCTGCCTCAACAGCTTTATAGTGCCTTCAAACAAAAGGTTTTGTTTCGTTGATTTTGCTTTAATTTTATTTTTTCTGATTATTCTAGATAGAATTATAAATCATGTACAAGCTATTTCACTAAACGTAGTTCAGTATTTTAAGATGGATTTTATAGATAGTGTGAATAGATAGTCTACATTTTAAATGGTAATACGCTGGTTAAGTGTTACTGATTAAATATAGCCAAAGTCCAAAATTTTACCAAATAATTTATATAATCAAGTGTTAAATTTCTTATGGAAAGCAGTGAAAACACTTTAAATGCTTGTGTTTCCTAAGTGCTGACTTTGGTCTACTTTTCTCCCTATACATTGTTGTCTATTCTTAGGGCTTGCCATTTTCTATATAATAACCCCAGAAGTTGTGTCTCTAGCCTATAAAACATTTTTCTGAGCTCCATACCCATATTATATATTCCATACCCATATTATATATTCAAACGTCTCAGAAACATCTTTACCAGAGTGACACACAGCTATTTCATATTTAGTATGTTTAAAATTGATATCCTAAAATGCTTTGACCCACATTCTTTATGAAATGTCCACTGTCCACCCACATACACAGGCTGTGAACCCAAGTTACTTTCTACTTCTTTCACCTGACACTCCATATTCTACAATCATGGATTATTTTCTAGTCTAACTCCTAACTGTTTGTTTTCCTAATCCAGTTTCTCATTTCAACCATCATCTCTTACTTCATCACCATCTCTTCAGTTCAGCCTCTGTCTTCTTTGGTATGTTGAGTTGCCTCCTAACTTGTGCCCCTACCTATAATTTCTTCATTTTATAATCTATGCATTAAATTCTGAAATATGCAAGTGATCGTATTACTCTGATGCTTAAAACCCAGTGGTTGCCTTTCGTTACCTTCAAGGTCATAGCTTGATAGGTCATCCATGGTTTGACACTAAACTGCTGAACCGGCTTTTTAAAAATCATTCTTCCCACTCTCCTCCCTTGTTTTCCTTTGTAACTGAATTGCTTGATTTTTCCCATGATCTCTTATTTCTATACCTTTGAATATATCTTTTATATCTCAAATGCCTTTCTTTCATTTGTCTGCCTACAAAGTCCCTATTTTTCCTCGAAGCATCAGCTTAAATATCAACTTAGTAAAGCATCTGTTTTCAGATTAAAATGCTACCACTTATATATAGCCTTGGTAGACTCATAACTTTTCATAAATCCTAAGATTGTACTAATTATACTATGTTGAAAATATTTGTTTATGCCATTCATGTAACTTGAAATTCAGCCTGGAGAACAGTGATTACTTACCGACTATATGGAAAGGGTTGGTAAGTTTATCCCTTAGTGGAAATATCTCAAGTAGAAAAAGGAAGGCCTTAACAATCCAGTGTAAGTTTACACAAATAACAGTTTAGAAAAAACTTTCATGTTTCCTCTACACAATAACATACACATGCACAATAAAGATTTCATACAACAATATGATTAGTAAAGATATCTAATATATTTAGAGGTCACCAAATGATATATCTCAATATTTTAAACACCACCTGAGGCGTCAAATCTTATAAGAAAGAAATTTTCTTATATGTACATAAGAGATCAAATTCTAATTTACCAAGACAAATATGTATTTTTCAACCTAGATTTAAATTGCACAACCTGATTTGGAGAAAAGTCAAAAGTACCTATAAAATTTAAAATGTCCTTTTTTCTATAAAGTAGAAAACCCAATATAAACTTAATATTGCTGCTTTGCCACTGAACTAGATGATGCTATGGATCTATGAGGAATCATACTTTACTCAAAGTTAATAGGAGGAGGCACCTACACTGTCAAAGTTTTCTAAAGCAGCATTCCCCAGCCTTTTTGGCACCAGGGACTAGTTTTGTGGAGGACAGTTTTTTCACGGATAGGGCCTGGGAGTGGGAAGTGGTTTTAGGATGAAACTGTTCCACCTCAGATCATTAGGCATTAGTTAGATTCTCATAAGGAGCACTCAACTGGGATCCCTCACATGCACCGTTCACAATAGGGTTCACACTCCTATGATAATCTAATGCCTCCACTGATCTGACAGGAGGCAGACCTCAGGCGGTAATGCTGGCTCGCCCACCGCTCACCTCCTACTTTGCGGCCCTGTTCCTAATAGTCCACGGCCCTGGGTTTGGAGACCCCTAAAATATATATTCATTACTTTTGAATTTAGTGCTAGAAATGCTTCCAACTTCCTTTCTATCTTATAATTGAACAGTGCTTAAACTGAAACAAAGGCAAAAGTAAATGAATCTGCCCCTGAATGATTGCTATTTGTTACCAGAAATAACTCTATTGAGAGTACCTGGAAGTAGTCTATTGGGTAGTTTTATATGGAATATCTTTGGAAGTAGTCACCTACTTTTCTTGGGATAGATTTTTGGCTACTTTAGGTAAAGAAAACAAGCTAAAGGAGACCTTATCATGCAAAGCGTAGGGGAAAAGAGAATATAAAAAAAGTCAAGACCCAGGGTGTAAGTAAAGGGAATGTGGTCCTGAGGGGTGTTCTTACGTAGAGAATATGCCTTTTTTCTGGAACCCCAGTTATGTGAATATTGATAGAGTGATTGGAATGAGTGCCAAAGACATGCCATACAGAGGTGAGGACAATGAAGACATTACTTACTTTTATCTCAATATTCTAACTTCTAAACAACCCCAACACGTTAATAAATGTCAATAGCAGTAAAAATGACACAATAAAGATGATAGGTTGTTTTGTACTTCCAAAATGCCTGCTTTTTTTCATCCTTGCTAATTCTTATGAATTCAAACTTAAGAAAAATCAACAAATAACTTATTGAATAATGACTATATATAAAGGCTTAAGTTAATTCTCTTCTAAGCATAGAATTTGATTGTAATGAAAAATTGCATAGTTTCATAAATTAATTTTAAAATTGATTACAGTCTTTTAGTTTTTTTGTTGTTTGTCTTTAATTTGTGGAGACAAGGTCTTGCTGTGTTGCCCAGGCTAGTCTCAAACTCCTGGGCTTATGCAATTTTCCCATCTCCCAGAGTGCTAGGATTACAGGCATGAGCCATCATGCCCAGTCTAGTTTTTTAGTATTTTAGTTTTTTAGTATTTTAGCATTATGTTTTACTTTAGATACACTAAACAAATCTTTATTAAAACCTACTCTTATTATCCTGCTTCTGAACTGAATTACCAGTTTTGCTAAATCCTCTGAAAACAATCTAATTTTGCAAGCTGTATTAGAAGAAATGTTATTAATATAGAGGACAAATCTCTATTTTAAATTAGAACTAAATAGAAGTAATTGTACTGTATGGGAAATATGATATAATACGAGAGTCTTTATTTTCATTAAATTACTTTAAAAGAGAATCATGAAAAAATGTTTTTTAGAGAGCATGTTTACTTGTTGTCTGAGGAGTGAACAAAGTCGCCATATATCTTTGAAAAGGAATGTTGTCAGGATCTCTTCATGCATTTGCTCAGGTAGGGATATAGTACTGCCTGTGGGTGCACAGGCACACACATAAAGAGATAAAAATACATCCACATAAAAATAGCAACCTCAGACTAGCATTTTCTATCTATTCAGACCCTAAGATTAAAAAATATTGAAAGTACGTTTCCCCACAAAGTCTTCTTAGAATAATGGAATCTAAGGGTTAGAAAATGTCTAGCTTGCTCTAATAAAGTCTCCCCCACATCCTTAAAAACATGATTCAAATTCTTGTTCAAAGGCTTGTTAGCTCCTTCAAATTTTTATTCTAAACGTGCTCAGTATATCTGACTTTTTATGGTGATTAATTATACAATTTATTCTGCTAATACCTTGTTATCTTAGTTTGATTTACAGTATTATCACTCTAAACAACAACCTTAGCTTTTCTGATTACCGCTTTGTGTCTCTGAGAAAAATTCCAACTAATGTTTTGAGTTATGTCTCGCTTGGCTTCTCTTAGTTCCTGGATCCTCCTCTTTGCACACAAGGTAGAACCTAGGTGTAAAAAGAACTTTATCAAGCTTTTAATGCAATCTCCATGTAGTTCTTGAGTAACCTTGACAGCATTGCTGACATTCTTTCACTTTATGTTTGAACTCTTCCATGAGAAAGAACATACTTTCTCCCAAGACTTCTTTGTGTAGAATAGGAAACTATCTCTTTTAGATTCTGGTTTAATATCTAATTGATGGGTTCATTGCAAATAAGCAAAATAATGTGATGTTTTCCACATGATAATCCTTTAAATATTTCTCCCAGTTCTGTTTTTCAATCTAAACATTTCTGATTGGTTTATATAGTTTCTTATGCAACATCTCTTCACTGTTTTGATCGATCTCTTCTAAACTAGGTCTATGTCAATTCTTCTTTTTAGCTTTTATTTTAAGAATTTTAAACTTATAGAAATATTGCAAAAGTTATACAGAGTTTACATATACCTTTTATCCAGTGTGCATGCATACTTACATAATTATAGCACAATGATCATAACTAGGAAATTAACAATGATAAAACCCTTTAAACTGCAGACCTTGTTCAGATTTCACCAGGTTTCCCCCAATGTCTTTTTTCTACTCTGAAATCCAATGCACTATGTCCCATTATCTTTAGTGCTTCTGTGTCCTTGGTCTTCAATCTGACAATTTCTCTGTCTTTCCTTGGTTTTCACCTTTTTTTTTTTTTTTTTTTTTTTGACAGAGTCTCACTCTGTCACTCCAGCTGCAGTGCAGTGGCATGATCTTGGCTCACTGCAACCTCCGCCTCCAGGGTTCAAGTGATTTTCCTGCCTCAGCCTCCCGAGTAGCTGGGACTATAGGCATGTGCCACCACGCCTAGCTAATTTTTGTGTTATTAGTAGAGACAGGGTTTCACCATATTGACCAGGCTGGTCTCGAACTCCTGACTTCGTGATCCGCCCACCTCGGCCTCCTAAAGTGCTGGGATTATAGGCATGAGCCACCAGGCCCGGCCGGTTTTCACTTTTGAAGAGTACTGGTCAATTATTTTATAGAATAACTCCAAACTTCTCTGATATTTTTTCAAGATTAGATGGAATTTATACATTTTTGGCTAGAATGACACAGAGTGTTAAAGTACAAGTTTTTTCATATGAACATATGTTTTCAATTCTCTTGAGTATATGTCTAGGAGTAGAATTTGTTGGGTCATATGATTTAACTTGCTGGTTTCAAGATTATCTCATTGTCTTTGGCTTTCAACAATTTATATGTCTAGGTGTGGGTCTGTCCGTTAAACTTCTTGGATATATGGATTAATGTTTTTCATCAGTTTGGAGAGTTTTCAGCCATTGATTTATCAAATATCCTTTCTTCTCCTCTCCTCTGAGTCTTTTATTATGCATATGTTGGCACATTTGATGCTGTTCCACAAAAATCTAAGGCTGTGTTAATTTTTCTTTGCTCTATTTTTTTTTCTGTTCCTCAGTTGTGATAACCTCTATTGACCTGTCTTCACATTTACCAATTTTTTTTCTTCTTCCTGGTTGAATCTGTTGTTCAGCATCATTAGTAAAATTTTCATTTTGGTTATTTTTCTGTTCTTTTCTTTCTTTCTTCCTTTCTTCCTGTCTTCCTGTGTTCCTTTCTTCCTTTCGACAGAGTTTCGCTCTTGTCATCCAGGCCGGACTGGAGTGCAATGACATGGTCTTGGCTCACTGCAACCGCTGCCTCCCAGGTTCAAGCAATTCTCCTGCCTCCGCCTCCCTAGTAGCTGGGATTACAGGCAACCACCACCACGCCCAGCTGGTTTTTATATTTTTAGTAGAGACGGGGTTTCACGATGTTGGCCAGGCTGGTCTCTAAGGTGATCCACCCACCTATGCCTCCCAAAGTGCTGGGATTACAGGTGTGGGCTGCCATGCCCACCCTAGTGGTTGTACTTTTCAATTCAAGAATTTCTATGTGGTTCTTTTTTATGATTTCTATCTCTTTGATATTTTCTATTTGATAAGGTGTAATTCTCATATGTTCATTTAGTTATATGGATATAGTTTCTTTTATGTTTTGAACATAATTAAAATAGCTAATTTAAAGTATTTGTTCAGTAAATCTAACATCTGGTTTTCTTGAGGGATAGTTTCTATTCATTATTTTCTTGTGTATACATCATACCTTGGTTTTTTGCTTATTTTGTAAATTTTCATTGAAAATTGGACATTCTATGTGGAAAATTTAGAAATCATAAATTTTTCTCTCAGGGTTTGTTGTTTCTGTTCATAGGAGTAGTTGCTGTTTATTAACTTTTCTGAATTTACAGATTTGATTTCATAAATCTATATTCTTTGTCACACGTGACCACTGACATCTCTTGTTTCATTAATTTAGTGGTCAGCTAATGATTGAACAGAGATTTCCTAAAATGCCTGTAACCAATAAATCTCCCAGTCTTTGCCAGAAAGCTGTATGTGCATGTTGGGGCGTGACTTCAGCACTCTACCAGGAAGTTAGTAACTGTCTTAGCCTTCGCATTATGTACATCCTCAAAGTCAACCAGTGGTGAGAGAGCCTAGGGCCTTCTCAGGTCTTTGCTGAACATGAGCAAAGCCTCAAGCATGCCCATGGCCTTTTACATTCCCAGGAATGTATTGGAGCTTTCCAAAGCCTATGTGTATATCTCATACTCCAGCTTTTCTTCTAAGCTTTTGAGGTTTTTTGCTCAATTGTTGTTATCCCCTGGCTCAGATAGCCATGATGTTAAATCATGTGCTTTTAGTTGTTTTTAACAAACAACCCCCTGTCTCCTTACCCCATACCCAAGGAATATATTTTTTGCATTGACTGAACTCTGAGATACATGAAATACAGAAAGCCTTGCAAGTTGGGATTTTCTTTGAGACTGAAGCTTTGAAAGAGCTCCAGCTTCATTTTGCTCCCCAAAGCCCCTCTCCAGTGGGTGCCAGAGTGTACCCAGAATGCAGACTATTTTTCAAGGCTATATGAGTCTAGAGAGTTTCCCCAGCCATGCCTTCTATACAGCCTGTGGAACTGTGAGTTAATTAAACCTATTTTCTTCATAAATTACCCAGCCTCAGGTAGCTTTTTATAGTAGTGTGAAAATGGACTAATATAGAAAATTGGTACCTGGAGTGGGGCATTATAATGAAGACACCTGAAAAGCTGGAAGCAACTTTGAAATGGGGTAACAGGCATAGCTTGGAACAGTCTGGAGGGCTCAGAAGACATGAAGATGAGGGAAAGTTTGTAACTTTCTAGAGACTTGTTAAATTGTTGAGACCAAAGTGCTGATAGTGATATAGACAATGAAGTTCAGGCTGAGGTGGCCTCAGATGGAGATGAGGAACTTACTGAGAACTACAGTAAAGGTCACTTTTGCTAAGCTTTAGCAAAGAGACTGGTGTCATTGTGCCCCTGCTCTAGGGATCTCTGGAACTTTGAAATTGAGAGAGATGATTTAGGGTACCTTGCAGAAGAAATTTTTAAGCAGCAAAATGTTTAAGATGTGACCTGGCTGCTTCTAAAGGCCTATGCTCATTTGCATAAAGAAATGACCTGAAATTGGAACTTATATTTAAAAGGGAAGCAAAGCATAAAAGTTTGGAAAATTTGCAGCCTGGCTATGAGGTAGAAAAGAAAAACCCATTTTCAGGGGAGAAATTCAAGCCAACTGCAGAAATTTGCATAAGTAAATAGGAGCTGAGTGTTAATAGCTAAGACAATGGGGAAAGTGCCTCCTAGGCATTTCAAAAACCTTCACAGCAGCCTATCCCATTACAAGCCCAGAGGTCTAGGAGGGAAAAATGGACCAGGCTCAGCACCCCACTGCTGTGTGCAACCTCAGGACATGGTACCCTGCATCCCAGCCCCTCCAGCTCCAGCTGTGGCGAAAAGGGCCAGAGATATATCTTAGGCCACTGCTCCAGAGGGTGTAAGCCATAAGAATCCTTGGCAGCTTCCACATGGTATTAAGCCTGTGGGTGCACAGAGTGCCAGAGTTGAAGCCTGGGAGACTCCAACTAGATTTCAGAGGATGTATGGAAATGCCTGGATGTCCAGACAGAAGTCTGCTGCAGGGGTAGGACACTCATGGAGAACCTCTACTAGGACAGTACAGAGGGAAAATGTGGAGTTGGAGTCCCTACACAGAGTCCCCACAGAGAGTCACAGAGTCCCCATTGGGACACTGCCTAGTGGAGCTGTGAGGAGAGGGCCACTGTCCTGCAGACCCCAGAATGGTAGATCCACAGACAGTTTGCACCATGTGCCTGGAAAAGCAGCAGGCACTCAATGCCAGCCCATGAAAGCAGCTGTGGAGGCTGTACCCTGCAGGGCACAGGGTCAGAGTTGACCAAGGCCTTGGGAGCCCACGCCTAGTGTCAATGTCACCTGGATGTGAGACACAGAGTCAAAGGAGATTATTTTGGAGCTTTAAGATTTAATGACTGCCCTGCTGGGTTTTGGATATCCATGGGACCTGTAGTCCCTTTGTTTTGGCCAATTTCTTCCTTTTGGAATGGAGTATTTACCCAATTCCTGTACACCCGTTGTATCTTGGAAGTAACCAACTTGTTTTTTTATTTTAGAGGCTCATAGGCGGAAAGGACTTGGCCTGACTCTCATTAAGATTTTGGACTTGAACTTTTGAGTTAATGCTGAAATGAGTTAATATTTGGGAGGTTATTGAGAAGACATGATTGTGTTTTGAAATGTGAGGACATGAGATTTGGGAGGGGACAGTGACGGTATGATATAGTTTGGTTATGTATCCCCACTCAAATCTCATGTTGAATTATGATCCCGAGTTTGGAGGTGGGGCCTAGTGGGAGGTTATTGGATTATGGGAGTGGTTTCTAATGCTTTAGCACCATCCCCAGAATGCTGTCTTGTGATAGAGTTCTCATGAGATCTGGTTGTCTGAAAGTATGTAGCTTCTCCCCCTTTGCCCTCTCTTTTTCCTGTTCCTGCCATTTAAGACATGCCTCCTTCCTCTTCACCTTCTGCCATGATTGTAAATTTCCTGAGGCCTCCCCAGCCATGTTTCTTGTATAGCCTGCAGAACTATTGGTCAATTAAACCTCTTTTCTTCATAAATTACCTAGTCTCAGGTAGTTCTTTACAGCAGTGTGAGAATAGACTAACACAGCTTCATATCTAGAATACCCAGGTACTGAAATACGAAGACCTAAAATTACATTTTCACAAACTCATTGTATTAAATATGTCTTAAGATATGCCTCTAAAATTATCCTTGATTGGAGTACAGTGGAAAGAGCAGGGGCTTTGGAGGTGGACAGATGAGGAGTCAAATACCGACTGGGGCATGTTCTAGTTGTGTGACACTGAGCAAATTAGTTACCCTCTGTGAGCTTGAAGTTTTCCATCTGTGCAATGGGCATCATAAAACCTGTGTCCTAGGATTGTGATGTGTATTAAGTGAAATGATACCTGTAGGGAAAATGCATATACAGTACCTGGCACAGAGGAGGGGACAATAAGTGAAAGCCACATGTATAAGTCTATGAATGTGTGTCTCATATGAAGTAGTAATTACATGTAAGCAATCAGGCAAGCCCAGTTAAACATTGTTGACCCTATAAGTCCTGGAGAGTTGCTTACCATTTTGTTATCTCCGGCTATTTCGAAAGTATTATTTACATCATTTCCATCCTTTTCTTTTTTACTCATGTTTGACATAAGGATTGCAAGCACTAAATTCTTTAATATTTCTGAAACTCGGAAGCTTCTACCAATGTAAGTTAAGAGCTTGTTTTGTTTTTGTCATAAATGAGAAAGAAAAATGTCTCTAAAGCTTACAATCTTCTATGAGACTGTCTTGGTCGGTGAGTGCTGCTGTACTAGAATACCATAGACTGGATGACTTAAAAAGTGAGCATTATTTTTTTTTAGCACACAATCACAACAAGAACGGGATATCATGTGTACTTTGCAATTTACTTTATGTTTACTGGTAAATAAATAAAATGTTTACTTTTTATCAGTATATAATTCCCGGTATCGGTATGTAATACTCATTTTCTGTGTCAGTATGTAATACCCATTACATGATAATTTATAATATTCTATTGTGTTGATTTAATCAATCTTTTTGACAGACTTCTGAACTATTTCCAGTTCTTCTTTATATCATTGTTGTGATGAATATCCATATATAGGTATCTTTGTATACTTATGTTAATATTTTTGTAGGGAAAATTTCAAGCAGTGGAATGACTCAATGATGTATGTATACTTTTTTACTTTAAAAGATATTGTCAAAGTGTTTTCTAAAAAAGATGCACCTGTTTATACTAAAACAACAAATGATGACAGTGCCTTTTTCCCCACATTCTTGCCAACTCTGGGCATAATAAGTTCTTTTTAATGTTTACCAGTGTGATTTACACACACCTAAATATACACATATATAGTACCTTAAACTTGTATTTCTTTAATTATTAGTTATGTTTTAATAGCTTCATTTATCATGTTACCAGACACTATACTAAGGGCATACTCATATAGAACGCTGTGAGTTTGAATATCTTTGCACAGATCTATATAGCATTTGTTTCTTTTTTGAATTACTTGTTCATCTCCCTACATTAATTTTTCTGATTGTTTGCTCATGTTTTTCAATGATTTGGAGAGTGCTTTGTTCTTACTCTTTTCTCGTTTCCTTCTTTTGGCACTGAGGTGGGCTATATTATAGCTATTAGTTTTTGTCTCTCTTGAATTTTTATTTCTCTATTAACACATCTTTCTCTTATCTATTTTTAAGGAAATTTACATCTTATATGAGATGAGTTTTTGTATATCAAATTGTTTCAGATAATTATTTTAAATATTTTGTGTGCTAATTCAATTTTCCATCTACAATAATAGTACAGTTAACATGTTGAGAACATTTAAAGTTATGTTTAACTTTAACTCAGGATCAAAATGGTGAAAACATATGTTGCCATAAGAACCTCAGTCTATATTCATCGTAATTTATTAACTAGAGGCAGAATCAGGAAGATTAATGATTAGTTTTTAATGCAAAGTGCTAAGAATTTAGGCATTTGAAATATCAAGCGGAATAGAGCATTAGGAAATAGGTAATTGTAAAACTGCGGATGATGAACTTATAATGATAGAGATGTTTATGAGATTACATTTCATCTTTTTTATTCTCTTTAAAAATTTTAGTGATAAAATGGAAAATTGGGCACCTTTTATTGTCAGAAGCTCTGTAATACAAAGTTTTTTTCAATATTTCAAAGATTTCCATTTGGAAAACTGAAAAAAGCTCATACAGCCACAGATGGTCAAGTGTGTATTATTCAGGAAAGAAAACAGTTCTTTATAGAGGAAGTTCTGTTGTAGATGTCTCTAATGAAAAAGGGAATACACACAAACGTAAGCAGCTTGTTAAACAGGATACTTCATACAATTTAAGAAAAACCATTCCTGGCTCAAAAGGATTTTCTGACAACTGATTTTGGGTTTGTATTATTTACTTTGTAGCTTCTCAGAAGCAAGGATCTGCCTACTCTTTCTTTTTCTTAAAATAATGTTATATTTTTCTTATAAAATTAATCAATTTTTTTAGAAATTATGGAAAGCAAAAAATACAATAAAAATAAAAATCAGAGGTATCCTCATCATTTAGATATATACACTTGATGTGTTTCTGTTTATGTCTAGATTTATACATTTTTGTTTTATAATAGAAAATTGAGATCTCTCAATTTTATCTCCTGCTTATTTCACTCAATGTCATATTATTAGAATTTCCCATGCCATTGAGTATACCTCAACACTTTTTAATGGATTCACAATGTCTATCTCATGACAGATTTATAAAACATGTTTACCTTTCTTCAGCATTGAACATTAAAATTCTCCCCATCCCCATTTTTAATATTTAAAAACCTGTAGTGAATGTGCTACATTGTATTTCCACTTCACAGATTCCTTGAAATGAAATTACTAGATTAAGGATATAAGACTTTTAGAAATATTGGAATTACCAACTGTCTTCCAGAAAGATTGAAAATTTACAGTCTTAACATTTTTTGAAAGTACCAGTCTCCCAACGCAAGAACTAGTCTTGATTTTTTTTATTAGTGTTATGATTTTGACAGTAAATATTGTATATTAGGTTGATGCAAAAGTAATTGTGATTTTTGCCATTACTTTCGGTGATTCTCCAGAGAAACAGAGCTTACAGGATCTCTGTGTGTGTGTGTGTGTGTGTGTGTGTGTGTGTGTGTGTGTGTGTGTGTGTGTGTTTATAAAGACATTTATTATAAGGAATGGCTCACATTGTCATGAAGGCCAGCTCAAGATCTGTAGGGTGAGTTGGCAAGCTGGAAAACCAGGAGGGCTGATGTTTCAATTTGAGTACAGGGCAGGGAAAAAAAAATGATGTCCCAGTTTGAAGGCTATTGGACAGGAAGAATTCTCTGTTACTCGGGGAAGGATCAGCCTTTTTTCCTCAGGCCTTCAACTGATGGATAAGGCCCACCCACAGTAGGGAGAGCAGTCAGCTTCACTCAGACCACCAATTTTAATGTTAATCTCATCTAAAACCATTCTTACAAAAAACACCCAGAATAATGTTTGACCAATTATCTGTCAAGTTAGGTTCTCCTTTGTGTCTCCATTTTTCTTTTATTTTTGAGACAGGGTCTCACTCTGTTCCCAGGCTGGAGTGCAGTGGTGCAATAATGACTCACTACAGCCTCAACTTCCTGGACTCAAGTGATCCTCCTGCCTCAGCTTCCCTAGTAGCTGGTACTACAGGCATGTACCACCATACCTGGCTAATATTTTTATCTTTTGTAGAGACCAGGTCTCACTATGTTGCCCAGGCTGGTCTTGTGTTGCTGACCTGGAGGAATCCTCCCACCATGACCTCCCAAAGTGCTGAGATTATAGACGTGAGACACTGCACCTGGCCATTTTTCATTTTTTAAGAAGTCTGCAGTGAATGTATTATGTCAAATAATTTAATTATGTCATATAATTTCAAGTTGACACATGAAATTAACCATCACATGTCATGATATGTTATTGTTTTTGTTGCTATTTTTTTAATGAGACTGGGGAATTTAGGCATACTATTATTTATTCATTGGCCATTTTGGACTTATCTTATAAACTGTATTTTTGTCCGTTTTCTTGTTTTGTTATTGATTTGTGAGAATTTTGTTCCTATTAAAGATATTACTTTGTAGTATTCAATGAAAATATTTGCCACACTTTGTGATTTACATTTTTAAATTGCAGTAAAATCTATCCAAGTTTTTGTATATTTTTATTGTATTGTATGTTTCAGAACGTTTTTCTTCTATTAGCTCTTTCAATACCATTTTATTCCATTTCATTTTGGAGGGTTCTTTTTTTCCTGAATATCAATTAACTTATTTGATCTTCCTTCTATCTCACACATTTGCATTATATTCTCTCTAATTATTTTCTCTTTGTGTCTTTTTCTCTCAGTTCTTGCTAATTCAGTTGCAAGCTGTGTTTATTTCCTACAACACTAAATATTGTAACATTATTTTTCTTGATGTTATTCACATCAGAACTCAGAAAATATATTATTATTTTCTAGCATTTTGTGTTACAGCTTAGCCTGATATTATTTTTCCATTTAGGTAAATTTTTTCTTCACCTTCATGAATGCTTATAGTTCTTTAAATTTTTATTTCTATAATGTAAAACTTTGAGTTGAGTATATATAACTAACTATTTTTTCTTAAACTTGTCTGATCTTGGGCGGTCTCGTAAGTCAACAGACGTGGTGTGTTCTGCTCAATGAAATTTTTCAATCTTACACAGTCTATTTGCTATTTTTCCATTGTTCTGGAATCAGAGATATCAAAGTATTGTGAGTACTTTGTCTTTCATGTTCATAATAATCATGTTTTTTTAAAAACAGTGCTCAGCTCTTTGACTTTACCCCATGCATCTGTCACAGTTTCTCCAGTTTGTCTGCTATGAAAGTGATTTTGGATTCTGCAGTGTCATTCTGCTTATTACTGCTTCCAATGCAGATGTCAGGTGTTATTTCATTTTCCCCCATTTCTTTTCCTCTTTGGTTAAATCCCTCAGTCAACCTTTGTCTGAGTCTTATTTTGCTTCTTTTCCTTTGGGTTTGTCTTCTTGGATACTATTTAAACTTCCAAGCCATTTTCTAAATTTTTTCTAATTTTCTAAATTATAATCTTTTCTTCTGAATTTCAGGGCTTTCACTTTTTCTTCTCATGTACCAATGTTGATATTTTTTGTTGAATTTATTGACTCATTCTAGAATGAGATCCCCATGGGGCTTCATGTTGTCCAATACATGAAGTTATGACTTCGGTTCTGTTCACTTTCTTCTTAGAATCTCCATCTTTAAATATACAGCCTAATTTTAAATGTATATACGTTATAATAGCTCAATTAACAATGATTAAGTATTCATTTACTACGGATCTATAGAATGGATGTGGTATTTACCTACTGTTACCTACATAGTCTAGTTATCTGATACTTTAAAAACCAATGAAATATATGGAAAATGTCAGCCCCCTAGTTGTCTCTGTACCTGTGTAATAGATCTTTCCTTACCTCCCAGGGTACCACACTCTAACACAGTCCCCTTTACTTCAGCTACTCCTGTGGAATTGGTGAGCTGCAGCCTCTAAACAATGTATAAAGGTAATTAGGATTGGTTGAAGAGATGAACTGCTAGCAGAAGAAAAGGTCGTACTCAGTCTCAAAAAGAAATTATTTGAGCTGCTCAACTTTTTAGTGGATAGAAATCTTGCACCTTTTAATTGAGTGAATACCAGGTAAACCATTAGGTAACTTGTTTCTTCTTGGGAAATTAAGGTGTAATGAGGTACAAGGGCAGAATAATTATAGGTAGCACAGCTAGAATTAAACCACGTGTATCTGACTTATCCACAGATCCATAGCTGCTCTCAAACATACACTAGAAATCCTGTTCTACTTAAAACACAGTCACTGGTGATATTTTATGTGAATATCTGACAGTTTCTCTGAAGGTGGAGGAAGCAGTGAGGAAAACTGCTTGACATAATTCTGTTCAGTTCTAGAAACAGAAATGATGAGATCCCAGGAGATAACAGTTCTCACCTTGTGGAGCCCTTGATAAACAGGGAGGGAAATCCTGAACGTAATTAGATGTGTGTACACACTAAAATTTAGGAAGATCCATTTTTAAACACTCAGACGAAAATGAGTATTTCATGAACAGAGGTGCTGAAAGGAACGAGTGCCAGAGGAATAAAAGTTTCAAAAGTTAAGTTCCAATGGAATGGTTGGGAATAATTTTAAAGAAAAATATTTACAGTCATCAAATCCAGTATGGGTACATGTATTCTTCCCAGTGGACTCAGATGTAAGAAGGACAGGTATAATGAAAGAAAGTAAGAAAGTATCATTAATGGGAAAAGAATAGCCAATATAAGAAAAAAGGAAGCTTAAATCTAAAACAAAGTGAGGCTTGCTAAAAAATGATGAAATGGTAACTGTAGGAAAGGAGAGGCCATTTAAAGTTTGTGTTCAGATTAAACATGCACTCAACAGTGGAGAAAATGTCGACTATAAGGAGACATTATAGTATTAGAAAAAGGAAAAATGATTAAGTCCTATTTTGCTTTAATCTTCTCTGTCAAATAGAATATTTGTGGACGGGGGAAGCCTCCGTGTAAACTACTTCAACTATCAGATAAGTGAACTGATGTAAAAGCATCTAGATGTTCTGAGTAACATTATATATTCTTCCTGCATGAATGATAATATTCACATATGAGAGAACCTGATGAACTGACTTTGAGGAATGTAGAATGCAGGACAGTTTGGTAATGGAAAACAAATGAAAAATAAGCAAATATTTTTATAAATCTGATTTATCAATCTCAACTATCTTATGAATCCTCAATGTCTAATTTATCAGTTTTATGAATTAGATTCTGAATCCTCCCAGTCCTGAAAAAAAGTTTCCTAAAATATCTTATTCATCTGATTTTTGGGGAACACTTAGGAAAAGAAAGTGGTGATAAACTAGATTACATATACTATTAGAGCAATTTCCTTTGCAAAGGGGTATACCAACATAGGAGAATGCTATAGACATTGTAATCTTTGACTTTGACTCTCATGACTTTCTTAAGGATGAGATGGTGAAATATAGGACTGGATATGGTTGAGTTGTTTTGTGATTGGTTTAATGTATCTAAGTATTGGTTTAATCGTTCATTGTGAATTCTAAAGCTAAAGAGAAATACTGGAAAACAGTGGGGCTTCAGGAGGAGAATGGCCATGATGGTTAGATCACATGCCATCATGTAGAGGGTCATGGATGGAAGCAACGGGGAGGGCTCAAGTGTGAGAAGTCCTAGGGGAGACAGCATGGCTCTCTTCAAATGAAGAACTGACATAGCCAAAAAGGAGGCCTGGAGAATCAGCTGGGAGAGGCAAGCATTGAATGGAAGTTAACTGAATGAACTCTAAAGTTCTTCCCTCAATGTTTTATAATTTGGTTCTCTTTTATAAACCTAAAGTACAGTCATATTTTTTTAAATTGTTATTAAATACACTACATTCAACCCTACACTAAATTTAAGTGGATATTTTGTATATTTTCTCAGAATTCATCTTAAACTTTATAGCTTCTTTATGTTGGTTTCAGAGTAAATGCTCAAAAAACTATTTTATTGGCTAATTTAAGTTTCTAGTTGCTAAAATATCACCTAGATATGACTTGTAAACCAAAATTACTTTCTCTTAACAGAAAAAGACAATGTAAGATACTTAGGTAAAGAAATTTAACATAATTTTAAAATTATATCTTAAAATTGTATCATAACTTTTTAAGGCAAAAAAATTCAGTTTAGGGCCGGGCGCGGTGGCTCACGCCTGTAATCCCAGCACTTTGGGAGGCCGAGGCGGGCGGATCACAAGGTCAGGAGATCGAGACCACGGTGAAACCCCGTCTCTACTAAAAATACAAAAAAAAAATTAGCCGGGCGCGGTTGTGGGCGCCTGTAGTCCCAGCTACTCGGGAGGCTGAGGCAGGAGAATGGCGTGAACCCGGGAGGCGGAGCTTGCAGTGAGCCGAGATCGCGCCACTGCACTCCAGCCTGGGCGACAGAGCGAGACTCCGTCTCAAAAAAAAAAAAAAAAAAAAAAAAAAAAAAAAAAAAAAAATTCAGTTTGTTTGCTATTGCTATTTTCTTTTGGAGTGCAGTAGTGCAATCTTGGCTCACTGCAATCTCGCCTCCTGGGTTCAAGCAATTCTCCTGCCTCAGCCTCCCAAGTAGCTGGGACTACAGGCACATGCCACCAAGCCCGGCTACTTTCTTTTTTGTATTTTAGTAGAGACAGGGTTTCACCATGTTGCCCAAGCTGGTCTGTTGCTATTTATGTTGTGAAAAATCTGCTTATGCTGCACTCTCCCACTTTATTATTCGCAGTCTTGTTCCTCTAGTTGCTCAAGCTAGATCATCTGGAGTCATCTTTGGCAGCACTCTCTCACCTATTTCTGTATCCTGTTAGTCACAGGGTTATTGATCCTTTTGATAACACTTAAAACCTGTCCTCTCCTGTCCATTCTTATTTCACAGGCCTAATTCAAGTTCTCATGATCTTGAACAAAGTCTAGTGCAATAGCCTCGAAACGAGTTATATCACTTACCCCCATTCCAATCCTTTCCCTGTACCATCACTAAAGTTCATTCCAAAACACAGATCTACTTAAAACCCTTCAGGAATTTTTAAATCCCTGGGGGGAAAAATCCAAACTCTTCTACACAGTATGCAATGTCCTTAATTCATTGGCCCCAACCTATATTTTCACAGCCACTCATGCCTGCTAAGCCCTGAGTCTATATTTTTCAAACTAGAATACTTGTAGAGTGGCCAGAGTCACAGAGCCACAGGATAGACATCACCCATGTTCTTGAAAGTTTAATTTTATTTACATATCTAGGATCTTTTAAAGTAGTCAGCTGGTAAATAAGTTAAAATACCATTTTTATACTACACAAGTTATACCTGTGACGTCTGAAAGGGAATACAGGTACAGAGCCTTACAGGGGCAGATGCGGGTTTCAAGGAGACTGACACATCTGTGATTTGGAGAGCCAACCATAAGAAACATGTACAAAATTGCAAATCCAAAATTAGATACGAAAATGAATATTCGTTTGTAAAGAGAAAAAAGTCACGACATAGTTTGTACTTAAAATTTTGACAAACACTACAAATATACAAAATCCAGAAATAATGTAACTGTATTATTAGTTGTCAGACATACTTCTCTAATTTTTTTCACAAAATGTTTGTATACTTTTTGATCACCTCTTTGCATGGTATCAATTAATAAGACATTCTGTGGAGAAACCTGAATGATAGATGAGTACTTCCTCTAACATGGTCAATTGAAATTTGTTCCTATACTCATAGATGTTCTGTTTGCAGTGTTGCTACAGATTTTTCACAACAAAGACAGAATTCTCATAAATTCTACTTTATGTGATTTTTAAATTAAAAATAGGTATATTAAGCATTTATAATTTAATATACTAGATATCTTTCTGATAAAAAGAGAAATAGGGGTATGATAATTGGAAGCATTTTTCTTAGATAACCTCTGGCTATGTACATTTTAAACTTTATTTTTCCTCTAGTTCTTCTGTGTCTGGACCCAATTGGACATTTTCATATCATTGTATAACCTCTGACCCTGCATGTCCTTGTCACCGATGCCATAGGAGGTGGTACAGTGGGTGATGGCTAATAATGACTTCATGATAAGTGGAAGCGCCTGCAAGCCACACAAATATTTCCCACACACTCCAGCAAAATTAAATCCCATCTGCACTTCCCCTTAACCACACTCCAAATTACCAGTCCTTCCAGTATACCCAATGCAAGAGCGGTTATGCCAGAAGGAAAATTGAGATTGAAAAGAGAGTGGCCTTAGCTAATCATTTTACAAATTTAACAAAAACTCATGACCAGTTGAACATATTGCTGGGGCCACTCCTGGCCCTGGAAGGGGCCATGCCAGTGAGTGGCCCTGACACGTAAGCTTCATTACCTTCAATGGCACATCTACCTCTAGTTCATTAAAAGAAAGACCACACTTTACTGGCTCCTGATAATTAATACAAAACGTTTTTTAACATATACTCATAGTGTAGCCTTCAGTGCTTAGAGTCAATCCATTCTTTTCCTCCTTTGATCTCCCTACTTCTTTTTCTCTCCCCTGGGTCCTGCTCCATCCTGCTACTGTCTCTTATGGTCACGGATAAATATGCCGATTTCTGTCTCCATTCTGAAAGGTTACTGGTGAATCCTTACACCCTCAGAACAGAGCATATATAAGACACACAAATGTTATTCTTGATAATATTGATTTTTCTCTCATAGCTTTAAATATTAGTATTTTGATGTACTGAAAGACTTCCCCCTGCCTTGCAGAGAGGTTGAGATGGAAAAGAGAACAGAGCCATATCCCAAGTGAAAATACATAGGAAAGATAATGGAAAACTCCAATGCATGTTTAGGATGAAACAGAAGAAATCAAAGAATCTCCATCTTAGCATTGGGCCTTTTCAAGCTGCAACTTCAGTTCACCAGAATTACCCACTCGTTCTTTGCCACTTTTCTAAGTGGAAAAATCTGAGAAACACTGCTGTGTACATATTCAATTATACTACTAATAGTATTATTTCATATTTCACTCTTTGTTTTTTTGTTTGTTTGTTTGTTTGTTTTTTGAAGAGCATTTCCCATCTCTGTCAAATGATTTTTTACTCAACTTTCAAGGTCTAGTTCAAAGGTTATTATTCTGTGTTGTTCTATGTGACGTTCTCAGGACACTTCAGGCAAAATTAATTGTGTCTCTCTCTTCTTTTCTAATGCCTTTAACCCCTATTTTATCATTTAGAAGATATCTTACAGTCAAATATTTATCTCTCATAAATAAATATTAGGTCATAATATTTATAAAAGCAATGTCTCATTCTTTTTTGTAATCCAGGAATCTATTCTGGCAGTGTTATGCTGGTAAATGTTTAACAGCTGACTTCTGTGGTTAGGCAACAACTGACTTGGAGCATCAGTTAATTTCTGTGTTTTAAATGCTCCCAACGTGGTAGCTTCCAAGCTACCAATGGAGAATCGCTGACCACAGCATTGGGAAGAGATGCATACGGCACACCATTCTGGGGTATTTCTACTAGACAGATATAGTAGATGCATGAATAATAATAAAATGTAGGAAAATAATTAGGAAGTCATGAGTTTTGAGTATTTACTGCCTTTGCTTTTAATCTAGTTAATTGTAAGTCTATACAATTTTATTATTATTTTTTTTTATTTGAGACAGTCTCACTCTGTCACCCAGGCTGGAGTGCAGTGGCATGATGTCAACTCACTGCAACCTCCATCTCCCAGGTTGAAGTGATTCTTGTGCCTCAGCCTCCCAAGTAGCTGAGATTACAGGCATGTACCACCACGCCTGGCTAATTTTTGTATTTTTAGTAGAGAGAGGGTCTCACCATGTTGTTGAGGTGGATCTCAAACTCCTGACCTCAAGATATCCTTCTGTCTCAGTTACTTGAAGTGCTGGGATTACAAGTGTTAGCCACCATGCCTGGCCTGTATAATTTTATATAATGGCTGTGTTTAATAACTGGTTCACCAAATTCTTGAAAATGTAACAATCGGTTCTCATAGAGCTAGTACAAACCAGCCCCAGCACAGTATTTTACATGGCTCCTTGAAAGTGAATATTGACAAATCACAACAGACATTTTCAGAGGATTCTAGAAAAAATTCATATTTGTAGTGGAGGAGGAACACTAATACTGACCCTTAAATTGATACTGATGTTATCCTCAGATAATCTGTTGCATTTATATGCAGCTTGCTATCTCTTCAATTCATAAAAATTCTCAAAATGTGTTGTTCATAGAAGTAAATCACAGAGTAACACAAAAACTGTTCATCATTCCCTGAGTTCTTTCAAGCTTGACATTTTCCTTTGTGTAGATATGAGGTCAAAGGGAGCAACTATGACTTTCCACTCACAGAATCTGGGCAAAATGATCTTTCATCAAAGCAGATGATAAAGAGAATAGATGTGGTATCAAGAATTGTTGGGATTTCCTCAGATAAAAACTCTTATAAACTCATTATTGCAATTCTGCCACAAGTCTCAGATTGTGCTTACTGGTCCTGTTGGAGACAATTGAAACAAGACGAGGCAAATAATACAGCTGTAGTGTGTTCCAAGAATAACAGAATGACTTACTGTTATCTGTCCCATGACATGTAATTAGATATTTCTGAGATATTTCAGAATAAATTTTATTTTTTATTCTAAATGTTCATACCTGTAATCTTTTCTCTGTCATATAGTAAATATCTGTCTATAACAGACATTTAGAACCAGATAATGAAAAATAATTGGAAATTTTCTTTTCTCAAAGCTGTAACTTTTGCGGTTGTGGGCACCTGTAGTCCCAGCTACTCGGGAGGCTGAGGCAGGAGAATGGCGTGAACCCGGGAGGCGGAGCTTGCAGTGAGCCGAGATCGCGCCACTGCACTCCAGCCTGGGCTGGGCGACAGAGCGAGACTCCGTCTCAAAAAAAAAAAAAAAAAAAAAAAAAAAAAAAAAAAAAGAATTCCATTTAAGTTTTTCTCTATTTTGCAGTAGCTAAAGAGAAATTAATTAGTCATGTCATGAACCCAAGTTGTATAATATGTGTTTATAAAATTGTACTAATCCACCACACTAAATTGAGTGGATTTGCAAACATTCTATCATAGCCCTTCAGGTATTTAGAGTCAAGGAGAAAGAGAGATTAAAAAGCATCAGAAAATAAAGGACATACACTTGTGTGTTTCAATAAACTAAGGATAGTCACGTGAATTATTAGTATAAATTTCATGTGTTTCTTAAAACATAACAAGTTGGTTGAATTTCTGAGTTCCATTAAGGCATTACAGAGCGCAAAAAAAAAAAAAAAAAAAAAAATGTTGACTTAATCAGGGTCACCCTGGTAATTACTCTTATCATCTTAGCATTTCATTCATAAGAATTGGCCTGTGGTAGATTACAAACATAATAGTCCTTAAACATGAATTACTGAAAACTGGCCGGGTTAGGAAGTCTATGTTAATAGGGGAACAAAATGAATGGGAATGCATAAAAGCTAACTGCAACATGACACACAGGCTTCCTAAGAAATAAATAATGAGCTAATTTACCATTTCTGAGAAGCAGTAGTTTCATACGCAGTTCCTGGGGTGGATCAAAAGAACCACCTAAATATGAGCACACATCTATCCATCATCTAAAAGAAAAGGAAATGCTCAACTATACACAAAGGCTATGTTAAAACACCAGGCTTGTTCTCAGAAATCAGATGAGCTTGGAGGCACTTTTCATTGACTTTTGTTTGGCCTGTGCAGACATATTTATGAATTGTAAGAGAAGTTTAGCTTTTCTCTGAGTCCTAAAATATTTGAAATAGAGATATCAAGTTCTCATTTGTTTAGATGAATTTTTAGTGGACCGAAAATGAAATGAAAGGTTTTAGGCCAAAGATATTTTCATGTATTAAACCCACCAGGAAATGAGTACTTTAAATGACAGTCACCCCATAATACAAAGAAATTTTGTCTGATTTATCTGAAATGCTAAATCATGTACTACTTACAGTGGAAACCTTCTGTAAATTTTCTATAAGTTAATCAAATTTGCATCCTAAGAATCACTTTTCATTCATTTAAACTGTATTCATCTTAATCTCTGAAAATGTTCTGAAATTTTTGAAATTTATTTAATAATTATTAGACAAAGTAATAATTTCTTAGTGATGAGTGGTGTATTTTAATAATTGATTTACCTTTCTTTCCCACTAGACTATGAGTTCCCTGAAAATAGGATTTCAATATCATTTGACTTTGGATTTTCAGCATTGTGCACTTAAACTCACTATTTGAGTGAATGATTTCTTCGAAAAAGATACTGAATTCAATTTATGTTACTAATGTTAATATGCATAGAAAAAATATGGAACAATATATGTCAATCTACTAGCAGTAGTTTTCTCTAGAAATGGGATGGGGAAGGGGTATCAGGAGTATTTTACTTTCTGCTTTAGATATGCATGATTGTCTTCATCACAACCTTGCTTTACTACTTTTATAATAAAAATTATGAGGACATAAACAAGTAGCACCTTAAAGTTAGTAGATGAAAAACTTGGCAACTATCCAACTTTTTGTTGCTATTTATGGTAGAGTCTTCACTAAATTGTATTACCAGTTATTTTCTGAGGAAGAAAAATTAAATTTGAATACTTTTATAGTTAAGAACATGTCATTTTTAGTTCTTTTCTGATGTTTTGGATTTGTCTTCTCTTCACAGTTCTGTGTCTGCTTCTCTTTCTTCTAGAGTTACCAGTTTCCTTATTTAGCCATCATCACCCTAATAAGTGGCAAACAAGCACTACTGCCTAGATTCTAGGGAATTTCACTCCACATTTTACCTCATCTATTTAGAACATTATGATGTTCAGAATACTTTTGTAGACCCTCTATATATATTAACATATTAATACACTGTGTACATATCCAACATCCCTAATCTATAAAACTAGAAAATGGTGAATTTAAATTTCTGTGTTCTTCCTCTAACTAGTATCATCATTATCAAGTTGTATGTTTATGACATTGCCTGTATTTTCCATTCACAAAGGCTTTTCCGGTTTTGTTTTGGTAAGGCCAGGGGAAAGAAAAAAAAAAAAAAAGCAATGCTAACAGAAATGGTTTCGTAGTTAATAAAGCTACTTTATTAGCTTGAAATTGCATTTTATGATAGTAGTAGTAATTAACCACTTTGTCCATTTACACCAAAACACTTTTCTCCCTGGGAAACGAGCTACAATCTCCTTCAATACTGAAAATTCCCCCAGGTATCTGAGCACTTCATTCCCCACCCATCTCTTCACGGCTAATAAAATTACCCTTTCTTTTTGATTAACTATTATAGTGTATCTCACATTTAACCTTTCCTTTTCATTCACACTATTACTGCTTAAATCCAGGACCTGAAATACAAACAACTTCAATAGCATGCTAATTGTGTTCAGTTTTTCTTTACATTGGGACTAGGTTGTTCTACCTTCCCCTATTGCCATTCCCCTGGTAGCTGGTTTCCTACTTACTCCTCAACAAAATTTGATGTCCCTTAAACCAGTGTTCAAGGTCCCTGGATACCTTTCAGTTTGGTCTATGACTGTTAGACATTCCATTTGTTCCAGTCTGGTTGCAATACTTGTTATTATTGCCCATTGAACAACTTACACTTCCCTTTCTCTGCCCACTTTCTTATACCATTTATATTCATAAGTTGCCTTCAGTTCTCCTTTATCATCTGTCTATTAAAATCATATTATTTAGACCTTTAAATTATTTAGGGTTCCATGACCTTCTAGAAGCCTTGCTTTATTTCCATTATAGCTGGGTTCTCTCCTCTATGAATAGCTTTCTATTTATTTGAACCATCTTATGTCACTTACCACTTGTTTTCTTGTATCATCATTTATGTAGCTCTCCTCCCATTACTTTCTTTATTTCCTGTTTGTCAAGTAATGTGCTCAATGCTGAGGGAAAAGCAGAAAACAAAAAGCAGTTTGCTCCCTCTTGAGACAGCGTCTGTGGTAACGTATATTCATAAATATTTAAAATACATAATTATATATATGTTTTTAATTCTTTTCTAAACTTTTACTTTAGGTTCAGGGGTATATGTAAAGGTTTGTTATAAAAGTAAATCTGTGTCACGAGGGGTTGTTTAACATATTATTTCAGGTATTAAGCCTATTACTCGATATTTTTTCTGTTCCTCTCCCTCCTGCCACCTCCACCTTCAAGTAGACGCCAATGTCTGTTGTTCCCTTCTTTGTGTTCATGAGTTCTCATCATTTAGCTCCAGTTTATTAGTGAGAATATGCAGTACTTGGTTTTCTCTTCTCACGTTGGTTTGCTAAGGGTGATAGCTTCCAGCTCCATCCTTGTTCCCACAAAAACACAAACATGATCTTGTTCTTTTTTATGGCTGTATACTGTTCCATGGTGTATATCACATTTTCTTTATCCAATCTGTCATTGATGGGCATTTAGGTTGATTCCATGTCTTTGCCATTGTGATCAGTGCTGCAATGAACATCCACATGCATGTGTCTTCATGATAGAATGATTTCTATTCCTATGGATGTCATCCCCAGTAATGGGATTGCTGGGTTGAATGATAGATCTGCTTTTAGCTCTTTGAGGAATCACCATAATGCTTTCCGCAATGGTTGGACTAATTTACATTAGCATCAACAGTGTATAACTGTAACTGTTCCCTTTTCTTGGCAACCTTGCCAGCATCTGTTTTTTGTTTTGTTTTGTTTTGTTTTGCCTTTTTAGTAATACTCATTCTGACTGGTATAAGATGGTATCTCATTGTGGTTTTGATTTGTATTTCTCTAATGATCAGTGATATTGAACTTTTTTTTCATATGCCTGTTGGCCACATGTATGTCTTCATTTGAAAAATGTAAGTTCATGTCCTTTGCCCACTTTTTAGTGGGGTTGTTTGTTTTCTTCTTGTAAATTTAAGTTCCTCATAGACACTGAGTATTAGACCTTTGTCAGATGCATAATTTGAATTTTTTTCTCCCATTCTATAGGTTGTCTGTTTTCTCTGTTGATAGTTTCTTTTGCTGTGCAGAAGTTCTTAAGTTTAATTAGATCACATTTGTCAATTTTTGCTTTTGTTGGAATTGCTTTGTCTTTGTCATGTAATCTTTGCTCATTTCTATGTCTAGGGTGGTATTGCCTAGGTGGTTTTCCAGGGGTTTTATAGTTTCGGGTTTTACATTAAGTTTTCAATTCATCTTGAGTTGATTTTTGTGTATGGTGTAAGGAAGCAGTCCAGCTTCAATCTTCTATGTATGGCTAGACATTTATCCCAGCACCATTTATTGAATAGGGAGCCTTTTCCTCGTGGTTTGTTTTGGTCAGCTTAAAGATCGGATGATCCTAGCTATGTGGCCTTATTTCTGGGCTCTCTGTTTTGTTCCATTGATCTATGTGTCTGTTTTTGTACCAGTACCATGCTATTTCGCTTACTGTAGCCTCGTAGGCAATCCCATTCACAATTGCCACACACACACACACACACACATCCCTAGACATACAGCTAACCAGGGAGGTGAAAGACCTCCCGGGGCTGAAGTCTACCTGATCATGGTGGATTGGCTTTTTGATGTGCTGTTGAATATGGTTTGTAGTATTTTGTTGAGGATTTTTCCATCGATGTTCATCAAGGATATTGTCCTGCAGTTTTCTTTTGTTGTTTCTCTGCCAGGTTTTGGTATCAGGATGATGCTGGCCTCATAGAATGAGTTGGAGAGGAGTCCTTCCTCCTCAATTTTTTTTTAATAGTTTCAACAGAAATGGAACCAGCTCTTCTTTGTACATCTGGTAGAATTTGGCTGTAAATCCATCAGGTCCTAGGCTTTTTTTGTTGTTATTGGTTGGTAGGCTATTTATTACTGACTCAGTTTTGGAGCTTGTTACTGGTCTGTTCAGGAAATTTATTTTTTCCAGATTCAGTCTTGGGAAGGTGTATGTGTCCAGGAATTTATCTATCTCTTCTAGGTTTTCTAGTTTGTATGCAAAGGTGTGTTTGTAGTAGTTTCTGGTGGTAATTTTTATTTATGTGAGGGCCAGTGGTAACATCCCCTTTGTTACCAAATAAACATTTCTAATTATGTTTATTTGGATCTGTTTTCTTCTTTATTAATCTAGCTAGTGGCCTATATATCCTATTAATTTTTTCAAAAAACCAACTCCTGGATTAATTAATCTTTTGAATTTTTTTGTGTATTGATATCTTTCAGTTCAACTGGAATTTTGGTTATTTCTTGTCTTCTGGTAGCGTTGGGGTTCATTTCTTCTTGCTTCTCTAATGTTTGAGTTGTGATGTTTGGCTATGAATTTCAGATCTTTCTAACTTTTTGATGTGGGCATTTAGTGCTGTGAAGTTCCTTCTTAACATGACTTTACCTGTGTCTCAGAGTTTTTGGCATTTTGTATCTTTGTTCTCATTAGTTTCAAAGAATTTCTTTTAATTTCATTATTTACCCAAAAATCATTTAGGAGCATATTGTTTAATTTCCATGTAATTGCATGGTTTTGAGCAATTTTCTTAGTCTTGACTTCTGTTTTTACTGCACTGTGGTTTGAGAGTGTGTTTGGTATGATTGTGGTTCTTTTGCATTTGCTGAGGATCGTTTTATGTCCAATTATGTGGTAGATTTTAGAATATGTGCCATGAAGAGTGTATATTTTGGTTTTTTTTGGGTGGAGAGTTCTGTAGAGGTCTAGCAAATACATTTGGTCCAACTTTGAGTTCAGGTCCTGAATATCTTTGTTAATTTTCTGCCTCAGTGGTCTATCTAATACTGTCAGTGGAATGTTGAAGTCTCCCACTATTGTTGTGCGGGAGTCTATGTCTCTTTGTAGGTTTCTAAGAACTTGCCTTATGAACCTAGGTGCTCCTGTGTTGGGTGCATATATATTTAGGTTAGTTAGGTCCTTTAGGTGAATTGAACCCTTTACCAATATTTAATGCCCTTATTTGTCTTTTTTAATCTTTGTTGGTTTAAAGTCTGTTTTGTCTGAAATTAGAACTGCAACTTCTATTTTTTTCTGTTTTCCATTTGCTTGGTAGATTTTCCTCCATCCCTCTATTTTGAGCCTATGGGTGTCATTATGTGTGAGATGGGTCTCTTGAAGACAGCATACAATTGGGGCTTGCTTTTTTATCCGGCTTGCCAGTCTGTGCCTTTTAAGTGGGGCATTTAGCTTGTTTACATTCAAGGTTAGTATTGATATGTTTGGATTTGGTCCTGTCATTGTGGTGTTAACTGGTTGTCATGCTGGCTTGTTTATGAGGTTGCTTTATAGTGTCGCTGGTCTATGTATTTAAGTGTGTTTTGTATTAGCTGATAACAATCTTTCCTTTCTCTATTTAGTGCTCCTTTCAAGATCTCTTGTAAGGCAGATCTGATGGAAATGAACTCCCTCAATGTTTGCTTATTTGAAAAAGATCTTATTTCTCCTTTACGTAGGAAGCTTAATTTGGCTGGACATGAAATTTCAGTTGAAGATTTTTATATTTTTTAAATTATTAATTAGCCTTTAATTGGCTGATTTGGACCATGCCATGCCTTAACAATGACAAACAATATCTTGTGTTTTTTAAGGATTTATTCATTATCTGGTTTCAGGTATTGTGTGGTAGGAAGTTCTTCAGAAATTACCAGACCCTAGAGGGTCCTTGTTCTTACACACTCCAGCCCCCATCCTGGTTCTCAGTCCCTGCAAGCTTCACACACATGTGAACAAATGCGGAGAAAAATTACTTGTGACCCAGGTCATTTACTTGGTCTCTTTTTTTGTCTTAATTTCGTTAAGCTGATTATTGATTACAAAGAAAACCTTTGGACTTTGGGGGGAGGGGAAATGCTGGCCAATATTTCATGAAAACCATTCCCTGTCCTCTGGATCATTAGTAGAAGAAACAGACATGCAATCCTATAAGCCTACCGAAGGTGAGATTGATGAATTTTAGGTAACCTGTGGCAAATGGTGAAAATCAGAGATGACGCTCACCTGCTCCAGCTTGAGGCTACAGATTAAGTTAAAAAGGAATAAAAGATAATGTGACCAAAGAAAAGAAAGTCATTTAGTTCACTTTTTTGTTTTTCATTAATTCAATAAATATTAAGCACCTTCTAAGTGCCAATTGCTGAAGTAGACACTAGAGATACAGTAATAAAAGTAGTACCTGATACTAATCCTTGGTGCTAGTAAAAAGAAAAAGTACAGGGATGAAAAGGGAAGCTAATGAGAGAACAGAGAAACAGAGAAGAGAACTTTAACATTAATCTAGACTGTAATATGATTGGAAGACATAGGGATATTTAGGATATAAGTTGAAGAGTTCCAATGGGAGAACTATTTATGAAACCATTGTTCCATTGCACTCAGTAGTACCAAACAGTCCACAAGAATTGATACATATTTCATATTTCAGTTGATACATGGCTTACTACAAGCATGGCTTTCAATCTAGTATTGCTAAACTTTCAATTTTGACATATATTTTTCATTAAGAGGTGCTGTTCTCTCTTGCAATACTGATTGACCAGCTGCCAACCACATGAACTACATTTGGACCACAATTGGCAGAACATATTCTAATGTGAAAGATAATACAGCAAGTACTTCTTTGTAATTCCATGTTCAAAATGAAAGTAAAAAATAAGCACCAAAAAAAAATGACAAATTTTCAAATTGAAATGTTCCAGTGGATCCGTGGGGGTCTCTGAAATGTCTTTTGCTTTGCTATCTGAAGGAGAGGTGAAGCTGTTTATATTGTGCTGCCACTTCAGCAGTGAGTCAGGAACACTTTATCCTCCTGTGGCATGAACACAGGGGGTGATTGCAGACAAAACAACCAGTCACAGCAATTATTACATGCTCTTTGCAACTCTGTGCCATGCCTCTTGGTAAATAGGATTTTATGATAAAAGCATCAAGATGTAGATATATCACCAGTGATGTGAATTGTTGTTAAGTAGATTTATAAGGTACAAATGTGTGTATGCCCTTGGACGTGAATTTACCCCCACGACAGTGTTTTCCAGTGTGTGGTTTCCAGGTGACTTGTGTCACTAGAAAATTCCTATTTCTAGGCTCCTTCTACAGAGATTCTTATTTCTCAGGTCTAGTGTGGGCCCTGGGTGTCAGCACTTTGAGTAAGTCCTCAGAGGATTCTAATGCAGATTGAAGTTTAAAAGCTATGGACCTAGAAGAAAAAGAATCACTTCCAATCAGTCAACATAACTAAATTGTTAACAGAAAACTATAATTTTATATATTCAGCAGTATAAAGTATATATGATATTCTGAAAGAATGTAAAACAAATATATTGAGAGTATTCATAGTCTACCCTACTATGTTTTTAACAAGTACATGCTGGATCTTCTATATTCACTTAGAAAAAGAAAACAATATACAGAGACCTAATAAAGAACCTGGTTCTGAAAGGGAAAGAAATACCTTTTCTGAAAGTCTCTGAGCATCTTTTCTCTTCTGACCTTGTCTGTTCTGAAAGATGAATGGCCTACAGGCAATCCCAGGTGGTCTTCCTAGACTGCAATTCTCCCTGCCCTTAAGTATGTGAAGTTAACTGAAGCTCCAGACAGCTCATCACCAGATGAATTTCTCAAATAGTTCCCTCTGCTGTCCCGGGACCTGCCAGAGATTCCTTGGGAGATGCCTTTGGTAAACTGGATATGGGAGATTTACATAGCAGCATAGTGGGAGAGAGGTTTTGGCAGAGCCTCTTCAAGAGAGGTGTTGAAAGAAAAGCTGAGATTTATGTTACTCAAGTAGTAGTAGATTTATGACCTCAAGTAGCGTTTGCTTTGAGTTCTTAGGTGTGAAAGGCAACTTTTGCCTTTCTAGAAAGAAGAAACTTATAAGTCTTGCATACCATGTTTGCTGTAAGTCAGCTAAAGGGGAAAATGCAACTGGACATTCATACAAATAAAGTAAGAAATTAATCTTAAATCCTTTTGTTAGTCACATTTGGATTCCTTTGTGAAGCTGTCTTCTAAAGCAGAGTTATACTGATTCAGTAAATAAATATACCTACATTTTATGAAGCAAACTTGGGATTCATGTTAATACAAATGACAGAAATCCGATGTAAACTGCCATGGCTTAAGCCTTAAAGCTTAAATAAGTTGTCTGTGAATGACTGGCTTCAATCATTGCTGAATTCAGAGGTTCAAGATGTCACAGCATTCTGACTTTCACCATCTAGGTGTTGAGCCGATGTTATAGAAATCAGTCATTTCATCACTGTAAGATGCCTCCCTCAGGCTGGCAACACAATGACTGGTGGCTTCAGGTTCTCATCCTTTCAGCCTACCAGTCCAGAAGAAAGATAGTTTCTCTTTTCAACAGTTCCAGCAGAACTTCTAAATAGGAGTCCTGTTGGCTGCATAGATTCAATATTCACCCCTGAACTTATCACTGTGGATAGGAGAGCAGATAACATTGATTGTCCAGGTCATATGCCCATGGCTGGAGCAAGAGCAGGGAAGAATGAGGTCAGTTATGATGAAATCACATGGATTTCAAAGGAAATTCTAAAGTGCTGTTACCAGAAGAACAGGGAATAAACGTCATACTGGCAACTGGCATCTATGTCTGTTACACAGGTACACCATAATTAGTAAGTAGTAAGGAAAGTAGCGGTGGGCTTTTTGTGCATTCACCCTTGTGATTGTTGTCTGCTTTAATCTGGTATGGATGGTCATTTTGGCCAGAACACCTTTAACCACTTTTTCTTGCCTTAAGACTTATACTATTTGATAAGTGTGTTATACTTTAGTGCAAAGTGAGACCAACATTAAGACAACTCTTCTTGCCCTTGGCTAACAGTAACAGATCTGCTGTACCATTAATTTACTTGGTTATTTCTCTTCTGTGGGAAAAAAAAATTGGATATGATGCCACTTGATCCCTCTTTTTTTCATAGAAGTCTGCTAATTTGGAAACTGTTTTACAATTATTTTTTAATCCTTAAATTCCCAGGATTTTGGTGATAGATGTCATTCAGATAAATTGGTTGTTAGTGAAAATACTGCTATCTGAGCACATGACCCTTAAAAAAATGATTATTTTCTATTTCTTCACATCTTGTTAGCTCTTCAGATTCACTATGATTATTTAAATATATGTATAGTGAAATCGAATTCTTCTGGTGCAGAAAATTTTTTCCTTCATTTGTTTAACTATTTCCTACTCTCTGTCTCTCTTCCACCCCCAGGTCTCATGCTTTCTCCCTGTATAATTATTTGAGCAGCTAGAATGCTAAAATTTTCACCCAATAATTGGGCCTGTCTAAGCCTTAGTGATCAAAGTATGTCATGTTTAAGAAAGTTTTAGAAGAAATATAATGTTTCTAACTTTAATTTTTAAGGCTTATAGTTATGGCATATTGACTGTGATTTCTTCCCCATGGATGGCAAATGATGCTCCTATCTGTATAAAGTTAACTGGTTTACATTATTTCTGAGTAAGTCCCAGCAATTGTTTTTGTCAGGCTACCACTGGTGTATGGTTTTGTAAGCTGGCCTTGATCCTAAAGAGTAGGGCTAGGAATCCAACATGTGTCCAGTTCTATTTCTCAACCCTCTGAACTATGTAACTTTCTTAGTGCTGACATACTCACTGGCCCGCATTATTTAATCAGCTGATCACAGAAAAAAGAATTTGCCAGATAGCTTCCATTTACATATGACTTTTCATTTTAGAAAATACTTTCATGTACATTATCTCACTTGATTCTCATAACAGATGAAGTCTTATTGTCTTAAATTTGCAGGTCAAGAGTAGAACTTAGGTACCTTAATGATTTGCACCAGGTTACATAACTAAGAAATGACAGAGTCAGGTCTTTGACTCTGAACTGTCTGTGTTCTTCCAATCACACCATTGCCTGGAATCCATTCCAGCATTTGCAGACTGTGAGACAGAGCTAAGCATGTGTGAAAGACCCACTGCCATTGTTCACATCCATCAAGACATCTTTAAAGCTGAAGAATGTGCCGGCATCTCAGTTGGAAGGCATGGGAGCCTCATAGAAACTGAGACACTAGGAAGCCACTGAAAGAGGAATGAACCAGCAGAAGACATTTTAAAGGATATTAAGCCTACTGAATACCACTGCTTTGACGTCTAAATCTTTGAAATATTATTTAAGGGGTACTGACTTTGAGTACAAGTTAGTTCTTGTGCTACCTGTACACAATTCAAATAAAATAAGTATTTTAGTTGAATGTCATTTCATTTGAAATATGTTTAAGTTTGAATACTTTCAAGCTTATTCATTCCCAGTTTGCTAATATGTAAATGAGGGTTTACTTTTTCTCTTAATCCCTTTTTATATGTTTTCAAATTTCAATAGAAATTAAAGCAAATATTTCCGTATCAGAAGCAGACACAAACCAATGCTTTGGATCCCTAAGAGCAGTTATTTAAAGTCAGTTAACTTATTGTTGGAACTTTGAATTGCTAAAGGAAAATATTTTATCTAACCTCATTTTTGTCTCATTTCTAGAATGTCAATAACAACTGTCACAAATGATATTTTTGAAGAGCTATAATGTAAAATGGCATTAGGCTGTCATTTTCACTTACCAGCAAGTAAGATATGACTTGAATTCTAAACGAGGCCTCGCCTACTGTCTTTCCCTTGGTGGTATTATTTTTCTCTCAATTTCCTCACGATGTTGTATTTACAAAGTTAAGTACAGAAAATCCAATTTGAGAGGCTGGAAACAGATCAAATGGTTTAATGAGCTCAGCTTTATTTATATTAGGTGGAGAAATCAAAGCTGAGACTAATAATTTCTGTGCCCATAAAAGAATAAGAGACCTAATTAAGCCCACTCAGTGAACCAGGTTAGAGACTGCTTATCTTCCACATTTCCTGTGTGAAATAGTCCTGTCCCATCTCATCAGCTTTCATGTGAATCTTTACCAAGGAAGTGCAAATAGAGGTATCTGGCTATCCTGAAAGGATAGCAGCGGTAGATCCAGTGTGATTGCATGCCTAAATTATTGTATCTGGTGTGACACAGACACACAGTGATCCTTGTCCTGGCTTTTGAGAAAATACCTAGGCAGATATGAACTCTGTTTCAAAAGAAGACTGGTGCCTAGATAGAAGGTATCATAATGTCTGCATCTGAAACAGCTGTAACATTTGGAATTCAGATCTAGCTGCTTAGTGTGAGCAAAGATATCATACATCAGAGAAACAGCCAATGACCGTCAACTTGTAACTGATTGCCTGCCTGTAAGAATGGGTCAGCACCATATTAGCGTAGTCTTCAGTCAAGAAAGGTGGCAATTGAGAGTATCAATATAGTGACACAGATTCTAAAATCATACAAACAAATAATAGAGCATGCAACTTGAAAACTTTTTGAAATTGAAAAAACACAGTGGAATACCTGATATAGTTACTAATCACAGTCCTCCAAACAATTTTATTTTGAACTAGTTAAAATAGCATAATCATTATCTTTCTTCTAGCTTGATCTGCCAGATTCAATTGTAGCAGATGCTATCCAGTGGATTTATCAATGTAATCTAGGATCTGTGATGACAGATCTTCATGAGTAGAATTTATAACTGAGGAAACCTAGTATTTCTGCTAAATCCAGACTTAGGCTTAGGTACATCCAACTGCTCAGAGTGTCAGTGGAGCCCAAGTGGTGAGACCACTAAATTTATCATCAGGGAGAGTTTAGTATGAGCTCCAAAAATTCTCTATGGCTTTTTGCTGCAGGAAAAAAAATATTTCAGTAAAAGATGTGATTCCGAGGCTCAGTAGGTTACCTACTCCCTGTGCTTTAAGGTTTCTGGGGGAAAAAAAAAAGCGTCTAAGCAATTTTCTAAGTTCTAGAGACATTTGTAGTCTTATTTGTGTAACTCCTGTAATCAAGGCTAAATGCAGACAGCTAAGAGTTTGGTTTGGCCTGTATTTACTTGAAATGGCTAGCACCCATTTACAGGCTCATAAATCTTTCGAGTGTTTCCACCACGTGAGTTTATGGAACCCCACCCCCCACTCATGAACAACTAAAATTGGGTCACAGATAAGCTTGATTACTTGTGGGGAAACAATTTGGGGGAGATGAATATGTAATTTAGTTTCCCTTAATGTGAGGGATGAATTTGTTCCAACAGGTTTACAAGTTACAGTTTTAGCCTACAGCTTTCTGTGTTGCTATTTTAAAATGTCATATTTAAAGGAGACACAAGAGCTAAAAATAAGTAAATTTAGGTGTGAAGTCCTAGGACCTTGGGGTAGGATATTTGGGATCCTATGGCTCTTTCGATGACTATGAAGCCCACAGTTGTCTCAGGACTTACTTCTTTTTGTGAGTGGGTTAAAATAGAAATGATTGATTTTTCCCCATTGAAGATTCCACAGATAAAAACTAATTATCTTAATGGAAAATTGATGCTTAAACAGAAACCTTTCTTTACAAACAAATGTATATTGAATTTTTGCAGTTAACAAAGCTAGTGCTTATATATTAAAAACACTCTTGTGATTCAAAACACCATAATGTGTAGCTAAACCATGAGTTTTATACAAGTGCTATGTACTTTGAGTAAGAAGATTAATCTGTAGCAATTCACAAGCTGAGTTAGGGGTAAGATACCAGAGCCGGATGAAAAGCAAGGAGGTCCTTGTGATAGTGTAAGGAAGTTAGGAAGGTGAGGTGATAAAGTGGGAATGGAAAGGAAAGCAAATACCTGATACTGGAGATTAAGTTATTGCTGTGTAGTCAAATGAAAAGGTATATATGTGCTCTCTTTTCTTTTGTTTGGTTTTTGAGTTAGGGTTTCTTTTCCTGAATTGTTTAGTTGCCAGAATACTGGGTGAAAGATATTTGGAAATGCTCTCTGGTAACAGGTTTGGAAATACACCATATCCCCATCCATGGTTTCTATTTCAGAATGGCAAAAGGCTCCTGGGCCACCCAAGCTCCAGGGCTGGCATGATGGGCAGGGAACTCAGGGTCCTAGCAGTGCTTTCCCCTGAAGCCATGAACAAGGCTGTTGTAGTTACATTTCCTTTTTCGGAAATTCAAGTGGCTATGCTGACAAGAGAGAGGATGAAAGCAGGGAGTATCACTAAAATGCTTCTAAAATATTAATTTTGTTTATTTTTATGACCTAAATGTAATAACTGATATATAGTAACTTGTAACCTACCTGTAACTGAACCTCAGTTCTCTCCAGTTCAAGTTTATCTTTTCATGTTTTTCATCTTAAATAACCACTATGTCTCAAACTTGAGTACACAGTAGAATCACTTGGAAAACTTTTTAAAAGTAGTACTGTTTCATAGGCCCAATCCTAAACCAATTTCTGTGCCTAGGGCCTTGGGGCCAAGCATGGGTAGGTTCTAAAATTTCCCCAGCTAATTCTAATGTGCAGCAGGATTGAGTTCCTCCTCTCTAGACATTCACACCTGTAACATCTGTTTATCTCAGTTGATTCTTGGTGATCTTAGCCATTTCTTCCATTGTATGGCCAGCCTGTCTGGTGTTGGATGACTTCGAGTCAGAGGAGAATGACAATGAAATTGAAGGTTTGGGCATTTTCAGCCTAAGGGAAGAAAGGAAGCATGTTAATAATATCCTGTTTTAGAAACAGAAGCAGCCTCTGTATGCCTGAATCATTTTAGTAGGTTAATAAACCCTAAAGTATTGCTCTATTAACTACTCTCCTTACTCTGCCAACATTTAGGATTTGGAAACATTAAACCCTTGTTTACATCCTCTGTAAGTCAGCATTGATTTGTTTCTCTTCTGGGATTTAGTTAAAAGCAATGCTCAGTGGCACACACATTTTACAAAACGGAACTACACAAAATGATTTAAAAATATAAATAAAATTCCTAATCCCTAAAAAATGCCCCTGATTGTAGGCATACTTCATAATGAAGGATCCAGGATTCCATCAAAATTTTTTTTGTTGTTAAAAAAGTTACTTTGTTATCTCAGAATACAAACTATATAGCATGTGCGTTCTCTCCATAAGGTTTAGAATGCAGCTTATTGCTTTAATGGGTTAAAGTTAAATCTTTCTTTTCAGTAGAAGGCATGCCCTTTAAATTCTTGCCAGGCTAAGTAACACATGAGACAATTTACATCCACTAAGATTTCGGTAACTTGATGCAATAGCCTTGGCAACAAAATTCTACCAAATGAAAAGTGTCAAATTGCGCAGAATGGTGTTCATAGCCAGTGGGCTCCTCATCCACTTCCCTGGGAATTGTGCCAAAGTAAAAGGCTTTAGAGTTTCCATTGGTTATAAACTGCAGCTTTTTGAGCTCTCTTTAGACTAGGAAAGTTGATTACCTATAGCAAGGTTCTCTGGCCAACACTGGCAACCTTGAGACCACTCCCAATCCATCTTCACAAAAGACCTGCCACACATTAATTACAGTATAACTCCTCTTCTGCATAATTCTCCTTCTCTCTAACATTTCCCTCCTTTTCTGTTCTGTTTTCCACTTACGCCTTCTCTTATTCACAATTTCCCACCTCCTCCCTCATGCAGAATTGCATAAAAATCACACAAGTAGTCAAGGGGCAAAGTCGGGAGCTAGCATATTAGAGAAGCAATAATATTGCCTAAGGGCAAAAGGAAGATTTTTTTTTTTTTAGGTCACGTCTTATCTAAGCCAAATAGTTGAGCATTTTAATACAAATTATCAAAATAGATGCATAACTACTACCCAAAAAGAATATGGGATTTAGTATAAAAATCAATGACCTTTGTGGGCATAGAGGTGAAATAACAGATATAATTACTTTTTAATACAAAAGATCATTTTTTCTGTTTGTGAGACATAAAGGAAGGGCATGCGTCAGATAAACAGTTTGTTTCAGCTGATCTCTCAAGAGACTGCCACAGGCAAAAGACATAGCCGGTACAGTACCCATCTCCCCACGCTTCTGTTGCACATTCAGAATTGCAGCCTGGGAACCAGGGGCATCACCAATAAGCAACAGTGAAAAGGGCTGCAAAACCCACACATTTTCATTTCCATTGTATTTATTCTAGTTACCTTCACTGATAACCAAAACAGAGAGGTGAAACAAAGCTGTTTTACTGTTGTTTCACTGTGATCAATCCAAAAACCATGAATATGCTGTTAAGAATAAGCTTGGCAGGTGAACTTCAACACGTGAAAGCATCTCAGTTCTCAACAAGGCAAGAGTGACAGACTTGAAGAGTCAGGCACAGTTTATTGCTGAGATAATAACCAAGAAAATGCCATCTAATATTAATGACAGTAATACTTAAGTGCTTACTACTCAGTGCTACAGTGAAATTGATAGTACTGTTATCATCACCATCCTCATTTTAAAAATGAGAAAACTGAGGTACAAAATTTACATAAAATACAAAGTCCCACAGCTAGCAATACACAGCTTAGCTGGTATTGAACCTGCTCCAAGGTCAGCGCTTTGAACCGTTAGGCCATGGTTCTGTTAAGCTTTATGAAACTTCTGTGCCTTACAAACAAGATTAAATATTTGCAAATGCTTTAAAGCTGAATAGCCTGATGCCAAGAAAGGAAATATGAAATACTTCATTTGAGCAAGGCGTAAAACAATGCCTTTCAAAAAAATAAGCCAGTCAAAGATCATTTCACTGCTTTGTTGCTTTGTAAATGTTAATTAAGCCTCCATTCTAAAATCCTGCCATTTAATTATGAAATAATATTTTTCTTCTATCTCAGTACCATTCCCTTTCCCTACATTCCAACACAGTCCTGAAAAGTGAACAATTTCAAGATTAGACCTCTATTCTTGATATTGAGGAACAGCAGGAAATAAGTACACACTATTAAGTAGACATGACTTTGGATTGGTACCTCCTTGGATTTCAGTTATGGAGAGAAAGTGGAAGCTCTTGGGGAGGCTTCATGACACTTTAAACATGAGCATTCCTGAATCATAGGTGACAGAGCCATTTGTGTTGTGAGTGGATTTTGGAGGAGTGCCAAAAAGACTTGGCAGGTAACAAAAGTTGGTGACACTGAAGGCCTCAGTTAAAATGTGTAAGAAATAAGTAAGAATTTAATGTCTTCATAAAGATAAGCTAACCTCAGCTTTTATACTGCAATGAGAATAGGATCAGAGACCCACAGAACCAGAAACTAGTCCTTGCTGTCTAACTAGGTCGGGTGCAGTGGCTCACACCTGTAATCCCAGCACTTTGGGAAGCCGAGGCAGGTGGATCACTTGAGGACAGGAGTTCAAGACCAGCCTGCCTAACATGGAAAAACTCCATCTCTACCAAAAATACAAAAATTAGCCAAGTGTGGTGGTGCACGCCTGTAGTCCCAGCTACTCGGGAGGCTGAGACAGGAGAATCGCTTGAACCCAGGAGGCAGAGGTTGCAGTGAACCAAGATTGTGCCACTGCACTCTAGCCTGGGCAACAGAGCAAAACACAGTCTCGAAAAAAAAAGAAAGAAAGAAAAACTAACTAGAGGAAAGGAGCAATCTCTCCGTTCTTCATCTTCTAATCTATAAAACAAATAATGGACTAAACAATAGTTGCTAACCTCTTTGATAATCTAACAGATGGAGTCCTTGGACTCCTCATCCTACAGGTTAAAAACTTGTAGTTTAAATCCCTCAAACTCTTTGTAATGCCTACAGTGGTGATTTCTGTTAATTTGCAGTACTGAGAAGGTGAGATACAGTGAGTGTATTTCCTTGTTTGGCAAGATGGCAAGGCCAGCCCAGAACATTGAAAGATACCGAAACAGCATAAGAAGGAAAGTCAAAAAGGCTACTGGGCTAGTTAGCACAGGCACTCTGGAAGGAGGGCAGTCACTGAGGAGATGCCTCTGCTCTGTGCTGAAGGCAAACTGGAAGGAACTGACAATTTTGCTTTCGGGGAGGGGGTGATGAAGAGTTCAATTTTGCTCTCCTGCTTTAGTGTACTGTGCTTTATACATTGGTCCAGACTATCTAATCAGGATCTCATTAAGGGAAAGCTTAGCATTGTTTGAGTTCTCTTTCCCACAGCAGAGCTAAAAGTAAACAGCGGCCAAAGATAAACAAGGAGCATTGCTTTTTCCTGTGTTGTACAATAGTAAGTCTAATTTATTGACAATTATTGTTGGTAGTATAAATACTGAATCTGAGACGAACTTTGCAAAGAGCCTGCTGGTTTCTAAGCTTTACCAAGCCAGCAGACTTTCTTTTGTTGCTAAGGGATTTTTTTTTTTTTTTCCAAATCAGGATTTCTTAAATAGCAGGCTTTGTATACTGGAAGACACAAGTGACCCACTCACTACTCAGGTCCAGCTTTTTTTTTTTTTTTTTTTTTAATTCTTTAAATCAATGAATGGCTGAACTTCAACATTTCTCTGCTGTTGTTTCGTATAAAAGAAGTAGATGAGATAGATTTATGAGTAAAAGAATAGAGCTTCTGCTTCTGAATCCTCCTTTGGGGCCATCTGAGTCATGGTTTAGGAAATAATTCCTACAAAAATCCCTGAAACAATGGACCAATTCCACTATTCCCTCTTCTCCCTCATATCCAGCTATCCCCATAAACCCAGAGAGAGGACCTGACCCCATAGAAGCAAAGGTGCCCTGGAATATATTCCTAGTTTGTGAAACAAAATTGCATTTACCAAGATCTGCCTCACAGTTCTTTCTTGACTGATTGCTTATTTACTCCTGGCTATATTTACAAAAGACTTCAGACTGACTTGATATCCTTAAAGTTGGTCTTGTTATCTTTTCATTTTGCTTTTTTTTGTCTGGCCCAATCCACACCCTGCCCTAAGCACATTTTCTCAATAATAACGCCCATTTACACATGACCAGACTTATGTAACATACTAGATCTATCTTAGTCATGCCGCAATGTCTTGCCCTCCTCCAGTTTAAGACATCTCTACCATCAAGGACCAGCCTCTTTAAACACAACCTGTGCCAGGCAGATGTACCATGACACCCAACATGTCTGAGCCCAAGTCCAAGTGAAAACACTAGACTTTTCTTTTTTTTTTTTTTTTAATAGAGTCTTGCTTTGTTCTGTCGCCAAGGCTGAAGTGCAGTAGTGCAATCATATCTCACTGCAGCCTTGAACTCCTGAAGTCAGGGAGTCCTCTTGCCTCAACCTCTTGCGTAGCTAGGACTACAGGTGCACATCACCATTTGGCTAAGTTTTTTTTATTTTATGTGGAGACAGATTTTGCTATGCTGACCAGGCTAGGCTTGAACTCCTAAGTTAAGTGATCCTTCCACCTGGGCTTCCCAAAGTGGTAGAATTACAGGCATGAGCCACAACACCTGGCCAAAGCATTAGAACTTTTTTCTTTAGAGTTTTTACAAAAAAATTTATCATATGTACAATTCCACTCCACATTCTACTCCTTCATATTATGAAAGTTGGTGTATATTTTTTCCGTCTTTTTATATTCTTCATGAACTACAAAGAAAATTAATGTATGCAAATGTACCTATGCTTCAGCAATTTGCCTGTTTAATCAATATAATGTCTTAGATGTGATTCCAAATGATATGCATACCTTTAGTTGACTCACTTAATCTATTACTTTTTATGCCAAGGTATGAATATGGTACAATTTATTTCTCTAATTTATTAGTTATTAATAGATAGAAACGTAGATTTTCCTGAATTTTTCATTATTATAAACAGTAGTTCAATGAACGCACTTCCATAGACATATGTACAAGTTTCTCTGGAACATGTAACTGGAAATGAAATTGCTTGGCTTCATGTAGATGTATCTTAAATATTAGTAAATATTGACAAATTACTCTAAAAAATGGTTACAACAATTTAAACCTAACCAGCTATTTTGAAGCATATCCCCACAGCTTCACCAACACATGGTGTCTTGCTCTTTCAGATAGTTGTCCAACAATTTTTTCTAATAGGTTGTTTATTTTTTCTTATTGATTTGTAGAAATTTTATTTATTTCATGAATATAATCATTTGTCAATTAAATACATTGCAAATATCTGCTTCTAGTTTTCCTTGTTTTTTAAATTCTGTATATCAAATGAAGTATTCAGGTTTGATACAGTCGTATTAACCAATATTTTCCTTAACTTTTGATTTAGAAAAAAATCCCCCACAGTATTTCAATATCATACTCTCTTACAGTGTTTTGTAAAATATTTACAGTTTTATTTTTTACACTTAGATATTTTATTCATCTGGAATGTATTTGTGAATGGTGTCAAGGAGGGATCTACTTTTTAAAAATAATAACCAATTGTTTCAAGAGCATTTATTAAGTAATATCTTTCCCCATTTACTTGTCATATACTAAAGTTGCTATTCACGTGTGGGTAAACTCTCTCTTCTGTTCCATTTGCTTATCCCTGCATCAACACCATACTCTTTTAATTGTTGTATGATATTTCTCCTTTAATCTGCTAATGATGAGATTATATTGATAGATATTCAAATATTAAAGTCTTTGAAATGCTTAGATAAACCCTTTCTTTTAGTCCACTGTTGGATTCAAATTATTAATACTTAATTCAGGTTTTTGCATATATATTCTAAGCAAGGCCGGTTTATGATGATTCTTTCTCATATGTTTTTGGTATTTTGTTATCTAAATTATGATAACATAAAAAATGAAGTGGTAAGAAATGGTACCATTTTTTTAAGATGGGATTCTTTGTGCATAAAGATTTGTTTAACGTTTGCTCGTAAAACTATTGATTTTAGAGGTGTAGGGTGAATTTTGACTCTAATTTCTTCAGTAATTTTTGGTCTAGCCATGTTTTCTGTTTTTATTGAGTCACTTTTGAGAATTCTTTTTATTTTTATTTTTTGTTTTTGTATAAAATTTAAATTTTATGATCATGTGTGGACCTTTTTACACTTAACACAGTGGAAATGTTCATATTTATTCTTTTCCCAAAGGAAAAATTTCTGAATCATCACTATGTTGCACAGTAGAATAGAAATTCAGGTACTTAGTCAAGTTAAGAATGCAAATAACAGACAAGATTAACTTCCAAAATCTGAAGTCATCAACATGATTATGTAGTACTCTATCTCAGGCTTTACCTAAAAATTCATTATTATTCAGATAAAGAAAGCCCCTACTTATGTTTTTGAAAAGCCTCTGCCCCACCACAATTTCCTGAGATCTATGAAGAAACTGCAGTCTTGTGATCAGAGTCATATAGTACTGGCAGTTTTGTAATCAAAGGAAAAAATGTCGACTGATTTTATATGTCAATCAGTTGTAGTCAGTTGATCTGATTAGAAACCTTGACAAATGCCTCATGGCGATTGCAAATAACTGCCAATAATATAGGGATGATACAGTAGCTGTTTTGGGATCAGCTCTTGTACAAGAGTAAAGGAACAAAAACATCTGTAAGTAAGGTATCAGAAAAATAATTGTCCACAACCAAAAAGACAAGAAAAGTAATCGAGGTTTCCAGGAATGTGTCCATGTGGTTCCTTCAAGGGGCTCCTCAGGGTGCTGTTGAATGTGTTCCAAGGCCAGCCTGTTGTAGGTCTCACTGATTTCAAACATAGTAAAATGCTGCTGCACTTACTGACAGATACAATCCCACTCCAATCTATCTCATCCGCTGATGGAAGTTCATCATTCTCCATGCTCTATGCAATGGTCCCGAAAACCTTCCTGTTACCATGGCCAGTGTTAAAGAGTCACTCAGCTCTGAATAATCTGGTGGCTTTGGCATTTCAGAGAAAGCCACCAGAAAGTAAATCCCCTGGGTCACTAGGCTCAGAGAAAGGTGAGTGCCACCAGTCTGGAGCACCAGCTACTAGTGATTAAGAACCTTGTGACTGTGGCAGGTCATGCGCGGCCCTGGTCCCTGTGGCCGCTCTGGCACCCCCACCACCGGGCGGCCCCGCTTCTGAGAGTTCTTTTTAGAAAATAGTTTATAATCTAAGTATTCAAATATGTTAGCATTAGATGAGTCATATTATTTTCTGATATCTAAAGTTGTATCTCATTGTTTTTGTGCCTTCTTCTCATGATCAGTAATGCCAAAGAATGTTAGTATCTTTTCAAAGAATTAACTCTTTAAACAATTATATTTCATTTATGTGATCAATAAATTTTATTAACTGCTATATGCCAGACTGTTCTAACTAACTGGGTTTCTTTTTAAAAAGTAAAGATTAAACAAATCCTAGATCCCAGCATTGTGGATTTTATGAGGCAGAAACAGGTTGTTCAAAAAAGAAAAAATAATTAATTATCTGATATATTAAGAAGATAATAAATGCTATGGGAAAATAAAGCAGAGTGAGGAGAGTCAGAAGTGCCACATGTTGGGAGCAGCATGCAGGCTGCAATTTTAAAGAAGGTGGGCAGAAATATTATTGAGAAGATGAGATTTGAGCAAAGATTTAAAGGAGGCAGGGAAGTTAGTCATGTGAGCATCCCAGAAGTAATATTCCTGGTGGAGGGAACAGCCAGTGCAAAGGCCCTAAGGCAGGAGCATGCTGGGCATGTCTGGGGATTGCGAAGAGGCCAGTGTGGCTCCAATAGAGTGAATGAGAGGGAGAAGAGAGAAGTCAGAATAGGTAAGGGTAATGACTCTGAGTTTAAGAAGGCTGTGGGAGGAATGACATAATCTGATTTATAGTTTTAAATATAAACGGAAACAGAGTAGAAAAGTTATGATGCTATTGCAATGTAAAGGCAAAAAATGATAGTCACTTGGATTAAGGTGGCAACAACTGACATGTAGTGGTGAATTTAGAGTCACCTGTCTCTGTTGCCTTCATTTGTCTTTATTTCACCAGTGTTGGCTTATATCATTAGTATTGTCTTCCTGCTTTCTATAGTTGAGTCATTAACCACCTTGTCTTATCTGTTTTGTTCTGCTAATTATAATTATATATATTTTATTAGTCTCCTAATTTTATAATTTATTCTTTCTTTGCCTTACTAAGTTTTGATTTTCTCAACTTTATCTGTCAGTTTCTGAAAGAAAGTCTTCCATTATGGTTTTGGATTTGTAAATGTTACTTTATATTAGTGTTTGAATTATATATTTTGAGGCCATTTTCTCTTAGATGCATATAGATCCACACTGTTATATCTTCCAGGGGAAATCATTTTTTGAACCTTTTTAAATCTCTATGAATGTTTTAAAGCCTTACTTTGTATACGATTTCCTATTAGTATTACTACTCCAACTTTCTGTTCTGCTGTGGCATTTCCTGGCCATTTACTTTAGACTTTAAGAGTCATTCATTACTTTAGGTAAATCTTATATAGCACAGATCTGGAACTGTTTATATCCAATCTAGAGCCCTGTTAATTAGTGGGTTTTATACATTTACAGTTATTTTGATTGCTAATAAACTTTGAGTTATTTCTAACTTACTTTGTGTTTTCTATGAACTGAGCCTTTTTGTTAGCTTCTGTTTTTACTTTTCTTCCATTGATGTGATTAAACACTCCACTTTTTTGGTTACTAATGTGTATGGTTTTTAAAATACATATACTTAAAAATATTTTAAGTTAATAATGTATTTAACTTGTTCTTGAATGATACAAGGACTTTTATTTCCTTGTGTGGTTTATAATTTTTTTATTATAAGCATGGCTAGAATTCTCTGTAGGAATTCCTTGTGCCCTTTGACAGGGTCCTACATGATTTAAAGATTCCAGACCAGTTTTATCTTACTTTCTCGGCTTCATGTTCCTGGTCTATGTGAATAGTGTGAATTTGGATGTCACATCTACATGGGGCAAGGTTTGGAGTTCAAGTTTCTGACTGGTAACTATTTGCCACTCTCCCAGAGCAGTGAGCAAAGATTTTTCTGATTCCCTATTTATGATTTTGGCAGCCGTTCATGGCTCCTAGGTCTCTGCATGTAATTTAGTCCTGGCAATGTGCAAACAGGGCCCTGACATCTCCTCACAGGCATTAAACCCTGCCCTTCCCAGTTCTGATTGCTCTGTGAGCCACAGGACATCAGTCCTGTTACCCAGTGTGACATTTTGTTGTGGCTTTATTTTTGGCACATGAGGATTTATGATTCCAAATTTTGAGTTACACTATAAATTCCAAATTGTACTATTCTTATTTACATTTTAAGCAATTTATTTGTTTGGAGCAAGGGTGGGGGATTCTTATACATCAGTACTGTCTGCCATATTGACTTGAAGTTCATCTTTCACATTTTTACATTTAACAGATATTCAAATCTTAGTGATTGTTTTTTTATTCTGAGTACTTCATTATACAGAGACATTTTTCATTTAACATTTCTTTTTCTCTTAAAGTCACCAAATATCTTGATTTCTTTATGTAAGAAAAATGAAGCATGCAGAAATTCCTAATCAACTACAGTTTTGTGATAACCTGATTTTTTCTACAGATACTAAATTTTAAAAAATTTAAAGTTTGTATTTAATGTGATTGCTTTCTGTCCTTCAAATCTTCCAAAATATGGCTGGAAGACCAAATCTAGTGTAGGCCGGGAGGTTACCTAAACATTTTGCTGAGGCTTGTGAAAACCAGCTATGGTCAGTCTAAGTACAAACACATTCCACTTCATTCTAACAAGGTTTGGTTTACAAACTTCAAGCAGGTTAAAGTCTACATAACACAAAACTCATGGAGAAATCTGCCTCACTGGTTAGACTGAGCAAAGTTTCCTTAAAATTTGAAGAGAGATTCAAGAAGGGTAATATGTCATGGTAGATTATTAACATTAATAATTCCATTTTATTTTAGAAAAGGATGTGTTTTTAGAAGTTTTGTTATTAAGTACTACATCCTCCTAAAGTCTTCCTTCCATTTAAACGTTTTGAGAGCTTACCCTAATTCCTTATCACAAGAAAGGCAGGGCGTACAGTGTCCTCACCAGTATCTCCATGGAAACTTTTGCTTTGAATTTCTGCTTTGCCTGTATTCTCTCTCTCCACTCTTGATTCTAGCTTCTTTCAGGTGTTTTCTTCTCTCTGTCTCTTATCCACAGAGCCATGAAGCAGTCTCCTTTTGTTTTTGTTTGTTTCTTTTCTTTTCTTCTTTTTTTTTTTTTTTTTTTTTTTTTTTGCATTCTGCCAAATTCTAAAAGTACAAATCAGAGTGACAAGCAGACAAAACAGCATAATGGGTGTTTTGGTGAACATTCTTTTTATCCCCCTGTTATGCTGCCAAGGCTGGAGTGCAGTGGCATGATCATAGCACACTACAGCCTCAAACTCCTAGGTACAAGCGGTCCTCCCACCTTGACTTTCCCAGTAGATAGGACTGCAGGCATGCTAATTTTGTTATTTTTTTTTGTAGAGACAAGGTCTCACTATTTTGACCAAGCTATTCTCGAACTCCTGGCCTCAAGCAATCCTCCCACCTTAGCCTTCCAAAGCACTGGGATTTCAGATGTGAACCACTGCATCCAGACTGACATCCTTATTTTTAAAGCTTCCTCTGCCGTCTGTAACACAGGAACTTTTGCAATGGCTCTGTTTCTCCTTCTAGCCCTATCGTTCTTCCACCATCCAGCCTGCCACCATATGTTGTATGCCATCCACCCTTTTTGATGTCCTTAATTCTCACTGCCTCCCTCTTGAGCTGTCTTTGGAAAGAAACCAAATTTTCCTCACTTTCTGTTGAAAAGCAAATCTGTCTTCTCTTGATGTCACCTTGTCTTTGTCTTGAGGTCCATGCACTTACTTCCCAATGGACTATTAAGGAGTTTTGCTGAACAAATTATTTCCCCAAGAATAATTCTGTTTATAAGATTTTAAAATAATATTTTTCTCTTCCCCAATATATGTTTTAGAATGATTTTACAACTTTTTGCTTAACTCCAATTTTCTGAAATATTACTAACTCAGGTTTTGTTAGATAATGAAAATTTCAAGAATGTAGTTCTTGTGAATGGTAAACTATTCATTTATATTTATATTATTTACTAGGCTAATTTAGTTAGAGCAAAAGGAATCTAAAAATATCTTGAATTGAGAAGCCAGTATAGCTTGGGTATGAATAGTATAGATGAAATCATGTATCTGCCTGCCTAGTTTCAAATCTTCCTCCATCACTTACTAGCTGGGGTGACCTTAGACAAGTCATTTAACCTCTCTGTTCTTTGGTTTCCTAATCTATAATATCTAATAATAATAATAACAATAATCGTCTCTCTCTCTCTCTCTATATATATATATATACACACACACACACACACATCTTACAACAATGCCTAGCACCTAGTAGGCACTATATACATGTGTCAGCTAAGATTTACTTACTTACACACAGAATCTCAAGAACAAAAATATGAGATAAAGGAAGCTGACAGATGAGGGTTTCAGATTAAGTATTATAGATATCTGATGTTAAAAAATATACTTAATGAAGAAATCATTATGTTTCATTATGTTTCATTATATATTCTAATATACTCTAAATGAATTCACAATGTTCTTCACTTAAGGAGGTAAGGCATATATCCTTAAATAGCTCTTAGTATTTTTTTCTGGCTCCTTAGGAAATCTGATAAAAGTAACTTACTCCTTTCAAGAGCTCTGCTAATGCTGGGTACAGTGGCTCACACCTGTAATCCCAACACTTTGGAAGGTTGAGGCAGGAGAATTGCTTGAAGCCAGAAATTCTAGACCAACCTGGGCAACAAAGCAAGAGCCTGTCTCTACAACAAATAAAAAAACTTGACCAGGCATGTGGGTGAGCACCTGTAGTCCTAGTTGCTAGAGAGGCTGAGGCAGGATCACTTGAGCCCAGGAGTTGGAGTCTGAAGTGACCTATGATTGTTCAACTGTGCTCAAACATGGGAAACAGAGCAAGACCCTGTCTCAACATGTGTGTGCATATATGTGTATATATATTTATACATGTATATATTTATACATATATACACATTTATACATATATATTTTTTGAGACAGCGTCTTGCTCTGTTGTCCATATATATATATTTGTGTGTGTGTGTGTATATATATGATTGTTTTTAAAAGGAACTATGTTAAAATATTGGTTACCCAGGGGATTCACAATGCCCGTGAAGCCCATTCTTATACCTCAGATTAAGAATCCCTGGCTTAAGAGTTTCTGGCAGGAAATTAAATGCAAGAAAATAAAAATAAAATATTTTTAAATGTTAAAGATTATACAACTTAGATGACCTTTTTGTTGCCAGGGACTCTGATGGATCTAAAATGCTACCCTACTTGCTAGCCAGTAAGTTAGCCTGCCACAGTTTCATGGATACTGACAGATACGAACATTCTAGGTCAGAGACAATGCAATTTTATCATTCATGGCACAGCACACAGCACTGCTCCATGTTCGCATCAGTTCTCCTTGCCCCAAAGACCCAGGCAGGCAACACAAAGCAGCCCAGTAGGATGCTGTGCATGCAGTGGATTTGCATCACAGCTGAGGATATCCAAGTTTAGGAAAGCCCAATCTTTTATAACAAGTACAAGCAAACATGCATTATCTTTGCAGTAGAAGGACATGTCTTTTTTATACTAGACAGTAAGCAAATCTGCTGTCTGCTTTAGAGGAAAGCAACTGTGTCTATCCTCCAAAGTGGATCATATATTCTTAAAAAAAGAAAAAAAGTCCAGAATGAAAGCTGTCAGTGCCTCTGCTTGCAAGCCATGCAGAAACAAAGAAAAAGAATTGTCTCCCAATGTTTGTCCCATCAAGTCAGGAAGGGAAAATTTTGTCATATATTAGTTGGGAGAGGGTGGATAAAGTTAGTTACGTGGATGGATAGATAACTAATAAGCTCTTCGCTGTAATCAGAAATAAGAAAAGAACAAGACGTATGTGATGTTTGCCTTCAGGGAGCTAACAGTCTGGTGATAGTGACAGGTTTTAAACAGATAAGCCATAAAATGATTAATTGCAATTTAGATAAGTTTCACCAGAAGAAATGAAGATTTATGAAACTATATATTGAGGGACTTGATCTAGTTTATGATATCAAAGAAAGTGTCCCTGAGGAGGAAACATTTGAAAACAAGGCCCAACAGACAGAATAAAGTTGAGCATCTCTTATCCTAAAACCCAAACACTACAAAATCCAAAACTTTTTGACCACCAACATGACATCACAAGTGGAAAATTCCACACCTGACCTCATGTGATAGGCCACAGTCAAAATGCAGTCAAACTTTGTTTCATGCACAAAATTATTAAAATTATTGTACAAGTTACCTTTAGGGTATGTGCATAAGGTATACATGAAACATAAATGAATTTTGTGTTTAGACTTAGGTTCCATCTCTAAGATATTATATAAGCAGATATTCCTAAATCTGAAAAAAATTCAAAATCTAAAACATTTTGGGTCCCAAGCATTTCAGATACTTCACTTGTGGTAGGAATTGTCAGGTAAAGAGTAGGGAATACAATATTCTGGGTAGAAGGAAGACCCTATTGAATGAAGGAACCCTGTATTATTAGAGAAACTACAAGAAAGTCAGGATTACTAGAGCATTGTAAGACAAGCAGGAGCCAGATTGGATTTTGGACTTGATTTTGATGGCAATGCAAAGGCAGTAAAGGATTAAGAAAGAGAATTACCTCATTATATTAGCATTTTAAAATGCCCCTTCATTGTTGTACGTGGGATTGGTTGTAGGGAAAAGGATGAATGCAGACATTAAAAGAGCTTATTGCTACAAGCCCAGCAAGAGGTGATAGTGCTCTGGCTACAGACAGTGACAGTGTGGATGAAGAGAAATGAATGGATTCAAAAAATATGTTTATAAAGTGTAGTTGTCAGACCTGCATGATTGATTTCATCTAGAGGGAGTAAAAGAAAGTCGTGGATGATTCTCAGATTTCTGGCATGGGCAACTGTGCAGGCAGAGTGCCTAGAATTAACTAGCCTCTTGGGGATTCATCTCATAAATTCACTTCTATTTCAGTGACAGCAAGCATGCTAGATATATACTCACAGGGAACCTGATTCTCTCCAGAGCCCTAAGAACTAACTTTGGTACAGATAAAAGATGAGCTGTAGGGAATTGAGATGTCACACTCACCTCAATATACTGGTAGTTTTTACTTGAATTCATAGAAGAAAGAATACCGTTGTGCTCTCAGTTGGTTACAAATTGCACCTCAAATTTTCCTACCAGTATGATCCCTTTTAAGCTGTATAATTTACACTGGGGTATGATGCCATCATTAATGCTCCCCATGTTGATTCTAATGAGGCATATGTCCTTTTCTCATGCGGAGAAAAGAATGCTCTTACTACCCACAGATATTCTGAATATATAGTTGATATTCAACCATATCAAATATTGAACCTGGTGCTTCCAATATGTAAGTTATTCCTTAGGATTAAGAAACTACTAAAAGCATTTTCTTGGAGTATTTAAAATACAGTTGACAAAAATCCAACTCAAGCTAACATAAGAAAATGTGTAGCTCATATAAGTAAAAACTTTCAGAGCAGGGTAGGACTCAGGCAGTCATAGATACCGAAGATGTCATCACGCTGCTGTCTTGCTCCATGAATCCCTTCTGGAGTCCTTTGTTACCCTCGTTATTGGGCAGGCTTTCTTCATGAAGTACAAAAGGAAGTCACTGGCAGCTCTAGGCCTACAGTCCATCTGATTTCCCCGTGGAAAAGTGTCTCGCTTCCTGACCATGAAAACAGGGAAGACTGTTTGAGTCATGTATTCACCTCTGAGCTAAAGCTCTGATTGTCCAAGTTGGGTCACCTGCTTGCCTTGGCCAGTCTAATTGGAATCATATTTGGTTCTGGTTCTAATCTGTTCTCCACAAGAAGAGGAGATTTTATCCCAGAACATGGGGAAATAAAGATGGATGGGCATGCAAACAAACAAATAATAAATGCCCACTTCAGATAAGTAAATTGGGGAAGAGCTGAAACATCACAGAATGATTTCAGTACAGGCTAGTGTAGAATTGCAGATGTGGAAGGTTAAAACAAGGTACATTGATATGAGATGAAGAAAAGATAATTATGCAGTAATACACATGAAAAGATAGAAAGACTGTAGTATGTTGCTTGTGAATCCATAGGTGTCAAAGTTTTAAAAACAAAGATGTACAAGGATGAATAAAAACTATGTCTAGAATGTGGGAATGATGGTTTAATTTTGGTATTTTACTACTCTTAAATTAGATCCTTGTATCTGAGGTGGAACTCCTCAGCTAAAGAAAACTGAAAACAATTAGAAAGATCCGGAAGAGCTCTATGAAGATGAGTAATGGGTAGAAAGTAAAATTTAAAAATCAATAAATTTGTATGTAGTGTTTTGTCCATGCAAAATAAAGCTCTTTGAGGAGGATAAAATATATACAATTATTGCAATAGCAAAAGAGAAATATAATGCTTTTACATATATGGTTTCAATTCAGAAAAAAAATGCAGCTATTTTTCTCTTTGCATCCATACTCAAAATAAAACAGAATAAAAGAAGTTCAAGCAGGTGCACGAAATATTTGTATGAGAGATAAATATTTTTAACTTGGAGTTAATAACTGTTAGAATGAATTTCAAGCCTTCTCTGGGATCTTTTAAAGTAGAGTTCCTTCTCATATGTTTGGACCGTGGGGCACTGTACTGCTCAAGGGTAGAGTAACCAGTTAGATGACTATATGCTTCATGAGGACGGGAATCCTCTGTTGGGCAAATTCACATCTGATGGGCTGGAGCATAATGGTCTCTAAAATATTTGCTAAGTATGTGTTGATGCTAATTTGTATTTCACTTAGTTGTTAATTATATGTTTGGAATCTGGTTTATGGAATTATATGTTTGGTGTTGTCGTCATACATACATGGCATCATACGTAGACTGCAACTTTCTAGCTGCTGTGTTTTCAGTGAGTAGAAGCTAGATGTGCTCAGTAAAAGATGATGACAAGAAGAGACTGATATAATTTCCAGTTATCTGCAATTTTGGATCATCTGATCCATTGTCTCCATCTATTGTCAACTAAGTATTCATTTCAGGAGTAATTATGGAAGATGAGGTTTGTTAATATTACAAGTTATAATGAATATGAAGGACACAGTCATAACACCTTTATGAATAGACTCAATATTGCATTCAGGTCTTTAGGGAATTAAGCAACAGAATTTAGGTTCAGTAAAAAAACTTAAGGACCATCTTCTACCCAATCTTATCTTCTTCTCTAGTTATCTCATTATTTAAGTGATGATGTGATTGAGACCTAATTATGTTAAGAGACTTGCCCATTTACACTGTTGGTGGGAGTGTAAATTAGTTCAACCATTGTGGAATACAGTGTAGTGATTCCTCAAGGATCTAGAACCAGAAATACCATTTGACCCAGCAATCCCATTCCTGGATATATACCCAAAGAATTATAAATTATTCTACTAGAAAGACACATGCACGCGTATATTTATTGCAGCACTATTCACAGTAGCAAAGACTTGGAACCAACCTAAATGTCCATCAATGATAGACTGGATAAAGAAAATGTGGCACATATACACCACAGAATACTATGCAGCCATAAGAAAGGATGAGTTCATGTCCTTTGTAGGGACGTGGATGAAGCTGGAAACCATCATTCTCAGCAAACTAACACAGGAACAGAAAACCAAACACCGCATGTTCTCACTCATAAGTGGGAGTTGAACAATGAGAACACATGGACACAGGGAGGGGAACATCATACAGTGGGGCCCATTGAGAGGTGGGGGTTTAGGGAAGGGATAGCATTAGGAGAAATACCTAATGTGGATGACAGGTTGATGGGTGCAGCAAACCACCATGGCACGTGTATACCTATGTAACAAACCTGCAGGTTCTGCCCATGTATCCCAGAACTTAAAATATAATAATAAAAAAAGAGAGGGAGAGACTTGTGCAATTTGAAATAACCTCTTTATGGCAGAAACTGAACTAAAACCTACTTGAAAGAATTTCAATTTCCTGAAGCTAGAGGAGAGTTTTCAGAGGCCTATCTTAACATCAATATTGATTTCAATTGGTCAATATAATCTCTACCTTCATATCATCTTGAGACTCAATTGGTTGACCATTTTCATAATGCTCTAAGAATGAACTCAACACAGACATTAAACACATGCATACTATGTTTGTTTTTCCTTATGTATATTTAAGGAAAGTATTATATTTGAGGAGAACTTAGGGGATGTGGCTAAAATTAGCCCTCCACTAGGAAGTATTTTTGAGGATGAAGAAATGTGGAAGTTATTTAACTGCTTTACAGATGTTTTAAGCTTGAGGCTCTTCGTTTTATTGATTTACTGTGATCTAATTACTCTAATTCGTTCACCACTGACCAAGGAAGACATAGTCGTTCAGTTCAAAGATCTCCCCAAGCCCTGCCTGAACTTCTCTGAAATCAGTAGAGTAGTTAATGCATGATGAAAAGATTGTGGTTTGCTACAGCAAATTATTTTTATCTTAGATAATAAAAACAACCAAGGAGTCATAATGGTGGGAGTCACCAGAAATGATAATGAATTATAATAAATATCACAGTGCAATTGATATATTAAAAACAACAGCTTTCTTACAGCCACCAAGTAAACTGTTTTATATCATTCACAGCTAGGCCAGAGTTGTTCCTTGGACCTAAGGAAACATGCCTACCTAGGATGTTCAAACAAATGTTATATTGCCTAAGTGGGATATGTTCAGGGTTTTAGCCAATCACATTGCAGACAGCTATCTTTAAATATTAAAGCAGGATAATTTAATCTGAATTGAATTTCAGTATTAGAAAATAGAGCAGCCTTTTAAAAATAATACCCTCCACATTACCAAACAATCTCTGTCCTGTTTCCTTTATGCAGTTATAAAATTATGGAAGTCAGGGTTTTAACAAACTTGTGCTTGTAGACCCATAAATGGAAGGCACCCTAGAAAGCAGCCTCCATGACAGTTTCACATGTGATTCGGAGTGCTGAAAGGGCTTACTGTTTGGCTTCAACTCTTTATTGAGATCCTTAAAACTTGATTTCTGGGTGTTTTTTTTTTTTCCTTCCCAAGAGAACAAACAAGCTATAGTTCGAGGCAGTACTAACCCCAAGCATTTTTATTAATGTTTACTCAGCAACAGTCTGAGCTTTGTATGGTTGCTTTATCCCCAATTCACTGTGTATCTGCAATTTCCTGTTCACCATCTGGGAAAATCAGATGTAACTCTTATGAGAAGAGGCACCAACGTTCCATCTCTACTTCATTATTTCAGATATAATCAAAGGAGTAAATCTACAGTGTGTTCTTGGCTGTAATGCAGTAGAGTTGTCCATTGTCTGGATACAAATCCATTTGTGTTCATCTTCTTCTAAAGGAATCTCTTTTCCAGATATAGTTCTATTAAATACTCTATCAATAGTTAATGCTTAAGGTTTGTCAGGTTCAAGCTGATAAACCATACTTCTTAAAAAACTAGTATTCTTTTATCTTGATGCTGATACTCTTCGGGGCTCTAGAGGTTCTTGCTACCACTTTTGTAAGGAGACATTGCTCAGTGCTCTGCCCCAGCAGCCATTTTGTTCAGAGAAACCGTGTACACAGTGGTTACAGCAGGGACTCGGGAGCCAGACCAGCTGCTTGGGTTCAAACTCTGGTTCTGCCTCCTCCTAGAATTTAACCTTGAGAAGTTAAATAACCTCTCTGTGCCTCAGTTCCTCCATTTATAAAATGGGGATGATAATTCTAGTAATTACCTCTTAGGATTATTGTGAGGATTAAGTAAGTTATTCTAAGTATTACTGAGAAGAGTGCTTAGCACTTAGTGGGCAGTACTTAAAGGTTAGATATTTGTATAGCTGCTCTTATCTCAAGGCTTTGCATTTGCTGTTTCTTCTATCTAGAATATTCTTTCAGACTTCACATGGTATGCCCTCTCCAGATGTCACTCCTCAAATAGGACTTTCCTGGTCATCTTTTTCACTGTTCCTATTTGCTGCTTTATTTTTTTAAAGCCTTGATCACCATCCAATATTATATTTTATATTTATTTTATATTTTGAACTCCCTGATTCTTCAAAAAGAAAGTAATCTTAATGAGGTCTTTTGTATAAGACTGTATGCCTAGAGTCTAGAACAGTGTCTGGTATGTACATAGTAGATGCTCAACAAATATTTGGAGAATGAATGAAGAAATTATTATAGAAAGATATTTATATTAGAATGCATTTCTGTAGATGTATGAATCTCTCTATCAGAACTCTCCAGAGCACAAAATAATCACAATTACTACAAGATAAATTAGATCTTGTTTTAGGCTGTGCTTGCAATGCATTGAACACTAGCCTCATGTGAAACACTTAAGAGTGTCTACAGGGACCCACAACATAAGCCTGATCTTTTAGTTTGACTTCTCAAAGTCAGTTATATTTTCAATATAAATGAAGTAAAACATACCCTTGAAACAGAAAAAAATAGTCCAAGTTTAAAAATTTAAGACAGTTCTCTACATACAAAAATGATAATACTTTCTATCACTGGTCAAGAAAAACTCACTATTTTAAGTAGTAATCACTTGTGTGCATTTTTTTCAGTATTGCTATTAGAAGAACTTTCTCATTTTCAATTTTGAATCATTCAACAATGAATTGTTAGAGCTGTTGCTTTGCTTTACCACATACCACCGGGTAAAATAGCCAAAGTCTGTTTAAGCAGGTTAAGTAAAAATGGAAAATGTCAGAAAAATGGAAGACCTCCTAACCCACACCAGAATTGCACTTGCTTTGATACTATTATCTCAATAATGTCAAACAAAAATGAATTGACTTTGCCTTTTGAAATTTTATTTAGCCACGAACTGTCAGTACCTGAAAGATAAAAGAATAAATGTTTCTTCTTTCTTGAACCCTTACTGTGTACCAATATGCTTAACATTGAGTGGGATACAAAAATGCGTAAAGTTATGTTCTTGAAAAGTTTATAGTCTGTTTAGAGCAACAAGACAAAAAAACCCATAAGAAATCAGTACATATCAGTAAATCATTCGTTTCTTAAAAAATTCAGGTGTAGGAAGATTATGGTGGGTGGTTGAGAACACAAGAAGAGAGTGATGCTTTGCCAAACATTAAAGGATGAAAAGCATTTTATTAGGTAATTTGGAAGGAGAAGAGAACATTCCATGCATGAAACACAGCCTGAGCAAAGATAAAAATGACAAATTATGCCAGACATTCAAAAAGAAGATTTGGTACCATTACTGTTGACACTATTCCACAAGACAGAGAAAGAGGGAATCCTCCCTAAATCATTCTATGAAGCCAGTGTCACCCTGATACCAAGAACAGGAAAGGACATAACCAAAAAAATTTCAGACGAATATCCCTGATGAACATACATGCAAAAATCCTTAACAAAATACTGGCTAACTGAATCCAGCAACATATCAAAAATATAAGCCACCATGATCAAGTGGGTTTCATACCAGGGATGCAGGGATGGTTTAACATGTGCAAGGCAGGGGGCGTGCCCAAGATGGCCTAATAGGAACAGCTCCAGCCTCCAGCTCCCAGTGTGAGCAACACAGAAGATGGGTGATTTCTGCATTTTCAACTGAGGTACCAGGTTCATATCACTGGGGTGTGTCAGACAGTTGGCGCTAGTCCACGGGTACAGCCCGACCAGTGAGAGCTGAAGCAGGACGAGGCATCACCTCATCTGGGAAGTGCAAGGGAGAAGGGAATTCCTTTTCCTAGCCAAAGGAAATTGAGACACACAATACCTGGAAAATCAGGTAACTCCCACCCTAATACTGTGCTTTACCAAGGGTCTTAGCAAACGGCACACCAGGAGATTATATCCCACACCTGGCCCAGAGGGTCCCATGCCAACAGAGCCTCCCTCATTGCTAGCACAGCAGTCTGAGATCTAACTGCAAGGTGGCAGCGAGGCTCGGGGAGGGGCGCCCGCCATTGCTGAGGCTTAAGTAGGTAATCAAAGCCTCCAGGAAGCTCGAATTGAGTGGAGCCCACCACAGCTCAAGGAGGCCAGCCTGCCTCTGTAGACTCCTCCTCTGGGGACAGGGCATAGCTAAACAAAAAGCAGCAGAAACCTCGGCAGAGGTAAATGCCCCTGTCTGACAGCTTTGAAGAGAGCAGTGGATCTCCGAGCACAGAGGTTGAGATCTGAGAATGGACAGACTGCTTGTTCAAGTGGGTCCCTGACCCCTGAGTAGCCTAACTGGGAGACATCCCCCACTGGGTGCAGACCGACACTTAACACCTCACATGGCGGGGTACACCCCTGAGATAAAGCTTCCAGAGCAAGAATCAGACAGCAACACTCACTGTTCCACAATATTCTATCTTCTGCAGCATCCGCTGCTGATACCCAGGCAAACAGGGCCTGGAGTGGACCTCAAGCAAACTCCAGCAGACCTACAGCTAAGGGTCCTGACTGTTAGAAGGAAAACTAACAAACAGAAAGGACACCCACACCAAAACCCCATCAGTACATCACCATCATCAAACGCCAAAGGCAGATAAAACCACAAAGATGGTAAAAAAGCAGGGCAGAAAAGCTGGAAATTCAAAAAATCAGAGCACATCTCCCCCTCCAAAGGAATGCAGCTCATCGCCAGCAACGGAACAAAGCTGGATGGAGAATGACTTGGATGAGTTGAGAGAAGAAGGCTTCAGTCGATCAAACTTCTCAGAGCTAAAGGAGGAACTACGTAACCAGCGCAAAGAAACTGAAAGCCTTGGAAAAAGAATGGATGAATGGCTAACTAGAATAATCAATGCAGAGAAGACCTTAAAAGAACTGATAGAGATGAAAACCATACATGAGAACTACGTGACAAATGCACAAGCTTCAGTAACCAACTCAATCAACTGGAAGAAAGAGTATCAGCGATTGAAGGTCAAATGATGAAATGAAGTGAGAAGACAAGTGTAGAGAAAAAAGAGTAAAAAGAAATGAACAAAGCCTCCAAGAAATATGGGATTATGTGAAAAGACCAAATCTACGTCTGATTGGTGTGCCTGAAAGTGACGGGGAAAATGGAACCAAGTTGGAAAACACTCTGCAGGATATCATCCAGGAGAACTTCCCCAACCTAGTAAGGCAGGCCAACATTCAAATTCAGGAAATACAGAGAATGCCACAAAGATACTCCTCGAGAAGAGCAACTCCAAGACACATAATTGTCATATTCACCAAAGTTGAAATGAATGAAAAAATCTTAAGGGCAGCCAGAGAGAAAGGTTGGGTTGCACACAAAGGGAAACCCATCAGACTAACACTAGATGTCTTGGCAGAAACTCTCCAAGCCAGAAGAGAGTGAGGGCCAATATTCAACATTCTTAAAGAAAAGAATTTTAAACCCAGAATTTCATATCCAGCCAAACTAAGTTTCATAAGTGAAGGAGAAATAAAATCCTTTACAGATAACCAAATGCTTAGAGATTTTGTCACCACCAGGCCTGCCCTACAAGAGATCCTGAAGGAAGCATTAAACATGGAAAGGAAGAACAGGTACCAGCCATTGCAAAAACGTGTCAAAATGTAAAGTCCATCAATGCTGGGAAGAAACTGCATCAACTAGCGAGCAAAAGAACCAGTTAATATCATAATGACAGGATCAAGTTCACACATAACAATCTTAACCTTAAATGTAAATGGACTAAATGGTCCAATTAAAAGACACAGACTGGCAAATTGGATCAAGAGTCAAGACCCATCAGTTTGCTGTGTTCAGGAGACCCATCTCACATGCAGACACACATAGGCTCAAAATAAAGGGATGGAGGAAGATCTACTAAGCAAATGGAAAACAAAAAAAAGCAGGGGTTGCAATCCTAGTCTCTGATAAAACAGACTTTAAACCATCAAAGATCAAAAGAGACAAAGAAGGCCATTACGTAATGGTAAAGGGATCAATTCATTAGGAAGAGCTAACTATCCTAAATATATATGCACCCAATACAGGAGCACCCAGATTCATAAAGTAAGTCCTTAGAGACTTACAAAGAGACTTAGAGTGCCATACAATAATAATGGGAGACTTTAACACCCCACTGTCAACATTAGACAGATCAATGAGACAGAAAGTTAACAAAGATATCCAGGAATTGAACTCAACTCTGCACCAAGTGGACCTAATAGACATCTACAGAACTCTCCACCCCAAATCAACAGAATATACATTCTTCTCAGCACCACATCACACTTATTCCAAAATTGACCACATAGTTGGATGTAAAGCACTCCTCAGCAAATGTAAAAGAGTAGAAATTATAACAAACTGTCTCTCAGACCACAGTGCAATCAAACTAGAACTCAGGACTAAGAAACTCAATCAAAACCAGTCAACTACATGGAAACTGAACAACCTGCTCCTAAATGACTACTGGGTACATAATGAAATGAAGGCAGAAATAAAGATGTTCTTTGAAACCAATGAGAACAAAGATACAACATACCAGAATCTCTGGGACACATTTAAAGCAGTGTGTAGAGGGAAATTTATAGCACTGAATGCCCACAAGAGAAAGTAGGAAAGATCTAAAATTAACACCCTAACATAACAATTAAAAGAACTAGAGAAGCAAGAGCAAACATATTCAAAAGCTAGCAGAAGGCAAGAGATAACTAAGATCAGAGCAGAACTGAAGGAGATAGAGATACAAACAACCCTCCAAAAAATCCATGAGTCTAGGAGCTAGTTTTTTGAAAAGATCAACAAAATTGATAGACTGCTAGCAAGACTAATGAAGAAGAAAAGAGAGAAGAATCAAATAGGTGCAATAAAAAATGATCAAGGGGATATCACCACCGACCCCACAGAAATACAAACTACCATCAGAGAATACTATAAACACCTCTATGCAAATAAACTAGAAAACCTAGAAGAAATGGATAATTTCCTGGACACTTACACTCTCCCAAGACTAAACCAGGAAGAAGTTGAATCCCTGAATAGACCAATAGCAGGCTCTGAAATTGAGGCAATAATTAATAGCCTACCAACCAAAAAAAGTCCAGGACCAGACGGATTCACAGCCGAATTCTACCAGAGGTACAAGGAGGAGTTGGTACCATTCCTTCTGAAACTATTCCAATCAATAGAAAAAGAGGGAATCCTCCCTAACTCATTTTACGAGGCCAACATCATCCTGATACCAAAGCCTGGCAGAGACACAACAAAAAAAGAGAATTTTAGACCAATATCCCTGATGAACATCGATGCAAAAATCCTCAATAAAATACTGGCAAACCAAATCCAGCAGCACATCAAAAAGCTTATCCACCATGATCAAGTGGGCTTCATCCCTGGGATGCAAGGCTGGTTCAACATACCCAAATCAATAAACATAATCCAGCATATAAAGAGAACCAAAGACAAAAACCACATGATTCTCTCAATAGATGCAGAAAAGGCCTCTGACAAAATTCAACAGCCCTTCATGCTAGAAACTCTCAATAAATTCGGTATTGATGGAACGTGTCTCAAAATAATAAGAGCTATTTATGACAAACCCACAGCCAATATCATACTGAATGGGCAAAAACTGGAAGCATTCCCTTTGAAAACTGGCACAAGACAGGGATGCCCTCTCTCACCATTCCTCTTCAACATAGTGTTGGAAGTTCTGGTTAGGGCAATCAGGCAAGAGAAAGAAATAAAGAGTATTCAGTTAGGAAAAGAAGTCAAATACACAAAATGACATGATTGTGTATTTAGAAAACCCCATTGTCTCAGACCAAAATCTCCTTAAGCTGATAAGCAACTTCAGCAAAGTCTCAGAATACAAAATCAATGTGCAAAAATCACAAGCATTCTTAGACACCAGTAACAGACAAACAGAGAGCCAAATCATGAATGAACTCCCATTCACAATAGCTTCAAAGAGAATAAAATACCTAGGAATCCAACTTACAAGGGATGTAAAGGACATCTTCAAGGAGAACTACAAACCACTGCTCAGTGAAATAAAAGAGGAGACAAACAAATGGAAGAACGTATGTTTATTGTGGCACTATTCACAATAGCAAAGACTTGGAATCAACCCAAATGGCCATCAGTGACAGACTGGATTAAGAAAATGTGGCACATGTACACCATGGAATACTATGCAGCCATAAAAAAGTGTGAGTTCATGACCTTTGTAGGTACATGGATGCAGCTGGAAACCATCATTCTCAGCAAACTGTCGCAAAAACAGAAAACCAAATACCGCATGTTCTCACTCATAGGTGGGAATTGAACAATGAGATCACTTGGACACAGGAAGGGGAACATCACACACCAGACCCTATTGTGGGGAGGGGGTAGCGGGGAGGGATAGCATTAGGAGAAATACCTAATGTAAATGATGAGTTAATGGGTGCAGCACACCAACATGGCACATGTATACATATGTAACAAACCTGCACATTGTGCATATGTACCCTAGAACTTAAAGTATAAAAAAAAAATGCAAGGCAATAAATGTGATATGCCACATAAGCAGAATTAAAAATAAAAATCACATAATTGCCTCAACAGATACAGAAAAAGCATTTGACAAAATCCAGCATTGCTTTATGATTAAAACTCTCAGCAAAATTGGCATACAAGGGACATACCTCAAGGTAATAAAAGCCATCTATGACAAACCCACAGCCAACATAACACTGCATGGGGAAAAGTTGAGAACTAGAACAAGACAAGGACGCCCACTCTCACCGCTTTTCTTCAACATAGTACTGGAAGTCCTAGCCAGAGCAATCAGACAAGAGAAAGAAATAAGGGCATCCAAATCAGTAAAGAGGAAGTCAAACTGTTGCTGTTCACTGATTATATGATTGTTTACCTAGAAAATCCTAAAGACTCCTCCAGAAAGTTTCTAGAACTGATAAAAGAATTCAGCAAAGTTTCTGGATACGAAATTAATGTACAGAAATCAGTAGCTCTTCTATACACCAACAGCGACCAAGCTGAGAATCAAGTCAAGAACTCAACACCTCTTATAATAGCTGCAAAAAATAAAATAAAATAAAATACTTAGGAGTACACCTGACCAAGGAGGTGAAAGACCTCTACAAGGAAAACTACAAAACAGTGCTGAAAGAAATCATAGACAACACAAATAAATGGAAACACATCCCATGCTCATGGATGGGTAGAATCAATATTGTGAAAATAAACATACTGCCAAAAGCAATCTACAAATTCGCCACAATTCTATCAAAACATCATCATCATTCTTCACAGAACTAGAAAAAACAATCCTAAAATTCATATGGAATTTAAAAAGAGCCTGCATAGCCAAAGCAACACTTAAGCAAAAAGAACAATTCTGGAGGCATCACATTACCGAATTTCAAACTATGATATAAGGCCATAGTCACCAAAACAGCATGGTACTGGGATAAAAATAGGCACATAGACCAATGGAACAGAATAGAAAACCTAGAAATAAAGTCAAATACAGCCAACTGATCTTTGACAAAGCAAACAGAAACATAAAGTGGGGAAAGATACCCTATTCAACAAATGGTGCTGGGATAATTGGCAAGTCACATGGAGGAGGATGAAACAGGATCCTCGTCTCTCACCTTATACAAAAATAAACTCAAGATGGATTAAGGACTTAAATGTAAGACCTGAAACTATAAAAATTCTAGAAGATAACTAACATTGGAAAACCCCTTCTACACATTGGCTCAGGCAAGGATTTCATGACCAAGAAACCAAAAGCAAATGCAGTAAGAAGAAAGATGAACAGCTGGGACTTAATTAAACTCAAGAACTTTTGTATGGCAAAAGGAACAGTCAGCAGAGTAAACAGACACCCCACAGAGTGGGAGAAAATCATCACAATCTATACATCTCACCAAGGACTAATATCCAAAATCTACAACAAATTCAAACAAATTAGCAAGAAAAAGCAATCCCATCCAAAGTGAGCTAAGGACATGAGTAGCCAATTCTCCAAAGAAGATATACAAGTGACCAAGAAACATATGAAAAAATGCTCAACATCACTAATGATCAGGGAAATGCAAACCACAACCACAATGCCAGTACCACCTTCCTCCTACAAGAATTGCCATGATCAAAAAGTCAAAAAATAATAGATACTGGCGTGGATGCGGTGAACAGGGAACACTTCTATACTACTGGTGGGAATGTAAACTAGTACAACCACTGTGAAAAACAATGTGGTGACTATTGTAGAATAAAATAATACTAATCTGGGAGTTCAAAGATCTGAATTTGAGCTCTAGTTGCCACACCTAGTAACTGTGGACAGATTTCTTAGTCAAACAGTTCCCTTGTTGTTATAAAAAAAGATAATATCCTTTGTTTATCCATAATTTTTCTCTTTACATGTATGTATTAGTCAGAGTTCTCTAGAGGGAGGGACAGAACTAAGAAGATAAATATATATATAAAGATAAGTTTGTTAAGGAGTATTAACTCACACGTTCAAAAGATGAGGTCCCACAATAGGCTGTATGCAAGCTGAGGAGCAACGAAGCCAGTCCAAGTCCCAAAGCTGAAGAACTTGGAGTCTGATGTTCGAAGATAGGAAGCATCCAGCATGGGAGAAAGATGTAGGCTCGGAAGCTAAGTCAGTCTAACCTTTCCATGTTCTTCTGCCTGCTTTTATTCTGGCTATGCTGGCAGCTGATTAGATTGTGCCCAAGCAGATGAAGGATGGGGTCTTCCTTTCCAAGTCCACTGACTCAAATGTTGATCTCCTTTGGCAACACCCTCACAGACACACCCAGGAACGATACTTTGATCCTTCAAACAAGTTGACACTCAATATTAACCATCACAGTGTGACTAATGTGTTAGGATTCATGAGATCTAATCATAAAGTGCTACTTACTATTTTGCCACTGATTGTTTCTTTATAGTTTGTTCAATGAAAGAAGTCTTCTGCCACTAAATAAAACCTTAGAAAACTTCTTGAAACTTCTAATAATTCTTTGGAAATAGAAAGCCTTGTGATTACTGTAAATCACAAAGATAGTCTTGACTCAATTATTTAAAAATCTGATCCCATGGGATTGTCAAAGTTGCTAACTTTATTTGGTTAAAACTACTATCCTTCCAACAGCAAGGATTTACTAAGGCATAAAGTTTACAGATAGAGAAAAGCATATGGTTAGCCTCTTTTTCCCTAACTCTTTACACTTCTGCTAATTAATCTTTATTTCTCTCTCTCCTGAGTTGGAACATGGGGAGGAAGAATATGGAAGAGAGGCAGGAGAATACTGGCACATTTGTTTAATTGGTACTGTCATAAGTTGGCTGCCATCCTCTGGACGGTTGCTTATGATTTGCACAATCTCTAGCAACTCAGTACTTTTTGCCTGTCTCTGCTGAGGCCTAGTGGCGCTTCCAGAAGGCTCTATCAGACAAGAACTAGGATCATATTATTCTGGTTCTCTCTTGTGCAATGTATCAGATAAATCTGTGCAACACATTGACCCAATAAACTTTTGAAGTGCAAGTTTACCCAACCTAACCACCTCTTTTTCTAGCCTGCTGCTAGAGTAGCAAGCCAGCCTGTCTCTCACACTGGAGATTTTCCAAAGAGGGTCGGAACCAGAACTCTTCATCCCTTCCCCCTAACTCCAGGGGGCACACAGTTACTTCTACATAGCACAATTGTAGGTATCTTGTTCTCTCTTTTTCCTATACAAGTGCATGCCAAAAATAATTAAATAAATAAATAAATAAATAAAACCTTTCCTTTTCTAAACTTCCTTTCTCTCTTTCTGACTGTTTAATGCCTTTGACATGTAAAGATATCTAGCCTGTTCTCAGCCACATAGTTTCACAAGTTGCTCTGATGCATTCTGTCTTCCAGCTTACTTCGATATCTGATGCCTTAGGTTCTTGATCAAAACTTCCAGTTTAACAACAAGATCTATCGATGTTTGTAGAGTGACTTAAATAAATGAAAGTCACAAAAAAGGTACGGCTTGTTTGCCATAGTTAGGCAACTCAGTAGTTAGGCAACACCAACAGAAGTTTATTTTACTCTAGTTTCTTTGCCTACAGTGCCATTAAGTCACCTGCAGATGGGTGATGGTAACCGGATTATGAACAACTTATCTAAAAACCGCCTATTGGTGTGACTTTCATATTACAGCCTATATTTATTGTGCATTCTGCTTTTCCTTAAAAAAAAAAAAAAAAACCAAGACCACTGAACTGAACCAATTGATAATTATATGTGTTAACAAAATATATCTTAAAAAGTGATATAGTTTAAAGATTTAAGAATAATTTCTAGGTAAACTAGTAAACCTTTCTCCTTTACCCTAGAGTTTATGTGACACAGCACTGGTTTATTCTCATAAATCTTGTGTTTGTTTATGGATTTATCGCTGGTTTATCCCCATAAATTCACATTTGTTTATGGATTCGTCAGGACAATTCTCTGTTTAAATGCGTTGTCTGATGATCCAGGATGTCTCCTTCATTCTTTTGAAATAGTTAAGTCTAGGCTCAGTGGACCTTTCACAGTTAGGATCACAGCAGATTATTTCAACATTTTTTAAAAAGTCTTAAAACTTTCCATGTGGTGGTCTCCTTGGAACAAGTCAGCCCATTTGGAATAAATGATTAAATACTTAACTAAATACATGAATTTTACACTAAATGGCCATACCTGGACACTTGTTGCACTTTATATTAATTCAAAATCAAGACAAATATTATCATTCAAAGTAATTCTGGATAGCTTGTGTTTAGGCAAACACCAGAATTTAAGGGATGACTATAATCAAATGAAATGAATTTTCACAAGAAAAATATCAATCTTAGACAAATATAAAACTCAGATAACCAGTATCTCTTGATTATTTTTGAAGGGGGAGTGCTTTAGATGAAAGAAACAAACTGGTTATAAACAAGAATGACAATAGAGTGCTACGAGTTCCACCGGGCCAACTTTAGGGCTTGAGCATCCTTAGATTTTGGTACCTGCGGGAGGCCCTGGAATCAATGTACCACAAATACGGAGGGACAACTGTGTGTGAAGTTTGGAAACACCTCATAAAAATTTACAAACTTATCAGTTGTCTAATGCAACTGTTCCTCTGACATGAGTCATGTGCGGGCCTGCCAGGGAGAATTCCAGATGTCCTCCTCCAGATCCTGCTGGTAAAGAATTAGAAAAATAATTAACCATACCAATCTGGGTACTTATGCTGACAGTGAGGATCTACATTTTTTGGAAATAAAGCATTTGGACTCTTTTCCAGTTGGGTGAGGTATTCCTTGGGTGATATCTTGACATTTGAGGACTAGCATTAATTTGCTTGAAACAACAGCATATTAATAAGAACCCTGCAATATTAATTCAGTACATATTTTCCTGTTGTTCTGAAAGAGACATCAGTGGTCTAGCTCCTTGATTTGGTAGTAGGAAATCTTAAATCTCAGTTTGGCTTCTAAATAGGGTACTTTGTGCCTGTGACCCTTTCATATAAAATCAACAATTCTCAGCACTTCACAATGACCTTATCCTATTTTATTTTTCCATCATGGCATTGTTGATATCATTATCAATATCAAGTATAGTATGTATTTGTTTATTTGTATGCATTTTCATATTTTCTGTATTTCAGGTATCTGTGTGGGATTCTAGCTTAGGTTTAAAAGAAAGTTTTTTGTGTTTTTTTAAAGTCTTTGTAATAACTTAGCACTGAACAAGGTTAGACTAAAAAGAATTTGGGAGGCTGAGGTAGGAGGATTGCTTGAACCCAGGAGTTCAAGACCACCCTTGGCAACATAGAGAGAGCCTGTCTCTACAAAATAAATTAAAAATTAGCCAGGCATGATGGTGTGTGCCTGTGGTCCCAGGTACTCAGGAGCTGAGGTGGGAGGATTGCTTGAGCCCAGAAGGTTGAGGCTGCAGTGAGACGCAATTATACTGCTGCACTCCAGCCTGGGTGATGGAGTGAGACCCTGTCTCGAAAAATAAAATTAAATATTTAAAAAGGATCTAGACAAAGTGATACCCACTAGAATGTAAGCTCCAGGAGGGCAAGTACTTTTTGCAGCTGTGGTTGTTCACTGCTCTAACCCTGGAGCCTCGAATATTCTCTGACCTAAACCAATGCTCAATAGTCAGGAAAGAATGGAGATTATAATTAAGGCTTGTCCTATGGATTTCTTGTGAAGATTAAACTAAAGATTGCATATCAACTTAGCACATGAGATACAAAATCTCTAAAAGTCTCCTTATTGCACTCAGACTTTTAAATGTATGAATTTCAACCCATAAACGGAAGATACTGATTATATGCATGTTTTAAATATATTCAACTTCTAAATATTATACAGGAAGTCCCTGACTCACAATGATTCAACTAAACAGTTTTCCAACTTTAGAATGATACAAAAGCAATATATATTCAATAGAAACTGTACTTTGAGTACCCATACAATCATTCTTTCACTTTCAGTGTAGTTTTTAATAAATTACATGAGATATGAAACACTTTATTATTAAATAGGCTTGTTTTAGATTACTTTGTTCAACTGTAGGCTAACGTAAGTTTTCTGAGCATGTTTAAGGTAGGCTGGGCTAAGCTATAATGTTCAGTAGATTAGGTGTATTAAATGCATTTTGACTTAGGATTTTTTTTTTTTTTTTTGAGGCGGAGTCTCACTTTGTCGCCCAGGCTGGAGTGCAGTGGCGCCATCTCGGGTCACTGCAAGCACCGCCTCCCAGGTTCATGCCATTCTCCTGTCTCAGCCTCCTGAGTAGCTGGGACTACAGGCACCCGCCACCATGCCCGCCTAACTTTTTTGTATTTTTTAATAGAGATGGGGTTTCACCGCATTAGCCAGGGTGGTCTCGATCGACTTAGGGAATTTTTGACTTAAAATGGGGTTACATCCCAATAAGCATCTACATTTGGCATCCTTGTTTATGTAAGTGGACTTTTTTACAATGATGAGAACCTCACTCTGATATTATTAACAATTCACCTTATGTTTGCTATATAAAAACGTCTTTCATATAAAAGGTGGAAGAATATCCTGTTTAGGATATTCGTTTTACCTAATCATAGACTGAAGACCACTTGTGACTTTATTTGATCTGTATTTTGACACTCTTTGTTTAATAATTATTACACCCAAAGCTAGGGAACAAACTTACTGGCTTTTCTTTTTTAAATTAATCTCCTTTTCTTTTTTTTTCAAAGGTTAATCTAGAGGCAGTGCTCCACTTTGAACTTTAAGCAAATATAAGCCTTAACATCAGTGTCTCTGCAGTGAGTTTTTATAAGGATTGAAGAAAGGGAGTTACAGGAAATAAGACATCAAATATTAGCTTTTGTGGTAGCCTGATACCTTCTATGTTTTCTTGAACATTTCTCCTAAAAAAAAAAAAAAGGTGCATTTTAGAATCTGACTTTGCAACATTGCTTTGTAGTAGCATTTACTGAATTGATTGTACTGTTTTGTTAATAGCACTGTTTTGTTGATAGCACTGAAAAAAGGGAAAACCTCTGCATATTTCTTCTTCTTCTTCTTCTTTTTTGATAGAGTTTTGCTCTGTCACCCAGGCTGGAGTGTAGTGGCACAGTGATCTCAGCTCACTGCAACCTCCACCCCCCGGGCTCAAACAATTATCATGCCTCAGCCTCCTGAGTAGCTGGGATTACAGGCCCCCACCACCAGCTCGGCTAAATTTTGGATTTTTAGTAGAGACGGGTCTCACCACCTTGGTCAGGCTGGTCTCAAATTCCTGACCTCAGGTGATCCACCCGCCTCGGCCTCCCGAAGTACTGGGATTACAAATATGAGCCACTGCGCCCAGCCTACACCTAGCATTTTAAGTATCTTGAGGTTTGTTAAAGATGTCTATGTCACACTCCACTTATAGTTTAAGAGAAACTTTTCTATATCAATAAAGGACAAATTTAGATTTAAAAAGACAGGAAATAAACAGTGTCAGAGGCCTCTCCTCCCCCCAGAAACATGCTGCTTTAGTATTCTTCAGTTTGCTGATCTACCGAATATTAATGCTTTCTTCAGTTGTTAAGTTTTGATTCATTAAAGGCTAATAAAGGAAAGTGGAATTTTTCAGGGAGTGGTGAATTATTTTACCTCTACTGCACTTCCCAAGGCCCCACCACTCAGCTTTGATCTTATGGTTCGTTCCTTGTCATTTTCACTGGGTTGAAGGGACCTCCAAAGGGAACATTGGTTTGATCACTGCTTCCTTCCTGATGTAGCTCTGATTTCTAAACTGTCTGGGGTTCTTTTGAAATCCTTATATTACAGCTCTCTTGGGCTTTCCTCTGCAATCACCCTTCACACAGTCTTTATTGGAGGGGTTACAAAATGATATGTGTCACTCAGTCTCTCTAGGCCCTTTCTCTAAAATTAGTAAAATACACAGTCCTTGTGTCTTTGGACACTCAAACCTTTATTTTAATTCTGTGTGTTTATTAATTCTGGTCCCTACCCCCAAAATCAGAGCATATATACAAATCCTTGACCTTGAAAGTTTTATGGCCCCAGAGAAACAAAGATTAATCATAATTGTTATCTTCCTGAAAATCTCAAGCCCTGCTTCCCTTTTTAAGTGCACAGATGATTCCTGAACCAACAGGAAACAAAGTTGAGAAATTTTTGAGCCTTTCTTTTCTTTGCCATTGTCCAGAAAGAGAATATAGTTCTCCAAAGACTATCCAATTCATTTTCATATTGTTAAAGTAACAAATGTCCTTCTTGATTCTAATCTCATCTTGTTCTTGGCAAATAAGATTTCACTGTCTTAACTTCCCTTCACATAATAATTCACTCCTTTCCTTGTGCTCCAGTCACACTCCAGGTGGTTTTGCTATCACATTTAAAACACTAAACTAACTTATGGCATAATGTGAGCCTCTTCTCCATACCAGACTGATCTCCAGCTCAGGAAGCATGTCTTATTCATCACTGCATGTCCAAGCATAGCAAATAGCATGCACATAGTTATTGCTTAATAAATGCATATAAAATGAATAAATAATGAATAGCAGTCAAGTAAAAGTCAGTGGTGGGTTTTCCATTAATATAAGATCAAGAATTTTTTCCATTATGTGACACAAAAGCCCTGCTGCTTTCATACTGGAAAAAGTTGTGCTTCATTTCAACTACTCTATATGTGTGTGTGTGTGTGTGTGTGTGTATGAGAGACAGAGACAGACAAAGACTCTGAAACAGCTGCTAAAGAGAGCAAATTGGGATGAATGCATAACCCATTATTAGAGAATAGCATTTTGATACCCCACTCCTAGTTCAATCTTAGTTTATTTCTTTTTTGCCTCATTTCTCTCATTTTTAATTTTTTTATGTTGAGCAACTTTATAAGCAACTTCAAACCTTTTTTGGGCACATCAATTAATCTTTTGTATTTTGTAGAAAAAATAAAAAAGCATAACAAAGATCTAGTGCCTGTTTGCTGAAGAGGAAAGTATGGGCAAAAAAATCATGAGGATGCTATTTACTGCTGCCTGGATATTGAAGTAACATGTTAGGAGCCTTCTAAGTCCATTTGGGATACTATAACAAAATACGATAGACCAGGTAGCATATAAATAATAGACACTTATTTGTCTTGGTTCTGGAGGCTGGGAAGTTCAATATCAAGGCACTGGCAGAAGGACCCCATGTTGGTTTATAGACAGCCATCTTTTTACTATAACTTCCCGTGGCAGAAAGGCAAGAGTCTGTCTGGGGCTTCTTTTATAAGGGTACTAATCCCATTCATGAGGGCTCTGCTCTAGTGACCTAATCACTCCCCCAAAGCCCTACCTCCTAGTACCATCACGTTGGGGATTTCAACATGTAAATTTTGAGAAGACACAAACATTCAAACTACAGCAGGCAGAACCTTTACTAGAACTGCCTCATCTTCAAAGTCACAGTAGAGGAGGCCACTGAGATTGTGTGTGCTTCCCCACCCTTCAAAACAGCAACCAGAAAGAACACATCCCTGAGTAGGTAAGTAATCCCAACATGAAGGCTTCATTACCATCTCCCCCTTCTGTGATTTTAAACCTTGGATTTACTGTAGACAATTTTGAGTTACCTCGACAGAACCAAATAAAGATTTAAACACATATTACAAAAAGGTTGTAGGTTTTTCTTGCTTTCAAATGACTAAGCACTGACCCAGAGCCTTCACATTTAAGTCACTGCTATGAGTGCTCTAAAGGAAATGTTTGCTTTTCTGAGAAATGGTATTAGACACTGGATTAGAGGTGATGACAACTTTATGGATTAAGACCTCTGATAAGCTTGTTGTTGCAAAAAAATGGGGGATATTAACCAAACATTTGAGTAGCATATGAAATGAAATATGAATACAGTTAAGTGCCATATATGATTTCTGTACATGAGGAGACATTACAGTGCTACAGCAAAGAAATTAAATCAATTTGCATACTAAAGTTAATGATAATAATGACTGTCCTTTACTGAGTCCTTACCACATGCTAGGTACATGCTAAGCATTTTGATTACCTCATTTATCTCTCACAACAAATTTGTGGGGCAAAAACCAGATTTTATTTATATTTTACAAATAAGGCTACTGAGGCTCAGAGAGGTAATTTCTTTCACCCATAGTCACAGAGCTATTAAAAAGCAGTGCAGGTGCTCAAAACCAGGGCTATCTGATTCAGAGTTCACATCAGTAAGCACTTCACTTCTCACTGTTTTGTGAAATCATCATGTTCTTCTTTTCTTCAATTCAGAATGACCCAGACAGTGGTGAGTTTTGGTATATTTCCGCACATAATCCAACCCAGCAAGATTAGTCTGTGTTCTGGGTGACAGCAGGCAACAGGATCTTTAAGCAAGTCTTTAATTTAGAGGTTGGTGCAAAAGTAACTGTGAATTTTAAATCATTGTATAACTAGCCTCAATCACATCTTTATTAATCAAAATAGAATCCATTACAATCGACACATTTTTGCCAACAAGAAATAAGTTTGTTTATTCCTGTAGCATAAAAATCTGTGCTTCAGGATGTGATGAACTGTTGGAGAGCATTTTCTGCGTCCTGCCGGTTGTGGAAGCATTTTCCCTGTAAAAAGTTGTCAAGATGCTTGAAGAAGTGGTAGTTGGTTGGCAAAAGGTTAGGTGACTATAGCAGATGAGGCAAAACTTCAGAGCCCAATTCATTCAACTTTTGAAGTATTGGTTGTGCGTTGTGCAGTTGGGCGTTGTCATGGAGATGAATTGGGCCCTTTCTGTTGCGCAATGCCGGCTGCAGGCATTGCAGTTTTCAGTGCATCTCATCGATTTGCTGAGCATACTTCTCAGAGGTAATGGTTTCGCCAGGATTCAGAAAGCTGTAGTGGATCAGACCAGCAACAAACCACCAAACAGTGACCATGACCTTTTTTTGGTGCAAGTTTGGCTTTGGGAAGTGCTTTGGAGCTCGGTCCAACCACTAAGCTGGTCATCACCAGTTGTCCCATAAAATCCACTTTCATCGCACGTCACAATCCAATTGAAAAATGGTTCATTGTTATTGCATAGAATACAAGAAGACTACGCTTCAGAATGACAATTTTTTAAAAATTTTCTTTCAGCTCATGAGGCACCCACTTACCGAGCTTTTTCACCTTTCCAATTTGCTTCAAATGCCCAACGACAGTAGAATGGTCTCCATTGGGTTCTTTGCCAACTTCTTGTGTTGTTGTAAAATGATCAGCTTCGATGGTTGCTCTCAGTTGGTCATTGTCAACTTCCGATGGCCGCCCACTAGGCTCCTTATCTTCAAGGCTCTTGTCTCCTTTGCAAAACTTGAACCACTGCTGCACTATACATATGTTAGCCATTCCTGGGCCAGAATGCATTATTGATGTTGCAAGTTGTCTCCACTGCTTTATGACAGATTTTGAACTAGAATAAGAAAATAACTCAAATTTGCTTTTTGTCTAACATAATCTCCATAGTCTAAAATAAACATAAAACAAACAGCAAGTAATGTCATTAACAAAAAGCCATAAATCGAGAAATGCCATTAAAATGATGTATAATATAACCACATTTATTTAAGAATGTATTCCATTATCAAATGGCAAATTCCAACAATGGAAATTCCATTTGTACCAACCTAATATTTTCTCCACACACCTAGGTAATAGGCCACTATATGAGTAAAGAACATCCCTGACCTTTAGGAAAATTGTATTGTTTAAAAGTACTTGATACCTTCCCAGATGGGATGCATCTCACACTCTTGAATTTTCAGTGTGTTTTTAAGTTATTTCTGTTTTGTAGCACATGCAACATTTATTTGAAGAAAGAAAAAAAAAGAAAAGAACAAATAGACTATTGTACCATCATAATGGGAAGTGTTTGAAGATATTAGTTGGCCCAGCTCCACAATTAAGAAGTTTGGCTACAATTAAAACCTTTAGAATATCGGTCAGAAATATTTACTGTCTATTAGATCATCATTTTTTTAATGAGAAGAAATTTAGAAAGTTCGTAAGGAGACAGCCTCACATTCTTTAAAGCCAGTTTTAGACTATTTGGACTTTTCTTATACATGCATGAGTATGCTCAGAAATTCAAATTACTCTGCTGTTCCTATTTTATTTCGCTCCCCTAAAATGCTGTTGTTGAAACTACAAGACTTAAAAATAACAGGAACATCGTGTTGACAAAAATAAATTCCTTATGATAAAATATTTTTCAACTGAAGCCAAATTTTTTTTTTTGGATGGGGAAAGGGCCTTGGTGGGAGAGGGGATTGTGAGCGGCAGAATGCTGATTTGGGTTCATTGCTCTTTCCTCCTGGCTTTGCTCTCTCTCCCTCTAAGGGAATGAGTTGTATTATTTTACATGAATTTTTGTGTTATGCAAAAATGTTGATGTGTGATGTCTTTGAAAACTGTTTTATGGAAGAAATATGTGTGTCTGTGCTGCCCAGGTATTACTAGTGAGTATTATACTTAGGAATGAGCCTGTTTAGTGTGATGTTCACTAACACTTGATTTATTCAATAGTTCCCTAACCCCTGGGAATGCATATGCAAAGAATAAAACGTTTGAGACATTTGCTTGACAAGGGATTTAGATTATTAGCAGAATCTGATCCCTGAAAACATTTTAGGTTATTTTTCCATAGAGTCTGACTTACGCTGCGGAGCCTCATGACAGCACTGACCAGGAGTTTAAACAGTCAGGCGCTGGGCAAGCCTCAAAAGTCCTTGCACTTGGTTTCTTCACCCATGATGCTGGAGGGAGGGTGGTATGACCTCTCCTATCCCTTCTAGTGCTAAGAGTCTATGAAGGAACTTATTTCTTAAAGAAGGAAGTGCTGTTATCTTTCTAGTGGGCAGCTCAGAATGACAGGGATATTAATAGTGGCCTGCATTCCAACAGTCAACACTGAGATCCTCCAGCAGTCACCCCATCCAGAATGCAGGCTTTGAAAGGCTAGAAACCCTCCCTCTTACATAAAATCATTAGGTAATTGACCTTTTTTTCTTTTTTGGCACTTTTTGCCCTCTTTTTGGAAGCTTCGTGGGAGTGGGGCAGGAGTATGGAAGATAAGAAACCCTAAGTTTAAATCCCTAGAAAAGCCCCTGCACCAACAGCTCAATTTACTGCTGCTAACACCACTGGCCAGACTGGTTTGTCAGCCATTGGTGGTATGATGGTGTCATGTTGGGCTTCCTTGAGTAGTACGTGCCTCTTTTTGAATGACCCATAATTACCTTGACTTTTCAAATTGGACGAAGTTTCAACACTGATTTTGCAGAAACACACATGAGTCATGAGGAAAAGCAGCAAAGGGAAAGTTTTCCTGCTTCCCCTCATGCGAATGTGCTGTGGACACAGGCAGACAATCATAATTGCATGACTGAATCACCTTAAACACCTGCTGATTGGTAAGGAACTCGGGAGAGAAAGAGCTGGTTTCACCTACCTCTTCCACAGTCTACCCTGACCACCCCAACTGAGAGGCTGTTTTCTTTCACTGAACTCATACTGCACAGCACTTTTCTCTGACACATAAAGAAATGTGATGAATGTTCACACTTTCCTCTCTACTATTTGATATCTTCTCCTTTTTAATGCAAATTAAATCTTGTATATTGTATACATAAGAGGATTTGGGCTTAGCAATAGATGACAGTGATCCTAGTTATCTTTTATTGAGTACCTACAGCATGCTAGCCTCTGATCCAAGATCTTTACATGTATTCAGTCATTTGGTTCTCACTGTACTCTTGTAAGGTAGATGCCATTGTTTTCCCCATTTTATTTTTTGGAAAACTGAGGTGTGGAGAAGCTACATACTGAGGATGTGGAGAAGTTACATAGTTGCAAAGTCAATAAGAGGTGTACCTGGGATCATTCCAAATATCTGGCCTCGGAGCCTTCATTATTACCAGTATTTTTTTGTGAGCAGAATTATTCTAAACCATCAGTAAAAGGCTTCTCCTCACTCTGTCCTTCCCCCTGCATTATACCCTCAACAGCAAGATCATTTTCTTTTGAGAAGCTTTTTTTTTTTTTTTTTTTTTTTTTGAGACGGAGTCTTGCTCTGTCACCCAGGCTGGAGTGCTGTGGCCGGATCTCAGCTCACTGCAAGCTCCGCCTCCCGGGTTCCCGCCATTCTCCTGCCTCAGCCTCCCCAGTAGCTGGGACTACAGGCGCCCGCCACCTCGCCCGGCTAGTTTTTTTTTTGTATTTTTTAGTAGAGACGGGGTTTCACCGTGTTAGCCAGGATGGTCTCGATCTCCTGACCTCGTGATCCGCCCGTCTCGGCCTCCCAAAGTGCTGGGATTACAGGCTTGAGCCACCGCGCCCGGCTGAGAAGCTTCTTTACGAAAGTCATAAAGGAGCTCTCTTGACATCTGTCTGTCTAGCTTAGGGCAGTTCAAATTGGGACTTTTAAAATGTTGCCTCTACATATGTATGATCTAATTCTTACCACTTCAAAGCTTCTGGGAAAGCTTCAGGGAAAGTGAAATGTGTCATTTCCCCCTCAATATTGGGAATTCCCCATAAAGTGGATAAAATTTTAGCTTGTATTTCCTTTACTTTTAGTTTTACTTTCCTCTTCTGAAATTAATTCAAGACCTCTATCTCAAGTTTACTCCAGATTTTTTGTCCAATATTTCTTTTTAACATTATTGAATATCCCTTGCACATTGGCCTTTTACATTTCTTAAGTTTCCAGTTTTAACTGTAACATTGCAGGACACATAAAAATGATAAATAAATACTAATTAATAGTAACACCATAGACTAACTAGCAACAATCCAATATGAGCATATTTAGGGTTTAGATATCTTAGTACATTTTTATGTACTAACCTGTTACACAGCAAACACCAACGTCCTTACATACTTACTCAAAAAAAAAATTAGGATACCAGAATGGAAATGGGCTCTGCAACAGAGCTGAGTATTGGATTTGAGACATAACTAATCTACAACTTAAGATAATAACCTTAAAATGATGGACATATAACCTCATCTACTCACACTGTCGCTGTTTTCCTGTTGTTTGTTTGTTTGTTGCTGGGGGGCGGGGCGGTAGTTTTGGTTCTTTTGCTTGTTTGTTTGGTTGGTTTTTTGAGACACTCTGTCGCCCAGGCTGGAGTGCAGTGGCATGATCATGGCTCACTGCAGCGTGTCTCCCAGGCTCCAGCCATCCTCCCGCCTTAGCCTCCCAAGTAGTTGGAACTACAGGCATACTCCACCATGCCTGGCAATTTTATATGTGTGTGTGTGTGTGTGTGTGTGTGTGTGTGTGTGTGTGTGTGTGTATATATATATATTTTTTTTTTTTTAATAGGGATGAGGTTTCATCATGTTGCCAAGGCTGGTTTCAAACTCCTAGCCTCAAGCAATCCCCCAACCTCAGCCTGCCGAAGTGCTGAGGTTACAAGCATGAGCCACCACACCTGGCGACTGTTTTCTTAATAATTGAAAATTACCTTACTATTTCCAGAATTTTATGATTAAAATTTTAATAATAGTGCAAAGAAATGTGTAGTGTATTTTAAACAGAGTATGACTAACTTTAACCGATGATTTCTTAATGATTTTTAAGTTATCATTTAGGATCACCAGTTATTGCAATGTGCTGCAAATGTTAATATGACTAAAGATGGCACATATGGGCATGACTGAATGTTCACCCCTGCATGGAATGCTCTAGAAGTTTTTTCTTGGAGCATTTGTAACTATCACATAAAGCCACATACGGGGCTAATTTCCAGGTCAATGTAATGTGGCTACTGTTCTGTAAAATGTGGTGAATAATTAAAAGTTGAATTATCCTTCTACAAAATGATGTTTGCCCTTTTGAGGAATCAAACCATTGCTGTGAGGATTTTTTTGCCAGTGAGACATCTGCATCATCAATAGTGGCCAAGAGTGACACCCCTTGGGCATAGACCCATCCAAAATGCAGGCTCTGAAAGGCAAGAAACTCTCCCTTTTCTAGAAAATCATTAGGTAACTGGCCTTTTCTTTCCAGGTACCTTTTGCCCTCTTTTTGGAGCAAGAGGTAATAACAGGACACCTTGAATACTCTAGGACAATGACATTTTCCAGTACCAAACAATTTTGTTTTCTGAGAGAACATAGAGCATTCATACACACAAAAAATAACAAGTCAGCCTGACCTTATTCTGATGAAATGCTGATGGGGCTTGATTCACTGGAACCTACCTGGAATGAAGTTGGCAAGCAGTGTCCAGTGGATTTATTTCAGCAGTTTTATCGAGTTACTTAGGGAACAGGCTGCTCAGACTTCAGTTTCTTGGAAAAAGAAAAAAAAAAAGTATATTAATTTTTGGACTGTTTTTCATCAACTGTCTTTAACCTACTAATACTTGGAGTCCATTATTTGCCCTTGGAATTATATGTAAATATATTTAACTCCTTAATGAGCCAGGGATGTGGGCAATTCTTCCTTATTCACCAAGAGCTAATTATTTACAATATAAGGTAGTATTTTAATGTAGGCAGTGTATCTGACTACTTCAAAATCTTAGTTTAATATTAAATGAAATCAAATATCTGCTCCTTTCAAATTAGATGAAATAATATTGCTGTAATAGGTCCGTTTTTTCTTCCGTATCTTTTCAAGCAATATAAGTATATGAGTACATTTTAAGTACTTAAAAATGAGCCAAATTCTTGTTCCTTGGTCCTTTGGCATTTTTTTAAGGCATTTGTCAATATGTAGAGTTAGCAACTCTCACCGTGGTGTGGAGTGTGCTCTAAAACAGGTAGACATGGTAGTGATCCTATACATCTTTAAGAGCAATGTTGTTGAAAGAGCAGGTGTGTGTTCACTCCCTTTTTCTCTCTATCACTTGCTCACTAGCTATGTTTTAACTATGGTCATTGTAGTTGCATGTAAATCCACAAAACTTATTTCAAGTCGAAGGGAGGTGGGGATATAGAAGTATACCACAGGCATCCACGTGAATATTCAATAGCGGGAAATGAGGTACAGTTGGACCTCCGGAGACCTAGAACTAGCATGGCAGAAACCAGAGCCACATTCTTCTTCTTTTAGGGACCACAGAGTCTCTCACTTCTGTGTTGTTACTTGCATTGGAACCCTCTTCTCTCCCCTTCTCTCTTGCTTCCTCTTCCCCTTTCTCTGTTAATTTCTTCTGAAGATTTGTGTTCCAAATGCTCCAATATGGCCATTTGCCCTGACATCAGCTCTAGTGCCCACCAGTAATGTGCAACTCTCCCTGTCAGATTCTCAAGGGCAAAAGACAGATTGGCTCAGCTCAGCTTTTAGAGCAGAGTCACCAAATTATAAGTCAGGGGCAAGCAAGAATGGTTGTCTGAGGCAGGTGTTCATCTCAGAGCTAGTCATCTGTGGCTGGGGGAGTGGGGGTGGAGGACATAGCACAGGGATCCCCCTTTCCAGAAACTTTGAGCAGCACAGGTCACTGTGGAACATGTCTGTTGCACTCACACAGAAACCTTATTCCTTCAACAGCTGTTTAGATGCAGCAGAACTGAATATTAACATCCTACTACACCCACTGCACCCCGGCACTTTCCTTCCCATCTCGTTCGGCCGGTCTGCAGATCTGCTGTATCCTCTGTCACTTTAATGCTAGCTCTCCTTTTCTGCAACATTCAGATTGCTTCTGAACATTGCATCTGAAGAGCCCAGACTTCTAAATATCACAGATCTCTGCTTTTCTATCCCTTTTGCTTTCAGCTGTTTTTCTTTCTCACTGGTTCTTCAGGCTGTTGTGACCACCTTGTGCTGTGAAACCTCTGTCTGCTTCTTTTTGGAGTTCCATAGCCCCTTGGCTCCCTACCAAAGAGATGTAAAGATTAGCTAGTTAATTAGACTAAGCTACTTTATGTCTAAAGAGTGTGCTAGAAGAGTGTTTCTCAAACTTTTTTTTTTTTTTTTTTTTTTTTTAGACAGAGTTTCACTCTGTTACCCAGGCTGGAATGCAGTGGCACTATCTTGGCTCACTGCAACCTCCACCTCCTGGGCTCAAGCAATCCTCCCACTTCACCCTCCAAGAAACTGGGACCACAGGCATGATGCCACCGCACCCGGCTAATTTTTGTATTTTGTAGAGATGGGGTTTCTCCATGTTGCTCAGGCTGGTTTTGAACTCCTGAGCTCAAACAATCTGCCCACCTCGGCCTCCCAAAGTGCTGAGATTACAGGCATGAGCCACTGCACCAACTGTTTTTCTCAGACTTTAAACCGTTTTCCTGTTTGCTCCAAGAATGCCGGCAGCGGCACTTGTGGCTACAGCGTTTACCCCAAGATAACTTTGCCACAAAATATCTCGCTTTTATTATTTTCATGTCTGTCTAGTATATGGATTTTAGAAACAAAAGACATAATTCTATTTATAGCATTCTATTTTTAGTAGTGGTATTTTCATTTACAATATATAGTAATTCCCTATCGTTTAAGTTGTCAAATCCTAGAAAATGTAGCATTCCTACGCATGATGTTAACATCATTTTGGAACAGTTGTTGGCGGAAGATTCATTCGATGAGTCAGATTTTTCCAAAATAGAAGATTCTGATGATTCAGATGATTCTGATGTTAGTTCTGTTTAGAAATAACTCCAAGAACAGTTTTCATGTTTTCTTTTCACATTGAAAATCAGTCAAATTTGCTTCAGCCTCAAAGAACATGTTTATGTAAAATTAAATGAGGCCGGCAGTGAAGTGCACTTTTTTTTCTAAACAGGATTAATACGCATAGGAAACACCTGGGGAACTTGTGAAACTGCAGATGAGATTCAGGAGCTCCATGGGGGAGCTGATGGTGGTGATGCTGATGGAAGAACAACACAACTTCCAGTAGAAGACTAGATTCAGAAGTGTTGTGCATTGTTGTAAATATATTCTCCCTGACAGGAGGGACGATGCCTTAGGCATCTTTATATGCCCTTCCGTGCCCAGCACTGTAGCTGGTATGTGATTGATATTTAAATGTTGATTGGATTATGATTGAGCTGAGGACACTTGAAATACAGGATTTTCTATGCCATATTTTTAAGTGAGAGGTTTTCAAAGACTGCTAAGAACCAGTTAAATCAATAAGCATTTCTTAAGGATCTGATTGTGCAAAGCTCTGGGAGAAATATAAAGAAAATGTTACAGTCCCTGTCCTCAAAAGAACACTGGCATATTTACCACTAACTTGAATATGTCTATACTGAAATTGTGGAAATAATTTTCAAATTGTAGAGGTACAGTGAAGGGCAGTGAGCCTGTTTATGGTCCTAGCAATTTGACGTTTTATAATTTAGGCGTTATTTTCCCCATATATACATAACAATAATGGTTTCTAGTTATGTTTCAGCGGGATAATGCATGTGAGAATTGGGTTTCATACCCTGCACACGGTAAAGGATTGCTAGCAGTAGTAGTAGTGGCAGCAGTAATACTTAATTAGTCTTAATTATCCAGCCAGTTAAGTTTAGGAAAACCTGTTCCCCTTTCCCTCTCTAAGTGCATATGCTTTCTTAATGTTCCATTTCACTTTGTAGAGATTATCTGCAGTTTAAGCTTAATGTTATTCAAAGCATAAACTTAAACAAAAATGCATTTTAGAATTTAGTTTATTCCCCTGGATATGATAACAACTGCTATATGCTCTGCAACAGAAAGACAGAAAGAGGAATGTTTTCCTACCTTACAGTTGTTTAAACCCAAACTGTATTTCTCCTTTTCTTTGATGTTTTCATAAATGTATTCCTTTTAAAAAAAATAATGCACTTAAAGTGTTTCTCTAAGTCTCTCCATCCCATTTGGATTGACCAGGAAATACATACATACACACACAATGCATGCATGCATAAATTCGCAGGTGAATAAAAATGTATGTCAAATAAGAGCATTATCTTTGGAAAGAATGTAAATTGAGTATACAAGGAAAGGAATATTGAAATTATAAATAGTGTCTTAGACTTTACAAAGGATAAGCATCTATAGAATAACATCTGTATTCTTCAACTGATAAAACCAATAAGCTGATATACTGTACTCTCTATACAAATTAGAAACCAGTTTGTGATAAATGGTGAACAATTCTTGATTGCTAGACCATCCCATGTACTCCCCAGATAAAGTAGGTCATCACTATAAATTTCCACGTAGAGAAGAAAAAGGTAGTTGAAGTGACAATGAGTCTTTTAATGTAGAGGCTATCATTGAAGAAATACTCAGGAGACCTCTGAGGGAGGCTGGTACCTGAGCCTGGGAATCATGACTATTATCCTTGTCTTAGAAGTACTCACAAAGAAGACCTTGGACACATTTATTGTCCTTACATTACCTGAGTCCTTTTCATTACCTATGTAACCCAGATATAACCTGGCTGTCCAGCTGCCTGGATTTCTTCAGATTTTCCAGTTTGCCAGGGTCAACTTTTTCTTTAAAATATAATTTAAATGGACTCAAATCACAATCTCATGCACAGGGAGTTCCCAGCATCCATTCCAGTATTTTCAGTGGTTGTAAGTGGAGTTCATGTCTCTCCTAGACCCCTCTGCCTCTGAGTTCCTTCTTACAAAGATTTCAGACAGGAATAAAGAAATTGAAATACTCCATGCCGCCCACATGAATTTTTTTTTTAAATCAAGTTGGGTAACGCGAGTGAAAATGTTTCAGTAAGTATAAAGCATTACCGAGGAGAGATAATAATCTTACTAACTTAGAAAGTGAGTAAAAGCATTATGAATACTCCGAGGGTAGACTCAGAAGAGGAAAAACTGAAGGTAATGAAACAGCATCTACTTGTTTCATCTGGCTAAATATAGAGAAAAAGATGAAGTCCTGACAAGACTTTGAAGTGAATTAGAATTGTCTGTAGGTTCTAACAAGAAAATCTATCCATGAAAGTTTAAAAAGGAACAGTAATAGTTATGTGGTTGTAAGACCCCAAAAGACTATTTGACACCCAAAGTGAGAAAGATTCCTGAAGTTCTTTGAAGGTGGTTGAGCTGTAATTACAGAGAACACATTCTCCTCACCTTTTTTTTAAGGAAGCAAATCTACATGGCCTTTGTCTCATTTTCTCTTCTCATATCTGCCAGATGTGTTCTTGAAGCAATAGCTGCATGTTAATCAGCTACTTCCACAGCCCTGGTGCAGGCATTGCCTTCTGTCTGCTGATTTCTTATGTTACTTTCAATTTTTCTAATAATTCATTCCCAGCCTTATTTCAGAAGCTATTCTAACATGATATTCACAGTTTCCTAACACCCCTCATCACTTTCATGTGCTCTAATCCTCAAACTAACTACCTGAATATACTGTACCTCTAATTTGGGTGAACTGGAGGAAATTCTGGTTGGCAAGGCTACTTTTCTTTTCTTTTAAGGGTAGAATATAGTTCATTTATCTTGAACATTTTTAAGTATTTGGGAGAAATTTTATTGTACACCAATAGAAATTTTATTCAGACAATATTGCTCAGAAAATCAGAACAATGCCTATGAGCTTTAAAAGAAGAGTTAAAAGATAATTTAAAACAAGAAGGTGTTAAGTATATGAGACATGATTTGGGGATGTGGAATCATAGCTGGTCCCAGCTCCTCTCCATGGACCATCAGGGAGTGGGAGCCCGTTTGTTATCTGCACCATGGATTACCCTGGTATCCCTGCCTCCTTTGCGAATGTTAAGTGTTTCATAACACTGTCTGACTCCCTGATCCCTAGGAGGTAGCACACAAGGCAGGCAGTTTTTGTTTGAAGGAGACTGGGATGGAGTCCCAGCTGGACAGCAGTGAGCAAGGGGATTGGCTCTGCGGTTCTGCAATGCTCTAAGTAGAGAAGAAGGCAAGAGGAGCTGCCAACAAGAACAGGCATGCTGTGGGAGCAAGCCCTCCTCCTTAACATTCTGGTCCGACATTGACCAAGTGGAGGATGAACATGGAATAGGTACTCTCAGGGGCCTAGTACTTCTGAGAAGTCATGACTTGTGGAGCTCTGAATAAAAGGAGAAAAGGGGATGGCTTCAGGATTGGGTCATTTTCCTGCCCCTTTTCTGAAAGGATGAGCCATCAATGTCAAGTCATCCTATAAGCAGGGAGAACTGCAAAGGAGACTTTATTTATTTATTTATTTATTTATTGAGACGGAGTCTCGCTCTTGTTGCCCAGGCTGGAGTGCAATGGTATGATCTCAGCTCACCACAACCGCTGCCTCCCAGATTCAAGTGATTCTCTTGCCTTAGCCTTCCGAGTAGCTAGGATTACAGGCATGCACCACCACACCCAGCTAATTTTGTATTTTTAGTAGAGAAGGGGTTTCTCCATGTTGGTCAGGCTGGTCTTGAACTCCCGACCTCAGGTGATCCGCCCACCTCGGCCTCCCAAAGTGCTGGGATTACAGGCATGAGCCACTGCGCCTGGCCACAAAGGAAATTAAGATTAGCACTTAGAGAGTTCCCTTCTCTTCCTGAGTGGAGCAGTGGACATGTCTGGTTACTTCCAACCTCTCAAAGTTTCACGTTGCTTGTTTAATTTTTTAATCAAAATAATGTGTCATCAGCTGGAGGTCACCTTTCAAAGTCTGTTCTTACAGCACTCTGTACGAAATCTTTATATTCCTAGAGCAACTCAATAATTGAGTCAGTAATTTTCCCTATTTTGCTATCCCAAATTGAATTGTGATGACATTTTTCAAGACACAAATAAGGCAGTGAAACCTATGTGTGATTCTTCATCAGTATCTGAATTTGTATAAGCGTCTGTAGGCTACTTGCTGTCAATGGATTCCATAATTCACATGAAAAAAATAAGTGACCTTTTGAAGCCAATATACATAAGAATGAGTAACCAACATGGCCATTATTTTTAGTGCAGGAGTATGTTCAATATTAAGACCATTAATGTTTGCCCATTTTATTTAATCATGTGTCCTTCATGTGGAAGAATCAGGTCTTATTGCATACAGATGAGTGTTCAGCTAATGATTCAGGCTTCATGCTATCAAAATTCTAAAAGCCAAGAAATTTATTATTTTTATATCCCTTTGCAGATACACAGTATGTGTAGAAATATCTCTTGAAATATGCCTGGTTTACATGAGAAATACATTAAGCAGATTATGTTAATTAGAAATAGTATCTGAGTGGCCGGGTGCGGTGGCTCATGCCTGTAATCCCAGCACCTTGGGAGGCCAAGGCAGGTGGATCACAAGGTCAGGAAATCGAGACCATCCTGGCTAACATGGTGAAACCCCATCTCTACTTAAAAAAAAAAAAAAAAAAAAAAAAAGCTGGGCATGGTGGTGGCGCCTGTAGTCCCAGCTACTCAGGAAGTTGAGGCAGGAGAATGGTGTGAACCTGGGAGGCAGAGCTTACAGTGAGCCAAGATTGCACCACTGCCCTCCAGCCTGGGTGACAGAGCGAGACTCCGTCTCAAAAAACAAACAAACAAAAAAGAAATAGTATCTTAGGCCTTTAGTACTATATTTCTTTTTAATATAAAATTGAGGCACTCACATACACAAAAAAATAAAATACCTAGGAATACATCTGGCCAAGGACATGAAACATCTCTACAAGAACTACAAAACACTGCTAAAAGAAATAATACATGACACAAACAAATGGAAAAGCATTCCAGCTTGTGGATTAGAAGAATCAATATTGTTCAAATGGCCATACTACCCAAAGCAATCTACAGATTCAATGTTATTCCTATCAAACTACCAACATCATTTTTCATAGAATTAGAAAAAAGCTATTCTGAAATTCATATGAAACACAAAAATAGCCTGAATAGCCAAAGAAATCCTAAGCAAGAAGAACAAAGCTAGAGGCATCACATTACCTGGCTTTAAACTACACTAAAAGTCTGTAGTAACCAAAACAGCATGGTACTGATACAAAAACAGACACATAGACCAATGGAATAAGTTAGAAAACGGAAAAATAAGGCCATACACCCACAAACATCTGATCTTCTGCAAAGCTGACAAGAACAAATGACAGGGAAAGAACTCTCTATTCAATAAATGGTGCTGGGATAACTGGCTAGCCATATCGAAAAGATTGAAATTGGACCCCTTCCTTACACCATATACAAAAATTAACTCGGGTTGGATTAAAGACTTAACTGTATAACCTAAAACTATAAAACTCCCCAAAGAAAACCTAGGAAATATCATTCTGGACATAGGCCCTGGCACAATGTCCATGGAGATTTCATGACTATGACCCCAAAAGCAGTTGCAACAAAAACAAAAATTGACAAGTATCAACAGAGTAAACAGACAACTTACAAAATGGGAGAAAATATTCACAAACCATGCATCTGACAAAGGTCTGATATCCACAATGTATGAGGAACTTATACAATTGAACAAGCAAAAAACAACTCCACTAAAATGTAGACAAAAAACATGAACACATACTTCTCAAAAGAATTACAAACAGCCAACAAACATATGATAAAATACTCAACATCATCAATCATCAGGGAAATGCAAATCAAAACCACAATGAAACACCATTTCATACCTGTCAGAATGGTCATTATTAAAAAGTCAAAAAACAAGAGATATTGGCAAGGTGGTGGAGAAAAGTGAATGCATGTACACTATTGGTGTGAATATAAATTAGTTCAGACCCTATCAAAAGCAGTTTGAAGATTTCTCAGAGAACTTAGAACGTAACTATTTGTCCCAGCAATCCCATTACTGGACATGTATCCAAATGAAAATAAATCATTTATCAAAAAAGACACATGTACTTGTATGTTCGTCATAGCGCTATTCACAATAGCAAAGACATGAAATCAATCCAGGTGCCCAACAATGGTGGGTTGGATAAAGAAAATGTGGTACATATAAACCATAGAATACTATGTAGCTATAACAAAAAAAACGGGAAATCTTGTCCTTTGCAACAGCGTGGATGGAGCTGGAGGCCATTATTCTAGACAAATTAACACAGAAACAAAAAACCAAATACCACGTGTTTTCACTTATAAGTGGAAGCTAAGCATTGGGTACTCTTGGACATAAAGATGGCAACAACAGTCACTGGAAATTAATAGATGGGGAAGGGATGGAGTGGGGCAAGGATTACAAAACTAACTTGGATATTTCGCTCACTGTGTGGGTGATGGGGTCATTCATATCCCAAACTTTAGCATCATGAAATATACTCATGTAACAAACTTGCACATGGACTCCCAGAATCTAAAATAAAAGTTGAAATTATTTAAAAAGACATTAAAGCACTATTTTCCCAAAGCAGAAGAATGAGTGTTTCCCTGGCTACTTATATTTTGGATTCCTTCTAAACAGGCTATGTGTGTTTCCCCTTGAGTTTTCTTCAAAGTCTAGTATTTATGGCTGTATTATAATCTAGGTTTATAGATATTATATTTTTGAAAAATAGAGAAAGTGGGGAAAATAGTTTAAAAGAGACACTTCTTACTAGTAAAGTTTCTTGTAATTAAAAGTATAGTCTTGTAACTTGGAGGTATATCCCTTATAAGAATACTTCAGAAGCAGTTTTGGATATTGAGAACCTGTTTAACATTCCTCCATTTTGAGATTTTCATGCAAGATTTTATGCAAAGCACAAGTGGATGTTATGTTCCATAAGTAAAAATTTCTAGTTATATCTCTAAAACCATTTTGCTGATAATTTCAGTGTTACCAAAATAAATAAATAAATAATCTAAGTTTGCCTTGGACCCCGTTGTCCTATCTAAACTCTGGTAATAATAAATATAATTGTGCAGTGTAGTTTCTAAATGGATAAATTATCTTCATTTTCAAGAGAGAATACATGGCTCTTGGGGAAATGTATAGTTTAGGAATAAGAAAACTGTCAGTCACTCAAAAAACAAGATTGTGGAGATGACAAGAGTGGAGCCCTGGGAATCCTCAGATTTGCCTTTAAACAATACCTTCTCTCTTATGGTTCACAAGGGATGCTGGGGCTGGAAAAGCAAGGCAAACCCATGCTTTGTTATTAGCTCCCTAATTGTGACATGATCCTTCATCCTTTATTTCCTCTGTTAGGAAGAAAACTCCTCCCAGGAAGAAAACTCCAAATGGAGAGAGAGGGAAGGAAGGAAAGAGCAGAAAGGGAGAGAAGGGAGAGGGGGTAGAGGGAAGAGAGCAGGTGGCTTGGCCTCCTCCTATGCAGGAGCAGCAATGGCCTCTGTGACCTTTTACCATGAGGGGCCAAAGAGGTCAAGAGAAGTCCCTCTGACATGATCAGTCATTGACAGGACACAGTGACTTTGTCATCAGCCCCGTGGCCATAAATCCTGATGGAATTCTTCTTTTGAGGTTAAATGGAGGAAGGAAATAGAAAGGAACCTGGAACTCTCCCTGGAATCCACCAACTAATTTGAAACATAAGCTGGGCATGACTAGATCAGTGATTCCCAAAGTGTGTTCCAGGGCACATTAGTCCTGTAGCATGACCATATGTCTGTGTATCTGTGTGTGTGTGTGTGTGTGAAAAAGGAGAAGGGTTTAATTTTCGTTGAAGTCTAGAAATGATGGGTTAAACCAAATTTACTAAATGCTTTATGTGAATTATTTCAGTTAATCTTGACAACTAACTTTTGTTGTGGATACTATTATAATCCTTATTTTATTTATTTATTTATTTATTTATTTTTATTTTATTATTTTTTTTTAGATGGAGTCTCACTCTGTCACCCAGGCTGGAGTGCAGTGGCATGATCTTGGATCACTGCAACCTCACCTCCGCCTCCCAGGTTCAAGCAATTCTCCTTCCTCAACCTCCCAAGTAGCTGGGACTACAGGCACCTGCCACCACACCCAGCTAATTTTTTTGTATTTTTAGTAGAGACAGGGTTTCACCATGTTGGCCAGGCTAGTCTCAAACTCTTGATCTCAGGGGATCTGCCAGCCTCAGCCTCCCAAAGTGCTGTGATTACAGGGATGAGCCATTGCACCCCACCTGTAATCTTTATTTTAAAGATGAGTGTTCAGAGAAGTTAAAAAATGTATCTAAAGTGACTTTCTTTTTTTAAGATGTGGTGCTGGATTCAATAGCCTGATTTCAGAGCCCAGATCTCTTGACTCCATGACTTTCTGTGGCTTTTTAAAAATGAACAGATATGTACCCTTAACTTCTGTGAGACGTATGTAGTGTGCATCTCTCAAATTTATTTGGCCATAACCTTTTTTTGCAGCTTTCTGAACTTTACACGAGGCGAATGTTCCGGGGAACCTACTGTGTGAAGCAGTGGGTTAGATTTAATCGGATGTTGTACTCAAACAAAACTTAAGTTTGGCAAACCAAAAATCTGATGTTGCCAGCATCCAGATACAAAGAGCTAGTATAAAGTAGTGATGTGATACATTCTGAATTTAGAAATATCTGCACCGAAACGGTCTGAGTTACCTCTTCTCATTTCTCTTCCAGGTGTTTTATTCCAAACGTCTATGCTGCTTTGTTCACTGCAGCTCTTGTTCCTTTGATGTGCCTTGTGGTGGTGTTCGTGGTGTTCATCCATGCCTACCAGGTGAAGCCACAGTGGAAAGCATATGACGATGTCTTCAGAGGAAGGACAAATGCTGCAGGTTTGAAAGGAACTATATTTGTACTTTGGAGACTGAAACGCTTTAATGGTGGGAAAATGTCACTGCATTTTTTTTTATCAAGAAGAGGGAAGTTCGGCTCAGCTTTCAGCTCTGAAGCCCCAAGTTAAGCTATAGCTCTCCAGTTTCTCCTGCTTCTTGGTACCTCTGATGTCTCTCTTTCTCCAGGGCTCTGTAGGTTTTATTGCTCGTTCCAATTTTGTCCTTAAGATACTGATAGCCAAGTAAATGAGTCACAGCCTTGGGAGCCACTTCCCAAGCCTGCCTTAAGTGAAGCAATAATGACTTGTGTTCTCCCTGTGAAATCTGTTCATTTCTCTCCGATTCTGAGACTTCTGCACAGTCGAACAAACATCCACAGTGCTCATGAGTGTGCATGCGGAGGTCTGGTTGTGCTGACAGATGTTTAAAAACATGTAATCAGACAGCTACATAAGTGGCTACACATGTCTGGTTACTTAAGAATGCAAGTCTTTCTAGTTCAAATTGGCTTTCACTGCAGCTCATTTTTTCCCTTTGAATCATACCTAACAGAGGTTTTTATGATCTGATTCTTTTAATTATTGTTTTTAGATTACAGGACCTCAGGAATTTTCTTAACTAGAAGCAATAGGCACACACCTGCATACAGAAAATGCTCTGTAAAATGTTATGTGAGTGACTGGGATATTAGGGAGCAGCTTAAGAACTGGGAGTAGAGGATCCCTCTTGGGCCAGTGAGGAAGAGAAGTCTCCTTTTTTCTAAAGTTTTACAAGTCTAAAGTCAAATGAATGACAGTCTTAGAGGAATTCTTCACATTTTAAGTGCGTGTCAAAGTTTAAGCAAGTAGCATATATGATGTCTCTAGACTAGTGTCTAATACATTATTAGGGGCTCAGTAGCTACAGGGTGTCACTCTAATGTAATGCAGTTCTAGTTCCTGAACTTGATCAGTTAATATGCAAAAGGATTTTCCTTGTAGTATAAAGAAAAGACACTCATTTGTATTACTTTGTGGGATAGTTTGTAGGATAGCAGTATCTAGCCAGCTCTTTTCTATTCTTTCTCATTTAGCATGCAATCCTTGTGTTGGCAGAATTTTTTTTTTTTTTTTTTTTTTTTTTTTTCCTGAGACAGGGTCTCACTCTGTCACCCAGCCTGTAGTGCAGTGGCACGATCTTGGCTCATGGCAGCCTCTGCCTATAAGATTCAAGCAATGCTCCTTCCTCAGCTACCTGAGTAGCTGGGACTACAGGCATGTGCCACCACACCTGGCTAACTTTTGTATTTTCAGTCGAGATGGGGTTTCACCACATTGCCCAGACTGGTCTTGAACTCCTGAGGTCAGGCGATCCACCTGCTTCGGCCTCCCAAAGTGCTAGGATTACAGGCGTGAGCCACCATGCCCAGCCGAGGAATATTGTTTAAGGTTATGATTAATCTTGACTCCTTTAATAAAAAATATTCAATGTATAAATTCTACTTTTTCATGGGACACAGAATTTATCTAGAAGCTATGCTTGTTTTTTTCAGTTTTAATACTCTTTTTTTTAATTACTTTTTTTAAAAATTTAACTTCTTTCTTTTTACATTTATTTTAGGTTGAGGGGTACATGTGCATGTTTATTGTGTAGATAAATTGCATGTCACCTCATGGGGGTTTGATGTACAGATTATTTCACCACCCAGGTAATACACATAATATCCAATAGGTAATTTTTCAGTCCTCACCCTCCTCTTTCCCTGTACCCTCAAGTAGGCCCCAGTGTCTCTTATTCCCATCTTTGTGTCTATATGTACTCAATATTTACTCCCACTTGTAAGTGAGAACATGTGGTATTTGGTTTTCTGTTCCTCTGTTAGTTCACTTAGGATAACAGCCTCCAGCTCCATCTGTGTTGCTGCAAAGGAGATGATCTCAGCTTTTTATGGCTGCATAGTATTCCATGGTGTATATGTACATTTTATTTATCCAGTCTGCCACTGATGGGTATTTAGGTTGATTTCATGTCTTTGCTATTGTGAATAGTGATGTGATTAACATGTGTGCATGTGTCTTCATGGTACAACAATTTCTATTCCTTTGGGTACATGCCCAATAATGGGATTGCTGGGTCGAGTAGTAATTCTGCTTTGAGTTCTTTGAGAAATAGCCAAGCTGCATTTCACAATGGCTGAACTAATTTACATTCCTACCAGCAATGTATAAGCATTCCCTTTTCTCTACAGCCTTGCCAGCATCTGTTATTTTTTTAACTTTTTAATGATAGCCATTCTGACTGGTGTGAAGTGGTATCTCATTGTGGTTTTGATTTGCATTTCTCTAATGATTAGCAATGTTGAGCATTTTGATATGCTTGTTGGCTTCTTCGTGTCACATATGTCTTCTTTTGAAAAGTGTCTGTTCATGTATTTTGCCCACTTTTTAATGGTCCTGTTTGGGTTGCCTGTTAATTTGTTTAGGTTCCTCAAAGATTCTGAATATTAGACCATTGTGAGATGCATAGTTTGCAAAAATTTTCTCCCATTCTGTAGGTTGCCTATTTACTCTGTTGATAGTTTCTTTTGCTGTGCAGGAGCTCTTTAGTTTAATTAGGTCCCATTTCAGAAGCTATGCTTTTAATCAACTTGGGATTCATCTTATTAAAATGTACATTCTTTTTGGGGGAGAATGGTCATTTGTTTTTTCCTCTAAGTGACAAGATTTGTTGTTTTATATGTAATGTAAAAGTGCCAGTGCTTGCATGTTTTCAATAATGCTAACATAAGATAGGGGCCTAACATAGTGAGTTAATTCTTTGAATGCCTAAATCACCCCATGCACCTCTTGAATATGCTTCATTACTGATATAGTAGATAAAACAGTACCCTGATTATCGGAAAAAGATAGCCCTCAGGCATTGAATATAAGGCAAAAGTTCCAGCACAGTTGTATCTTAACAAGGGAACCCTCTCTTACATAAAATGTGAATAGAAACATTGCCCTATTGTTGTGTTACAAATAAAAAAGTATAATATTTCTAATTCCCCTATTCCCATGGCAATTCATTCTAATAGTCATTATACTTGGACTTTTGCCGCAGTTTTCTGATTAATATCTCTGGTTCTACTCTTTTTATTCTCCATTTCATTATCTCAGACGTCTACATTTTAAAAATATAAAGTGGATTTCCTCATTCTCCAGCATTTCAGTCAAGGTTTCTCTCGTTGTCCCCAAAAAAAGTCCAGTCCCTTTAGCTTACAAGAGTTTCCACAGTCCAACCCGGGACCATGTTTCCATCCCCAAATTAGTTACTATTATCCTGCATTCTGGCATGCCAATCTATTTACTTTTTCCTAAATTTGCCTGACATTGCCATCTTTGCTCATTTAAAGAAATCTCTACTTTGAGCTCCTCCCCATTAGTTGATAAAACCCACGTGCTCAATAAGTGATATGGGAAAATGTAGATGAGTGAGAGACTGGTGCAAGGGCCTTATCACCCTCCCGTATTCTTTATTAGCTCTACAAAGCTTTTCAAAATAACTTCAGAATCTAAGCAACAGTGATGTGCTTGACAATCACAAGTTAATTCTCCTAGACATCCCTTTACTTCTTTACAGAAATTCTAGAAACTTTCAATATTCTCCCTCTTTTGTGAAGCTTAACGAATTGCCTCTTTACAGAATCACACCAAATAAGAATTACTCATTTCCTTCTCTATGCCTTTAAAGTACTTGTCCCTTTAGTCATTGTAGCACTTATCTTAGAATGGAGTGGTCATTTGTTTTGGTGTGTGTGGTTGGTGGATTTCCTTAAAAAATTATTAATTCCTTGAGGGCAGGAACCATTTAGTATTCATCTCTGTATCCCCAGGGCCTTACAGAGTGCTCAGTGGATAGCAGGAGCATAATTAATATTTATTAATTAAATGAATAAATTAATAATCATCAATGAACCACAAGATTCTATAATTGTAAAATTGGGTACCCAAGCTAAAGATAGCATTAAGAAGGAGAGAAACTGTAATATTATCAAAGTAGAAATTAAATGATTTAATTCTCTGATTTGTTTGTAAATATTCCTCAAAAGTTATTATTATTAGGACTATTTTTATAAGAAATATTTTTTAAAGTTATATAATCCCAAATTCTCTGTAATTCCCAATTCAATTAAATTCCCAGTTCCAAAACTCTATAATTCCCAAAACTCATGTTCAGCTTTGCTCCCAACCTGATCTTTTGTGTTTTTATTTTCAACATACTATAACTCACCTCTACTTGAATATGCTCCACTTAACTCAAATTCAAAATTTCTTTTTTTTCTTTTCCAGATAATTCTTTTCTTTTTTTGTAATTATACTTTAAGTTCTAGGGTACATGTGCACAACGTGCAGGTTTGTTACATAGGTATACATGTGCCATGTTGGTTTACTGCACCTATCAACTCGTCATTTACATGAGGTATTTCTTCTATTTACTCTACCACGGAGCAGTTGACACTCTCTGTGAATCTTTTTGCTAAAATTCTCTTGTGCTAACCTGTTAAACATCCAGTTAAGATGGTACTATAAATTCACGTTTTGCCCTCTGCCTTACTCTATATACAGAATAGCCAAAGAATAATATATAACAAAAGAATGTTAAAAGTACCATGAGCATCTCTATAGAACAGAAATAAAGCAGAAACACCAAATGTACCGGTAGAATAGGCCAAAACCATAGACCTGATATATTCTGGGGTCCAGAAGCAGGTAGACGCAGGACGTCTTGCGGGGCTCAAAATCTTCCATGATTTCTGTAGAACTGAGCTCCAAGCTAATCACTCTCTTTGTGGATTAAATGTGCCTGACCACAGGAGCAACTTTGCATCACATTTGTTCACTGGTTGTAATGAATACAAGTAACCATCCCTTACACCGTGTATTTTGAATGACTTTTTTGTTCCCAACATCCCTTCATTTCAAACAGAGTTCAGATAAACTCAGTGAAACCCAAAGGAATGGGGAGAACAAAGAATAAGCACCTCATAAATGGAATACACTCAGTGCTATAGATGCCCACCATCAACCCCTTCCCTCCCTGAGCATGGCCTGGGACAGGACAACTTGGCTTTTTGTGGCCCATTGACTGCCATGGACCAAATTGTTGAAGGTCAGTGACTCCTAATGAGAATCACTTGCCTCCTTCTCCCTTCAGTGGGTGGATGTGCAGTGAGAATGAGTTTTGATAAAGGTATGTCCCTGAACTAAATTTCAGTGTCTCAAACAGCATTTTAAACAAAGCCTGTAATTTTCGGGCTTGGTTTTGATCTCTGGCAATGATAAGCTTGTCTCTCTTTTTAGGCTCATTAGAATTTACTGACTCCTTTCTGATTCATGATTCAGTTCTTATATGAGGAATGATTCATAGATCAGGAGAGGAAAATTCATTTCAATCAACAAAGGAAGTAGATGATTACAAATCCCTTTCTTCTAAAAATCCCACACATAGGTTTCAATATGATATATGAAAATGGAAATGTGGCTTGATCCAACTAGTCATGTAATGTGAACCTGAGACATTTAGAATCTCTTGGTACTGTAATGGCCACATCTCTTACATGGGAGCCTTATTTGAGGATGAATGCTTCCATTTCTTCAACCTTAGAGTGAACAACAATAGTAATATAAATCAATATTTTATTATTATTATAAAAATTATTGAAAACTTTTTATAGTGAATATTGTAAATGCTCATGCCTTACATCCTAAAGTTGAATGCCTTTTTTACTCTTGTCATTTTTAAAATTTCAAATAGAGTTCAAAGGAAATGAAATCCAAAGGAAAAAGAGGGAAAGGAAAGAGCTCCTGGTAAATAAACTGTGTTGCAGTCTCCAAAGATGGCTGCCATCAGTTACTTTTCTCCTTTTATGTAGGTGCTACTCCTCACATCAAAGGATGGAGACTGCTTCTCATCCTTTTACATATGGGCTGGCTTTGGACTTGCTTAGACCAATGTAATGTGATGGAAGTGGTGCTTTTTCATAATGGGCCGAGACTTTAAGATGAATGGCAGTTTTGGATTCCTTCCTCTTGGAAGCCAGCCACCAACTAAGTTCAATTACCCAGAGACCACCACGGTGGTAGAAACCCCAAGCTGGCCATGTGGAGCAGACATGTGCAAAGGCAGGTTCAGCCAGCCTCCAGTTGTGTCAGGCAAACCAACTCTGATTCCGGAAATGGACATGTGAGTGAAGAAGATTTCTTGTAGGTTCCATCCCCAATGGGCACTACACAGAGTTGAAAATCTGCCTATCCCAGATTGCAGAATTGGGAGAAATAGTACATTATTTTAAGTCACCAAGTTTGGTGCTAGCTTATTATGAAGCAATCAATAGCTGAAACATTCTGGTGTTTCAATATTCTCATTATTCTCACATCAAACTTGTAAGTATATCATTGTCCTTTTAAATGTTACTGCTTGCAGAAACCTTCAGGATTTATAAATAAAAATGGAAAAACATGATATGGTTTTTTTTTTCCTGAAGCAGAATTGGGGCTTCTGCTAAAGTAAAGTAAAAGTGATCTTACTCAGTAACAGTACGTACTTGAATAGGATCCAGAATGACCAACATAACAGGTTTCACATGTCCTTGGCAGTTAGATGCCTGTTTGAAGTCTACTCCCAGTTCCATTTCTGAAAATAACATTTTAAAAAAACAATGCCTTGGGGCCTAAGGAAAACCCTAGCTTCTCGCTCGACCATGAACAGACACTCCCACTCAATCTTGAAAAAATCTTTGTGAAGCACAGTTCACTCTTCCCACATTTTGCCAATAGTGGTGGGGGAAATCCCACATATTAAAAACATATACATGTGGATGCCCATTCTCTGCTTAGGTTTTTTACCTCATTCCTCAAAGATTCATATCGGAAATCTCTCTGCCTAGAAGATGATGTGTAGTCATTCAGCATTTGTTTTCTTCATTATTGTTTCTGAAAACACTTGGGATTTGATATTGCTCATGAAAAACTCCTAGAACAATAACATCAGGAGTTTCCTAAGGCTTTACATATTGACATGAAAAGTAAAAAGGAAAATCATACTTTGGAGAGAAGGCTTAAATTTCTGTTGAAACACCCCTGATTTACACGTGTCGCCAAAAAGGAAAAGGGGCTGACCACTTGCGGCAGACCTGGACCGTTCTAGAACTCAGGTTTCCTGGATTTCTTTCTTTAGTGCCTTTTACCAGTCTCAATAGAAAATGGATGAGGACAAAGGTAATCCCCAACTCAGGCTATCTCAGTACTAAACTATTATGTTTAATTGACATCTTTTTTCTAGGTGGACAGAGGGCATAGAGCATGGATATGGGACGGGGGTGAGAGAAAGAGTAAAGGGCTGGCACTGCATGTAAGTGGCAGGTGCGCATCTCCCTTTGCACCTTGGTAATCCACATCATGGTTGTTGTCATCATCATTACTGCCACCCATTAAGATTCACCATTCACCATTCAGGCACTGTGTTAAGAATTTCACGTATATTATCTCAATTTAATATATACTTATGTATATAATATCTGTACATATTTATGGGGTACATGTGATATTCTGTGACACACATAGAATGTGTACTGATCATGTCAGGGTACTTGGGATGTCCATCACCTTGAATATTTATCATTTCAATGTGTTGGGGACATTCCAAGTTATCTCTTCTAGCTGTTTTGAAATATACAGTACATGTTGTTAACTATAGTCAACCTAGTTTGCTATCAAACATTTTATCTCAATTTTTACATGAAGCCTATGAAGCAGGTGTGATTTCCTCTAGTCAGACAAGAAAATCAAGGAAATGAGAGGCTTAGAAACGCTTTCACATTTACAAAGCTGTTAAATTGTGGGATTAGAATCGCAGGTTGATTCACAGGCTCTCCAGAGCTGCCATTGTGGTTAACACCAATACTTTTGCCCTTACCATTTTGTTTTCAAAACTCTTCTTGGTAATAGTGACATGTAAACATTAAATATTAAACTTAAAGAACTCTAATTTCATAAAAGTAGTATTAGACTTCACACCCAGCTCCACCCCACCCTGCAAAAAAAAAAAAAAAAAAAAAAAAAAAACTTGAAGCTATCAGGGTTGGAAAATTAATCCTTCATCTTCTACTTAATCTTCTGATTTCCAAGAAAGATTGCCCCTCTTTATGGTGTACCAAAACATCCCTAGTTTTCTTCACTATTCTCATATGTAATGCAAGTATAATAACATTATTTAATTTTGTAGGGTTGTGTAAAAGATAAAATTTTAATTCATATAAATATTTAGTATAGTCCCTGAAACATACTAAGCACTCAATATGTGTTGGTATTTTTATTAGTATAGGAACCCTTTCAATATGTAATTGGTGCAGAATACAGTCAGATATATAACTCCTTTCTCCTGTATACTTCACCGGTATCTCTCAAATGTTCCCCTCCCTTTCTTCATGACTTTGCCTGGTGTATTCGCTCAGGCTGCCATACAAAATACCATAGAAATACCATAGACTGGGTGTCCTAAGCAACAGACATTTATTTGTCACAGTTCCAGAGACTGAAAGTCCAAGATCAAGGCATCAGCTGATTCAGG